>NC_134244.1:71688919-71993982 GCF_965152275.1 Natator depressus | reverse complement strand
TAAGGTAAACCAGGCCATTTACAGCCAATTGTCCTGTCAATGGGAGTCACCAAGTTCCCGATGCCCCATTGACGGCCCTCACCTGGTCTGACTACACCAGTAATACAAGTTCATACCTCATATTTCTATAAGAACGATACATGCATACAAATAGGAAAATCAAATGCAGCACATTATAACTTTGTCAATGATATGTTACAAGAGACCTTTTGCATAAAGCACATTCCAGCTATGTCATTTTCAGATTCATAAGCCTATTTTCATAAAGCATACGGAGTGGAACTTCACAGTATCGATCCGTTCTATATGTATCTTTGTGGGCTCCAGATTGTAATCTACTCTGTGGGGGAGGGTTACCCCATCTCCTGCAGGATATACAAATGATGGGGCGTAATTTCTTGTGGGACAGATAACAGCTCCAGAGAAGTACCACCCCAGGCAGTGAAACTAGTTCAGAGCAGGTTCCAGAAACCAAAGAGAATGAAGATTTTTGGTATGAAAAGCTGATTTAAGCTAACCAGAAGCCTGGGATCTTGGGCTACAAACTGAGAGAAACCCTTAGAGAAAGGTTTGACAGAGAGTCTGTCCCCATGTGCCAGATGAGAATGCTTTGCGATAAGTGTAAGATGTTTGATTGGTTTGTGGTAACTTTTCTCTCTCGGGCTTTTGTCCATAAATGTTCCCTGCTTTGGAAAACCTGTTTGGTTACTGGTAACCGCTTGCACACACTGTTCATAGCCCTGGGATGGAAAGCAAAGCATAGGTGGTGGACTTTGGTCAGACCTGGTGGGAAAACCTGCAAGCCTTATTCCCCAGTGGAGAGAGAGGGCCATGGGTCCCTGCCCAGAGAGAGGTGACAGCTGGAGGCCTGAGACCTAAGGGACAATCCTTAAGCAGACCCCAGAGGGAGTCAAAGATGCAGCTACCCCAAGCATGTGACTCTCTGCACTTATAGACATGCCTAGGGCACTGCATGGAGACGGGGTGTTCACTTCTAATGCAGGACGCTCTTTTATTTTGTCTTACTGCTGAATTAATGCCACCTTCAGCCCCCTGTCAATTTAATTTCTATTTTCATTGCATTTTTCTCAGCACAGTTCACAGTAACTGGACCTGCCCATCCAATCACCGCTTCCTTAGGTGGGGAGGCCATCCTGCCCTGCCACCTTTCCCCCAGGATGGATGCTCAGAGCATGGAGGTGAGATGGTTCAGGTCCCCGTACTCTGCAGTTGTGCATCTGTACCACGATGGGCAGGATCAGTGTGGGGAGCAGATGCCAGAATATCAAGGAAGGACTGAGCTCTGAAAAGACCACATCACGGATGGGAGTGTTTCCCTGAGAATACGCGATATCCGACCCTCCGACGATGGACAGTACAAGTGTTTTTTTCAGTCTAGAGTGGCTTATGAAGACGCTTTATTGGAACTACAGGTGGCAGGTCAGTAACTTGTTGTGATACTTTGATGTCTTCAGTAGGGTCATAAGTGGATCAAAGATTCATGGTGAGATGACACCTGATTTATCTCATTACAGAGGGGCAGCAGCTCTGCTCTGGTGAAGGTTTATTCTAGTTGACTGTTTTTTCTAAGGGCTCTAAAATCCACGCAAATACTCAGATTGTCTCGAAGAGTGTTGTGACTCTTTGGAGTCTGGGGTAGCATTCATGGGTTACATTTACGGGGTAAATAAAATACACAAACACGCCTAAAAAGTTGGGTGATATGAATATGTTGTGTTTATTACAACTCTCTTGTGCACCCCTGGGGCCAAACAATAGCTGATCCTCCTCACACTAATGTCTGGCCTCATGTCTGGCACTCACAGGGTAACCGTGGTTGATATACAGGGTCCTGTAGCCCACCGCCTGCCACTGGGGCTTGGCTGCCCGTGGGTGCACCCACTAATTTTTCTCCATGGGTGCTCCAGCCCCGCAGCACCCACGGAGTCAGCGCCTACGCCCCTGTCCTCTCCCTCTCTCCACCCTCCTCCCTCTGGAACACCCAGCCCTTCCTCTGCCTGAGGCAGGTCTTAAAGGGGCTTCTCTAAGCCCAAGGGGATTACAAATATGTTTCTAAAATTACCTTTGCAAGTGAAAGTAGTGGAAGAGTTTAGCCTCCCTGCCCATCAGTTCAACTGTGCACAGCTCCTTCCAGTGGTTCTTATTCAACCCTTCAGACCTGCCGCGAAGTGTCTGTGGCGAGAGGCACGGTCTGTGTTCATCAACGGGAAAGCCAGTCCCTTGTCCCTGCTCAGGAGCTGGCAGGATTATGAGGCCGCTCACCCAGCCTCACTGGAGAATGTGAAGCAGGTGCACATATGCTAGACCAGCAATACGTGAGAGGCAGGGTTACCTGGTGGATAGAGCCGTCGACTGAGCGTCAAGGGACAGGGTTCCAGTCTTGCCTTTGCTACTGAGCTGTGCAAGAATTTGGGCAGGTCTCTGTGCCTCTGTTTCCTCGCTCACCCTTTCTCCATCATGCCTGTTGAGACTGTAAACTCTTCAGCGCAGACTGTCTCCTAGGATGTGTGCACCATGCCCAGCCCGCTGGGGACGCAGTCTCACCTGGGACCTCTAATTGCTTCTGTAAGACAAACAATCATAGCCCACAGCTCTGGCACACTTGTACGTGTGTTTTTCGTCATTTCCATGTGCCTCTGGAGACATGTGGGGCCAGTGTGAATGGCACTGGAGGAGGCTCTTGTCAGCAGGGTTTGGTCACTGAGGCACTCCCCTGGGCAGTTGCCCGGCTGCCACCCGGCCAAGGCATGGGGAGGCTGGGACTTTGCAGCTGGCCAGTGAGTTCCTGACTCACCTTCCTCAGGGTGGGCTATTGCTTAAGGGCTGCAGGTCGGAGAGGGGTTTTTCAGAGTGGCCACCAGAGTGGCTGCGCACACTTAGGCCACCAAAAAAATTATTGTGAGAACCCCTGCTAGCCTGTGCTTTTCTGGTGAAGACTCCCGAGTGGAAATGGCACCAGACACCCATCCCTTCTTTGTCTCTCCTGGGCGGTTGTTTTCCCTTTCTCGGATGGTCTGTATGCAATTTCCAAGCAACCTAAGGGCCTCTCTGCCCACAGACTGACCCCGCAATAAAGAAATCCATTTGAATTCACAAGACACTTGCTTCAAATTAAGATAATTTTATTTCAGTTCAGCTCATCAGTAATAAAAAATCCCCAGTGTGACCTTATCTAGTGTTTGCGACAGCCCCCATCTCTCCCCCGACCCAGCCCTGCCCCTTCCACCCGAGGCCTCATCCCCTCTGTGCTATGTGGAGCCCGGCTCACATTGTGGGCTTGGCCCCTGCCCTGTGCCCCCAGCCCCCTTCCATTGTGGCCACTGGTCCCTGCTCCAGGTTAGCCCCCTCCTCCCCCCGACCCCGAGAACCAGGAGGCCCGGCAGTGCAGCTCCAGCCTTTCCAAGCTGGAGTGCCAATGTAATGGCAAAAACAGCAGCCAGCAAATTTTCCTACCCCTGGTGCTCCGGGGCCGGGAGGGCTGGAGTAGGAAAATTTGCTGGCTGTTGTTTTTGCCATTACACTGGGCAGTGTGGCCACAGCCCTCCTGGCCCCAAAGCACCAGGCTGTCGACCAGTACATTGGGAGGGCCCAAGGGACCAGCCCTCCCGGCCACGGAGCACCACGCGGCCCTGGAGTGTGGGGAGGCCAGACAGCGTGGCCGCAGCCCTCCTGGCCCCAAAGCACTGGGCTGTTGGGCAGCAAGTCCCCTGCCTTCCCGGCCCCGGTGTGCCAGGACTCCGAAGCCGGGCAGAGCAGCCCCAGCCCCCCTGGCCCCAGAGTATCAGCAGGCTGGCAGCCCCGGAAGAGCCGGACACCTGCAGAGTGAGAAGCAGGATGGGGAGAAGGGGCGGAGTGTGGATGGGCCACATCCTGGCTGTTTGGGAAGGCTCAGCTTTCCCTGCCGCCCATGGTTTGTGTTTCTGTTTTGGTGAGTGTATTTCCCGGCTCTGAGAGGTATCAGTTTTCTGCTACCCATTTCAGCATTCTGGAAGGATACAAGGCCCTGCCAAGGCAACCTGAATTCCCCTATAATAAAGTTTTTTATTAGTGAATTATTTAAGGCTTGTTTACACATACACATACACTGGTTTCAATGAACTAGTGAAGAGTTTTTCAAACTGGGTCCGTGGACCCCCAGGTACGCCAGGGGGTGCACGGACCCCACTGATCAACTCCTTCCCCTTCCTTCCTCAACACCACCTCCTCCCTCCCAGTGCTTCCTGTGTGCTGGGGAACAGCTGTTCAGCGGTGTGCAGCAGGGCCTGGGAGGGACAGGAAGGAGCAGAGACGGGGTGTGCTCAGGGGAGGGGATAGAAAGAGGTGGGGAAGAGGAGGGGCAGGGGTGGAGCAGGGGCAGGAAGAGGTGGGGCGAGGATGGGGTCTTGGGGGAAGGGGTGGAGTGAGAGCAGGGCCTGGTGCTGAGCGGGTTGGGCTAGGGGGTTTGCTGAAAATTTGAAATCAAAATGGGGGTCCTTAGGTTGCTAAAATTTGAGAACTGCTGAACTAGGGCAAACATCCAGGTGGACCCTCTGAAACGAGTTTGGAAATGGCTTATATTGATTTAGTTTAAGTCTTGATTTAAGGGATTTGCACTTGATTAACTAAACCAGGTTAACTAAACTGGAGAAAGTTTGTGCATAGAACAGCACTGACATTAACATTAATTCTACTCTACATCAAATAGGAATCTGGCCAAATTAGGTGATCAGCTGCACTCGTGGACTCACATTCAATTATTAGTTTGATAGGAAATGGCTTTTGATAACAGTGTAATAAAGCTTTTGGCTCATTACTGGGTTATCACAAATTTATTTATTTCTTCTGTAGGTTTGGGCTCCGATCCTGACATCTCTGTAGAGGGCCATCAGGATGGAGGGATCCAGGTGGTGTGTCGATCATCTGGATGGTACCCAGAGCCTGAGGCTCAGTGGAGAGATCTCCAGGGGAAGCTCTTACCATCAGCCTCTGAAAAAATATCCCAAGAGGCCGGTGGCCTGTTTCAAACAGAGATTGCCATTGTTCTAACAGAAGAGTCCAACCATAAAGTGTCCTGCTGTGTCAGGAACCCCCGACTCGACCAGGAGAGAGAGTCAGCGATTTCCATAGCAGGTCAGTGCCCGTCCGTGCCGCACATGGCTGGACTGAGATGCCACAGACATGGGCAGAAAGTATTTATCATTTTGTCTCCTATTTATTGGCCTGGAACTTCAACATGTTGAGCACTTCTTGGAAAATTCTGAATAAGCTTAGTTCTCTTTGGATATGTCTACGTGGCAATTCAAAACCCATGGCTGGCCCATGCCAGCTGACTCAGGCTTGTGGAGCTTGGCCTAAGGGACTGTTAAATTGCAGTGTAGACATTTGGGCCTGGGCTAGAGACTGAGCTCTAGGGCCCTGCAAGGTGGAAGTTGTGCCTGCTGCCTTAGGGAGCAGCCCCTCTCTGTTTTGGGTTCTTGGGTGTTAAGATTCTGGATTCTAAAAAACAAAACATTGTGTTACGCTGCAAGCTTCAAGCAAGAGTATTTCGGTTTGTATCTGACTTCTCTCTGTGCTGGAACATCGCAGTTCTCAAGGGGGTGATGAAGAGAATTCTTATTTAAAAACAAAAAGTCTCCAGAACCGAGCCTGGCAGCTACAGCCTAACTTCAGTACCAGACAAATTGGTTGATACTATGGTAAAGAACAGAAGTACCAGACACATAGGTGAACATGATTTGTTGGGGGAAAAGTCAACGTGGCATTTGTAGAGGGAAATCATGCTGCATTAATCTATTAGAATTTTTTGAAGGGGGTCAACAAACATGTGGAGAAGGGTGATCCAGTACATGCAGGGTACCTTGACTTTCAGAAAGCCTTTGGCAAGGCCCCTCACCAAAGGCTCTTAAGCAAAGTAAGCTGCTATGGGATAAGAGGGAAGGCGCTTTCATGGATCAGTACCTGCTTAAAAGACAGGACACAAAGAGTAGGAATAGATGGTCAGTTTTCAGAAAGAAGAGAGGTAAATTGTGATGTCCTTCAGGAATCTGTACTGGGACCAGTGTTGTTCAACATACGAATAAAAGGTCTGAAAAAGAGGTAAAAAATGAGATGGTAAAACTTGCAGATGATACAAAATTACTCAAGATAGTTAAGTCCAAAACAGACTGTGAAGAATTATGAAGGGATCTCAAAAAACTGGGGAACAAAGTGGCAGATGAAATTCAATGTGGATAAATGCAAAGTGATGCACATTGGAAAACATAATCCCAACTAGACATATAAAATGATCAGGCCTTACTTACCTGTTTCTACTCAAGAAAGAGATCTTGGACTCATTGTGGATAGTTCTCTGAAAACATCCACTCAATGTGCAGTGGTATTAATAAAAGCTAACAGAATGTTAGGAACTATTAGAAAGGGGGTAGATCATAAGACAGTAAATATCATAATAAATTTATATAAACCCATGGTACGCTCATATCTTGAATACCGTAGGCAGTTCTGGTTGCCCTATCTCAGAAAAGCTATATTAGAAATGGAAAGGTGCAGAGAATGGCAACAAAAATGTTTAAGGGCCTGGAACAGCTTCACTCTGAGGAGAAATTAAAATGACTGGGACTTTTCAGCTTGGGAAAGAGACGGCTAAGGGGGGATAGGGCAGAGGTCTATAAAATTGTGAGGGGTGTGGAGAAAGTGAACAAGGAAGTGTTACTTACCCCTTCACATAATACAAGAACCAAGGAATGAAACTAATAGGCAGCAGGTTTAAAGCAAACAAAACGAAATATTTCTTCACACAACGCACAGTCAACGTGTGGAGCTCATTGCCATCTAGTGAAGGCCAAAAGTATAACTGGTTTCAGAAAAGAAGCAGGTGTGTTCATGGAGGACGGGTCCACCAATGGCTACTAGCCAAGATGGGCAGGGATGTGGCCCCTTGCTCTGGGTGTCCTTAAACCTCTGACTGCCAGAAGCTGGGTGTGGGTGACAGGGGATGGATCACTTGATTATTGCCCTGTTCTGTTCATTCCCTCTGCAGCATCTGGCTTTGGCCACTGTCAGAAGACAGGATACTGGGCTCCATGGAACATTTGTTTGACCCAGTCTGGCTGTTCTAATATTCTTATGTACGTATTTGTTCCCAAGTCAATAACACTTTCTCTTGCAGAGCTGTTTTTCCCAAGAGTCGATGCCTGGACTGTGGTTCTGGGGGTGATCCTGGCTCTCCTGGTGGTTCTCACTGCCCTGGCCGGTTACTGCTTCTGGAGGCAACACAGAGAGAAAGGTAAAGTGACAAGAGGGGAGAAAATAAATAAATGAATTAATTTATAATGTATCAGAACCCCGCAGAAGGGGAAATTTATTTTATGTGCTTTGGCCTATGAAAAACCATAGGGAGCCCCAGGATAGAAATGAGGGTGGTGTGCGTGCAAGTCACCGTATGCTAGAAGACGGTGTTCTGGAGATGACATCACTGCAGCACCCATGTGGACTAGCCCTGACTTACCTCAGGGGCTGCTTTGGCACCAGAGCAGCCCAGGAGCCGGCGGATGCCAGGAATGTTAAAAGTCACAGTGACGTTGCACGCTGTATGATTTTATGAAAATATGCTAATGAGTATGAATATAATGTAACTGGAATATGCTTCATGCAAAAGGTCTCTTGTAAGGTATCATTCCAAAGCTTATAATCTACTGAGTGTGGTCATCCTATTTGTATAAATGTATCACTCTTGTATCTGAAACTAGAAATAGAAAATATAACTCTGAGGGCCGATTGTAATTATGCAAAGTGTGGGCCATTAATGGTGGTTTGGAATCTTGATGGCTCCCATCAACCAGGACAATTGACGGTGGATGGCTCTGTTTGCAGGCAGGCCTTCCTGTGAGCCAGGCTGGGAGCAATGAAGGCTTGGGGGGGTCTCACAGTGACAGGTGACCATGTCACCTGGTACCGGACTCCATCTTAAACTTGGTGCTTTTCCATTTAGAAGTGGGGGTGGGGACCCAGAGAGACAAAAGATTCCCACCTTATGCCAACGCCATATAAGGGGGTGGAACAGAACACAGGGGGCGGCCATCATGAGAAAGCCCCTCGCTACCACCTGGGCTGGAACAAGGGCTGAACCAGGGGAAAGGATTGTGCCCAGACTGGGAAGGGGCCAGTCTGTGAAATAAACTTATTGAAACATCTCAGAGGGTGAGATTTTATCTGTATTCAGTTTTATTACTGTACTAGGCTTAGATTTGCATGTTTTATTTTATTTTGCTTGGTAATTCACTTTTTTCTGTCTGTTATTACTTGGAACCACTTAAATCCTACTTTCTATATTTAATAAAATCACTTTTTACTTATTAATTAACCCAGAGTATGTATTAATACCTGCGGGGGGGGGGGGGCAAACAGCTGTGCATATCTCTCTATCAGTGCTATAGAGGGCTAACAATTTCTGAGTTTACCCTGTGTAAGCTTTATACAGGGTAAAACTGATTTATTTGGGGTTTGGACCCCATTGGGAGTTGGGCTTCTGAGTGTTAAAGACAGGAACACTTCTTAAGTTGCTTTCAGTTAAGCCTGCAGCTTTGGGGCATGTGGCTCAGACCCTGGTCTGTGTTGGAGCAGACTGGTGTGTCTGGCTCCACAGGACAGGGTGCTGGAGTCCCAAGTTGGCAAGGTAAGCAGGGGCAGACGTAGTCTTGGCACATCAGTTGGCAGCCCCCAGGGGGTTTCTGTGATCCAACCCGTCACGGTCACCTTAGCTCTTCCCTGCACCGATGCTGCAGGTTCCGAGCACAGAATCTCACGGTGAAAATTTAGATCATGGAGCAAAATTATGTGGCTTTTTTTCAACTAGAAGGTTGCATACTTCATTGCTTATGTAGGCTGAGCCCCTCACCCCGCACTCTGGTCAGAACCCTGTAGATTTTGTCGAAAATCAGATTCCTGAAATTCCTCTCTAGTGGCTACATGCAGCTGGTTTGCAAACTTAGGCATCACTGTCCAATTTACGAAGTCATAACTGGACACCAAAGCCTGCTGGCGTACAATTCCCATTTGCAGGGAGGAGCAAGTGTAAATCTTCCTGCCCATTTAATCCATCCTGTTGGAGAATTTGTCCTTCAGAATGGACTTAAACCTGCCCTGCTGGGCTCTATCATTCACAGCAGTCATGACGAGGGAGTTTATGCCAAAGTGAGAGAAGAAGCCCTTTCTGTGCACTTTCATAGAATCATAGAACTGGAAGGGACCTCGAGAGGTCATTAAGTCCAGTCCCCTGCACTCATGGCAGGACCAGCACCATCTAGAACATCCCTGACAGGTGTTTGTCTAACGTGCTCTTAAAAATCTCCAGTGATGGAGACTCCATAACCTCCCTAGGCTATTTATTCCCGTGCTTAACCACCCTGGCAGGTAGGAAGTTTTTCCTAATGTCCAACCTAAACCTCCCTGGCTGCAATTTAAGTCCATTGATTCTTGTCCTATCATCAGAGGTTAAGGAGACCAATTTTTCTCTCTCCTGCTTGTAACAACCTTTTAGGCATTTGAAAACTGTTATCAGGTCCCCTCTCAGTCTTCTCTTTTCCAGACTAAACAAACTCAGTTCTTTCAATCTTCCCTCATAGGTCATGTTTTCCAGACCCCTAATCATCCTTATTGCTCTTCTCTGAACTCTCTCCAATTTGTCCACATCTTTCCTGAAATGTGGCGCCCAGAGCAGGACACAATACTCCAGTTGAGGCCAAATCAATGCAGTGTGGTGGGCAGTATGGAAGTCAGCAGGCTCCAGAAAACCTTTGCAGACTCCAGTGGTGCATCATTGATCGGGAGGGCTACGCTACCAGGAGCAGATGGCTGCAGGGCATCCACTAACTGATGGACATTCATTGAAGGAACTCTGCCTGAATCCCCAGTGAAGCAGGGGACAAGAGGTCCTGATAGGCCTCGAAATACTCCATGGGTAAAGCTCACCAGTGCTGGGACAGCAATACAGCGGTGCATAGACAATCCAGGAAGTTTTTGGAAAGCGTAGGGGACAATTTCCTGGCGCAAGTGCTAGGGGAGCCAACTAGGGGGGGGCGCTTTTCTTGACCTGCTGCTCACAAACCGGGTAGAATTAGTGGGGGAAGCAAAAGTGGATGGGAATCTGGGAGGCAGTGACCATGAGTTGGTTGAGTTCAGGATCCTGACGCAGGGAAGAAAGGTAAGCAGCAGGATACGGACCCTGGACTTCAGGAAAGCAGACTTCGACTCCCTCAGGGAACAGATGGCCAGGATCCCCTGGGGGACTAACATGAAGGGGAAGGGAGTCCAGGAGAGCTGGCTGTATTTCAAGGAATCCCTGTTGAGGTTACAGGGACAAACCATCCCGATGAGTCGAAAGAATAGTAAACATGGCAGGCGACCAGCTTGGCTTAATGGTGAAATCCTAGCGGATCTTAAACATAAAAAAGAAGCTTACAAGAAGTGGAAGGTTGGACATATGACCAGGGAAGAGTATAAAAATATTGCTCGGGCATGTAGGAAAGATATCAGGAGGGCCAAATCGCACCTGGAGCTGCAGCTAGCAAGAGATGTCAAGAGTAACAAGAAGGGTTTCTTCAGGTATGTTGGCAACAAGAAGAAAGCCAAGGAAAGTGTGGGCCCCTTACTGAATGAGGGAGGCAACCTAGTGACAGAGGATGTGGAAAAAGCTAATGTACTCAATGCTTTTTTTGCCTCTGTTTTCACTAACAAGGTCAGCTCCCAGACTGCTGCGCTGGGCATCACAAAATGGGGAAGAGATGGCCAGCCCTCTGTGGAGATAGAGGTGGTTAGGGACTATTTAGAAAAGCTGGACGTGCACAAGTCCATGGGGCCGGACGAGTTGCATCCGAGAGTGCTGAAGGAATTGGCGGCTGTGATTGCAGAGCCCTTGGCCATTATCTTTGAAAACTCGTGGCGAACGGGGGAAGTCCCAGATGACTGGAAAAAGGCTAATGTAGTGCCAATCTTTAAAAAAGGGAAGAAGGAGGATCCTGGGAACTACAGGCCAGTCAGCCTCACCTCAGTCCCTGGAAAAATCATGGAGCAGGTCCTCAAAGAATCAATCCTGAAGCACTTACATGAGAGGAAAGTGATCTGGAACAGTCAGCATGGATTCACCAAGGGAAGGTCATGCCTGACTAATCTAATCGCCTTTTATGATGAGATTACTGGTTCTGTGGATGAAGGGAAAGCAGTGGATGTATTGTTTCTTGACTTTAGCAAAGCTTTTGACACGGTCTCCCACAGTATTCTTGTCAGCAAGTTAAGGAAGTATGGGCTGGATGAATGCACTATAAGGTGGGTAGAAAGCTGGCTAGATTGTCGGGCTCAACGGGTAGTGATCAATGGCTCCATGTCTAGTTGGCAGCCGGTGTCAAGTGGAGTGCCCCAGGGGTCGGTCCTGGGGCCGGTTTTGTTCAATATCTTCATAAATGATCTGGAGGATGGTGTGGATTGCACTCTCAGCAAATTTGCGGATGATACTAAACTGGGAGGAGTGGTAGATACGCTGGAGGGGAGGGATAGGATACAGAAGGACCTAGACAAATTGGAGGATTGGGCCAAAAGAAATCTGATGAGGTTCAATAAGGATAAGTGCAGGGTCCTACACTTAGGATGGAAGAATCCCATGCACCGCTACAGACTAGGGACCGAATGGCTAGGCAGCAGTTCTGCGGAAAAGGACCTAGGGGTGACAGTGGACGAGAAGCTGGATATGAGTCAGCAGTGTGCCCTTGTTGCCAAGAAGGCCCATGGCATTTTGGGATGTATAAGTAGGGGCATAGCGAGCAGATCGAGGGACGTGATCGTTCCCCTCTATTCGACACTGGTGAGGCCTCATCTGGAGTACTGTGTCCAGTTTTGGGCCCCACACTACAAGAAGGATGTGGATAAATTGGAGAGAGTCCAGCGAAGGGCAACAAAAATGATTAGGGATCTAGAGCACATGACTTATGAGGAGAGGCTGAGGGAGCTGGGATTGTTTAGTCTGCAGAAGAGAAGAATGAGGGGGGATTTGATAGCTGCTTTCAACTACCTGAAAGGGGGTTCCAAAGAGGATGGCTCTAGACTGTTCTCAATGGTAGCAGATGACAGAACGAGGAGTAATGGTCTCAAGTTGCAATGGGGGAGGTTTAGATTGGATATTAGGAAAAACTTTTTCACTAAGAGGGTGGTGAAACACTGGAATGCGTTACCTAGGGAGGTGGTAGAATCTCCTTCCTTAGAGGTTTTTAAGGTCAGGCTTGACAAAGCCCTGGCTGGGATGATTTAACTGGGAATTGGTCCTGCTTCGAGCAGGGGGTTGGACTAGATGACCTTCTGGGGTCCCTTCCAACCCTGATATTCTATGATTCTATGATTCTATGATTCTATGAACCTGTGGTGGGCCTATATTTCCTACTGCTGATCTGACCAGCAATGTCACCTTTGCTTGAGCTAAGCAGTATGACCTCCATCACCGAGGAAGGTCCCACAGATTCCATGGAGGCCTCTGGTAAGGATAAGGCATTGTGGCCCGAGACCCCCATCTTGACCATGAGAGAAGCACCAGTCCTGATGCCTATAATGCTCTGTAAACAGTCCCCGATGCTGGTTTGGCGATGGAGACCAGGAGAAGGAAGATCCCAACCTTGAAACTGAGAAGCCTTGGGATTCCAGGAATAAAGTCAGAGCCAGACCAGAGGGAGCAAGTACCTGGCCTGACTCATCTGTGACCCATAACAAGGCAGGGACCAGGGCTGATAATGGAAGCAGCTCCACCTGCACTGAGTATGCCAAGGCTGGAAGCAGTATCAGTCCCAAAGTCATCAGTTGTACTGGACTGGTTGACAGTGCCGAAGTCAAGGACGGTGAAAGCTGTTGAGATCTCCCACACCAACCTCGATACTGGCCCTGATTCAACAGCCTGTTCAGCCAATGGGGCGATAGATGGCATAGCCCTGGGCCAAAGGAGAGGTTGGGGTGAAAGGCAAAGGAGGTCTGTGGCTGCCTGGAATGCCACCGACACGGAGACAGTCAGTGCCACCATCATCCTCTTTGGTACCAGACTCCACAGATGCCCTGGGGCCGGAACCAGAGCCCATAATACCAGGTCTCTAATCTCTCCACATGGTACCAGGGAAAGGTTAGAGGCACCCATGCCATATCGCACATGAGCACCAACCCTGTGCAAAGTGAAAGAGTCTCCTGGAGTCTCAGTTGGTCTTATGAGATCCTTTCCTTGGTGCATGCAATGGGGAACAGCTCCCCCGTTTCTTGAGAGAGGCACCTGCTCTGGACTGCGAAGCAGCAGTGCTCTCAGAGCCCGAGGGCCACTTCCAGTCAGACAAGGACCTCACAACGAAAGGAGGTCACATAGCCTGGTCAAGCAGGTGCTGCTTTAGGCAAAGGTCTCGAGCCACTTGAGTCCATTTCATGACTGAGCAACGCTTCTTTAACGTGGGCCTCACACAGGCACGGCAAGCACCATGTGTGAGGATCACTGCTGGGGACATGAACGACAATGTTTGTCCCTGATGAGGGCATCACCGAGGAAAAACTTATCTAATACCACCATAGGCGCTGACTTCCCCGTTTCCCCTGTGTGCTCGACCTCCCTCTACCCCTGGCCCTGACCCCACTCCACCCCTTCCATACGGCCCCGCCCCACCCCACCTCTTCCCACCCTAGCCCCACCCCCCATGCCAACCCCTTACCCCAAGGCCCCACCCCAACTCTGCCTCCTCCCTGCCCCTATTCCAACCCCTTCCCCAAGGCTCACTGAGCTGTCATTCTCAGGACAAGTCCTACCAAAATTTGAAAAGCTGGTTACAACATTCCGATTCTCCAGAAGAGTAGCTGATTTTAATGAGATGCATATTATTGTTAACAGCTCCGCCATAGCGCTCTTAGGTCATTTCACAACTCTTGGGCATTTGCAACCTGGCAAGGATCTCCTCTGGTCTTGGTGACGTCTGGCTCTTTCATTAATCAGTCTGTTCAATTATCTGCTTCACACCTCAAGCCCTGATGTTCATTTCTTGAAAAGAGCAGCTCCAGGGCTGGTCTCTTCCCACCACACTCAGTGTGGTAAAAACTGTTGCAAAGAAATCAGTCTCTCAGCATTGTCATTACCCTCCTCAATTGTTCCCTTTATTTGTTTTATATTTTTGGCTATTCCCTCTTCTAATTCCATTTTAACCCTCTAATTCCTATCATTCGCTTCACCCAATGTACTTAATGTGGCTTTCTACTGGCTTCACAGGGTTAATACTTTTCATTTGCTGAAGGATCCCTCTTTAGCTCTAACAACCTCTTGCTCCTGAGCAGGTGGCCAGATGAGGTTACTGTACTGTATTTCTTCCTTTCCTTTTCCTTTGCTGCCCAGGAGGCTTCCTTGCTTTAAGGTCTTTTTCACTCACTTCCCTTCTGCAAGGTAATGTGACACTGACTCATTTCTCTCTCTTTTATTTTCAGACAAACTCCAGGCTGAGCTCAGTAAGTTCCATTCCCCCCAGTACGACCCTTGGGTGACATTGTCTCCTGCTCAGTGTGTCTGTGTCCAGGGGCGTTCTTACCCCTCTGTCTGTGTTTGGTTGCAGGGTGGAGGAGCGCCCGGCTCTACACAGATACTGTACATACCGCTGGCATTGTATCCATGGTGAGACCCACCTTCCCCTGGGAGCTCTCTGCTCCTTTCCCTGCACAGAGTGTTTCCCTGTGACATTCAGTCGGCTGGAAATAGCAATGTCACTGGGGGCAGACGAAACGCAGATTTATTGCTGAGCACAGGGACACACTCCCTTTGGGAAAGGGCTGATTAGTGGTGAAATATGTCCCCTAGTGTCCCCTTCCCAGGGCTGTACCTGGGTTCTGCAGGATGGGCATTCTTATCTGCCCATCACTGGCACTGAACGGCTCAGCTCTCTCTTCCCAACGGCAGGATTTCCATGCTCAGACCGAGCTCTACCCACAATGTTCTTCTCGTGTAACAGGACCAGACAAGAGCTGTTCAGCGTCCCCCTGGCTCTGGGGTGAGGCAGGCCCTGTCCCCACTGCAAGGGCAGACAGGTTTTTATAACCAGCTTGTGACACTCCCCTGACCCAGTTGCCACAAATTGTGCCATACAGCAGCTTTTCTGCCTCACACCTGTGGCTATGTGCGTGTTTTCACCTGGCTCTCAGCCTGACCATGTGCGTGTACTCGAGCAGGCTGGGAGAGTCTGGCAGCTCCAGCAGGGATGAGAGAGTCCAGAGGATGTGCACGCACATTGTAACACCGGGAGCCCCGGGCTCCTCGCACGCCAGGGTATCCTAATGCACTGAGCCGGGGAGGGCGGGGCTGGATGAACTAAACTGATGGGAAAAGCTCCTTCCTCTCAGTTTAGAGCATCTCCGTGAAAGTGCTACGGCGGCACAGCTGCATCGGTGCAGGATTTTAAGCGAAGACCTGCCCTTAGACTGTGATTCACAAACGCCAAGACATGAGGTGAGGAGATGCCTATGCTAGACAGTAGGAGATGCGGATGAAAGGGGTGTGTGCTAAGCCCTGCCTCTCTCGTGGAGATGGGCACCTATCTCTGCTCAGTGATCCACAAAGGGAACCCCTTTCTTGGAGTCAGGCTGCTTAGCACCTACGGCAGATCTTGTGGGAATGAATTGGACGCCTTCCTCACGCCACACAAACCGGCCAGGGTGGAGGAGCTGGCAATGACTTGTAGCCCCGTGGTTAAAGCCATCACCTGGGAGACCCTGCTTCAATTCCCGCTTCTGCCCAAGGCAGGGAAGGATTTGAACAGGGGCCTTCTAGCTCTCAGGGGAGGGCCCTAACCCCTGGGGTATGAGTTAGTCTGTTCTGAGACCTCCTCTCTCTGGAAGCTGTTCCACGACAGACTGAATAATTAAAGATCATTGGGCACAGGTGCCGACTTTCTTCTTTCTGGGTGGGTGCTCCACCCCCACCCCAAGGCCCTGCCCACACTCTGCCCCTTCCCCCAAGGCCCTGCCCTTGCTCCATCTCTTCCTGCCCCCGCTCTGCCCCACACCAGCACCTCCCGCCCACTGCCAAACAGCTGGGCCCACCAAACAGCTGATTGGAGGGTGGCTGATGGGCACCCACTGTTTTGTTTCTGAGGGTGCTCTAGCCCCGGAGCAGCCTCGGAGTCGGCACCTGTGATTGGGTCAGAGAGCGCAAGTATGCGGCTGACTCTACAGCTGGGGGGTTAGAGCACCCCCCGGCGAGGGGGGAAGCCAGGGTCCGTCCCTGCACCAATGGCCCTTTATTTATCCACCATGGAAAATCCTCAGCAGGAGAGAGTGCGGGAGCCCCCCACCTCCGCCTCGCCTCGTGGTCAAAGCGCTCTCCTGAGACTGGCGGAGCCCTGTTTCAGTTTAAGCTCCCCCTCTGCCCGAGGGGAGCAGGGACTGGGAGTCCCCCCATCCTAGGGGAATGCTCTAGCCCCTGGGTTAAAATGTATGAGGGAAGCCCTCCCCAGCCAGCTGCTGCGTGGCCTCGCCTGAGGGACCCGGTCTGAGAGCGCCCCTGAGCTCGCCTACCAAACTAGCTGGGACGGCTGGACCCCGATCTTCCCCCAGCCTGTGGATCACGCTGGGGCTCAGGCCGGGGAATAGGCGTCCACGCGCCTGGAGGGAGGCAGCCGTGGTCATGGCTGGAGGGAGAAACACAGGCACCGAGGGAACTTTTACTGCACAAACTTCGACTGCGAGTGAGTTTTGGCAGCTCCGGGGTCAGCAGGAGGTTTGTGCCTCACCGTGGAGCTGAAACCAGGGACTTAGGCCCCGAGCTCCTTTTGTGCCGCCCTAGGTGACCCCGGAGCCCGTGGACTGTCCTGTTGACAGCCCCTGGGATCTGTGCCCTCAGTCATTCCGATCCAGGTGAAGATCCCCCTCCGCCCGTGTAGCAACCAGCACAACGGGGAACCGGCTTGAGTGGCCTCAGACCCCCCAGCAGCTCCCACAGTACCTGCCCCTCCCCTTCCTTTGCTGCCCCCCCATGTCTGCCTCCTGCCCCAGCCCTGAGCACCTTCCTCTGCCCCCGGCACCTGCCGTCATGAGCAGTGGGCGCAGCTTCCCTTGGGGGAGGCTAGCCCCCCGTCTCACCTCTTCCACCCGCTGCCCTGCCCACACTCCACCCCCACTCGCCCCAGGCCTCTCCCCCCACCTCCCTCCCCCACTTGGCCGTCACTCGATGCATCCCACCTCACCCCCTGCCCCCGTGAGACCCCCGCCCACCGCTCACCGCATCTCGTCCTCGGGATGGCGAGCGGTGGGCGGGGGGTGAGGAGGGACACAGTGAGGGGCGGGGGGGGCTCATGGGGAGGGGGGGAGGAGAGGAGGGAGGTGGGGGGCGGCAGGGACCTCGGGAGCGGAAGGGGGGGAAGTGGGGAGGGGCTCCCTCACCTGGTGGCAGCGGCTGTGCCAGGGGTGTTCTCCACCGCCCAAGCCTGCCCTTCCCGCTCCCCTAACCCTTCCCCCTCTGCCTGTGCCAGTCCTACCCCCGCCACTCCTCTGCCCCCATTACTTCCCTCCTCCCAGCCCCATGGCACCTGCCCCTCCTCTCTGCTCCCCTCGTGCAACCCACCCTCAGCCCCCTCAACACACCCTCCCCCGACTCCCCTCCGTCCCTGTCTCCCCTCCCCCCATGTCCTTCCCCTTGACCTGACCCCCTGGCACCTGCCCCTCCCCTCCCCCCTTTGGTGCCCACCCCTCCCCTTCCCCATCACCCTGGCACCCACTCCTCCCTTCACCCTCTGCACCCCGGTACGTGCCCTCCCTGGTGCCTGCTCCATCCCCTGGCCCCCACCCTTTCGTCACCCTCTGGTTCCTTGGTGTCTGCCTCATGCCCCCCTATTGCCCCTGGAGATCTCCCCCTTCCTTCCCTTCCACTCCTGCTCCCCACCCCCTCCCCCTGCCCCTGTCCCCCGGCATTAGCTGAGCTCCTGACTCCCCTTAAGGGTGAGGAACCCCATATCACAGTGATTAATGGGCACGTGGGTGAATTGCCCTTTGATCCCAGTGACCAGCCCCTGCCCCCAGCACTGACTCTGATTCTCTCCCCAGTGGATGTGACTCTGGATCCAAACACGGCTCATCCCAGCCTCGTCCTGTCTGAGGATCAGAAAACTGTGACATACGATGAGAGACGACAGGATCGACCTGACAATCCTGAGAGATTCAATACTTATCCGATTGTCCTGGGCACAAATGGATTCACAGGCGGCAGGTTTTACTGGGAAGTGGAGGTGGGAGACAAAATAAACTGGACTGTGGGGGTTTGTAGGGAATCTGTGATCAGGACAGGGAAGGTCAGACTCACTCCTGGGAATGGATACTGGGCTGTGTGGCTGAGGGATGGGAAATATGAGGCCTGCACCTCCCCCCCAAGATCCCCCTCCCCACAGGCATCAGGCCCAGCCCGGTGCGGGTTTTCCTGGACTATGAAGCAGGCGAGGTCTCATTTTACAGTGTGACTGACAGGTCCCATCTCTTCCCTTTCACTGACACCTTCTCCGGGACGCTCCGTCCTTATTTTTATGTTGGTTACAAAGAGGAGGGTAAAAACACTGCTCCCCTAATAATCTGTCCTGTCCCAGCTCAGGCCAAAGGGAATCTTTGTCCCTGAGAGTGACAGCCGTGGCAGAGACTATCCCCTCCCAGCGCTGACCAGCCCCCAGCCCTGTTCCCATGGGGATGGTACAAAGGGTATCACCTGCCTGCCCCCTCCCTCAGTTCCCAGTCCCAGGCCTGTGAGCTGGGGGAGAGGAGGGGGCAGAGAAGGGGGTGCGGGGAGCAGGCTGCTGGGCTGTGGGGGTGCAGGGAGAGAGGGGGATGTGGGGGTGCAATGTCAGGGGTGGATGCTGTGGCCAAGGGGGGCGTGGAGTGGGGAGGGGGCTGCAGCAGCAGGAAGGGAAGAGCCCAGATCATGAGAGAGACTCTGGGGAGGGGGTTGGGGGATGTAATGAGAGGGGAGGGGAGAGGAGGGGGGGGGAGGGGAGAGAGACCACAAGGAGGAAGAGAACCATGGCAGAAATGACAAAGGGGAGAAGACCCCAGTGTGAGGAGCAGGAGGATCTTGGGCAGGGTAAGAGTTGGCAGAAGGGAGGGATCCAGGAGCGGGGAAGGCTGGAGTCAGAGGAGGGAGGGATGCGTGAGGAGGGATTGGCCCTGTCTGCACTCTCCGATTCTTGTTCCTGCAGGAGCCACTGAGCGCACGGTGGCTGCCAACACCCTCAGAGCGCGGCCGGGCGCTGCAGTGTAGACAGGACTAACCTCGGTCTCGTCTGTGCCCTGAGCTGCGCTGGCCCGGGAGGCACCTGCAGGGCCCTGCATGGCTCAGGGGAAGGTGAACATAGATCAGAACCATGTTCCATTGCAAACCCCACCCAGCGCTAGCCAGGACGGGGCAGATCTGTGCCGTGACTAGATTCCAAGACAGGGGGTTTGATGGAGAGGAGATAGCTGCATAGAGGGGGAGGGGGGATAAGTGGGGCGTTGGATGGAAAACAGTTTCTGGGACTGATGGTGAAAAGGCAGCTGCCAGGGGAGCAGGGAGACATCTGGCAGAGAGAGAAAATGGGACAGAGAGCAGGGAGTGACAGTGGACAGCGCTGTACAGCAACGCCAGGGCCAAAATATTCCTGAGGTGCTGCATGAGCCCTTCAATGCCAACTGGCAGAGCACCCACTGTACAGCAACTCAAATCAGGTCTGACACACTCATTACCCCCCCACGCGGTTCTCCTCATAGGTATCCAGACGGTGTCATATATAAACTGGTCACAGGCTGGTCCCCAAAATCATTCTGTGATGTCTGTGTGGGCTGTGTACAAAAGAGTGATACGTGAGTGCTGGAAATATGTTCTGAATGTGTTTGGGAGGCAGTGCGTAAAGCCAGCCAGCCCTAGCCAGAGGAACGTCTGACTGGCTTGGGGACAGGCAGAGAACAACGAAAGTACATTTACAGATAAGGTAAACGAAGCAATGCGGCCAGCAGGAAAGGGCTTAGTGAGCACGCTGGGGACAGAGTCCGCACCCCCAGGAAGTCTTCCTGGCTCCTGAAAAAATGCAGTCGACTTCCAGGACATACTGTTAGTTAGGGAAGAAAGAGAACGGCCCCCTCCGAGCCCGTGGAAGCTGGGTCCCCTGGCCTGGGTGGCTAGTGATGTCAACTTCTTAGGTAACGATTGTAACGTGCTAAAACTGAGTTGTAGTCACTAGAAAGTCTGCTTTGTTTAGTTTTGTTTGGAACCAATCTGTTCTCTTCTTCTCTTGCTTAGCATCACTTAAATGGCTGTTCTTTGTTAATAAACTCAGTCTTATTTTTCCTACCTATCAGTGCTGTTATACTGGAGTGTAGACTGAGTCCTCAGCTCAGCTCACAGGCTGGTGTGTGCTGTGTGTCTCTTTGGAGACAGAAAACTTAATAACGTTTTCCAGTGTCCTGTGAGAGCGACTGGACGCTGCAGAGAAATGTCTCTGGGGAACTCGGGAAGTGGAGATCATTGATTTGTTACCTGCAAGCTATGGTAAAGACTGGCAGAGTCTCGAGGAGTTTGCTGGTGAATTGAATGGGAAGATGTGGCAGGGAGCGGACACAGTCTAATCTCCAGTAAAGCTCACTCTTTCTAAAACAGAGGGGTAACACTTCGGTTTACAGTTCTGGGTGTCCGGAACAGAACTTTACACCCCTCCCACATAGGTTTGATTTCTCTCTCAGGAGATGTGGAGGGAGATGCTTCTGTAGGTGGGGGCTCAGGGAGACCGGTTTATTGCTGGGAGACAGGCCCCCCACCCAAGTGATCCCTCCCTCTTGCTCCACATATCTATTCAGGGGACACCATCACAGGGCCTAATAACATCAGATGTCAAGAATTAGAACATTCATAAACCAGTCGGAGAACACTTCAATCTCTCTGGTCACGCGATTACAGACATGAAAGTTGCGATATTACAACAGAAAAACTTCAAAACCAGACTCTAGCGAGAGACTGTTGAATTGGAATTCATTTGCAAATTGGATACAGTTAACTTAGGCTTGAATAGAGACTGGGAGTGGTTAAGTCATTATGCAAGGTAACCTATTTCCCCTTGTTTTTTCCTACCCCACCTCCGCCCCGCCCCCTCAGACGTTCTTGTTAAACCCTGGATTTGTGCTGGAAATGGCCCACCTTGATTATCATACACATTGTAAGGAGAGTGATCACTTTAGATAAGCTATTACCAGCAGGAGAGTGGGGTGGCGGGAGAGAAAACCTTTTGTAGTGTTAAACACCCATTTTTTCATGGTCTGTGTGTATAAAAATATCCTCACTGCATTTTCCACTTTATGCGTCCGACGAAGTGAGCTGTAGCTCACGAAAGCTTATGCTCAAATAAATTGGTTAGTCTCGAAGGTGCCACAAGTCCTCCGTTTCTTTTTGCGAATACAGACTAACACGGTTGCTACTCTGAAACTTTTTAAAATATTTAACATTATAATAAATGCTGGAGGTGAAGCAGGGTTTTGGGTGGAGGCTGACAGCTCACAACCCCCCAGGTAATAATTGCATGACCCCCCGAGGGGTCACGACCCGCAGTTTGAGAACCCCTGCTGTAAACTGATGGTGAGAGATTCCCTCCCACACCTCCCTGAAACCAACTGTCTGGCTGAGGCAGCTTCCCACTCGGAGCGCTGGCTTTTGTTGATCCCATTCTTAGGCCCCTAACTCTCCCCATCCCTTGTACAGGGAGCCTAGGTGCCTAACTCAAGGCTCTGGGTTCCACTGGGTGGCAACTGCTGAGTCTGGGTCCCCTTTGTGAATTGGGACCTTTCTGCCTCCCTCACACAGAAATCCTCAAATGCTGCTGAGCAAGGTTCAGGTGCAGCCCGTTTGTGGAAAGAGGAAAATGAAACTCAGCTCCTCTCTTCCCTGCATTGGGGCTGATGAGAATCCAGCAAAACCTCTCCAAATTCAACGGACCTGCTCCGTCTGCCTGGAGCTTTCCAAGGATCCAGCGAGCACAGCCTGTGGGCACAGTTTCTGCTGCGTGTGTGACAGAGCAGCTAGATGCTAACGCCAGACGGTCTCACTCTCTGTGGTCATGGTGTTCCCCTGGATTTGAGGTGTGTTTGTGTAACCCAGTATGTGATCAAGCTAACTGCAGCCATATTATCTGCACTCAGTCACCATGAATTAATGAAATAGAACACCATATATTGAAGGGTTAATTTGAAAGCAGGCTTTTAGAGGCAAGGTCAAAACTAGCTGCAGTTTCTGCTAATCAGAATGGGAGGAGGGAAAAGACAAGTCAACATTTGAGACTGAAAGTAAACAAGTGGACAGAAAGCTTGGAGTCTGGGCACCTTTGATATAGAAGTTTATTATGACTAAAATGGTTAGGAAAAGTGATGACGTAGTAGGGGTCACTATGACCTATGTGTTTTGTAGAAGTTAATTATAAAAAGGGTTAGATATAGAATGTTCTTTGGAGCAGTCCTCTGCAGCCATCCTCAGAGAGATGTTCCAGAGGAACAGCCGTGTTCGTCTGTATTCGCAAAAAGAAAAGGAGGACTTGTGGCACCTTAGAGTTAGTCCTTTTCTTTTTCCTAAGAGAGATGTTTTTCTGACACCTTTTCCCCCAGGAGGGAAGTGTTTGGCCACCCCTGACCTACCATTAATTACCCAAATACTGTCTCACATTTTAGGAAAATACCCGGGATGTTCTAAATCTATTCCTTAGGTCTGTGTGGGCTTAAATGTAATAAACTGCAGTTTTAGAAAGCGCATACGTACTTGTATTAATCATTTATCAGACGGAATCTCTGTGTTCCCATTGATTTATTCCCGACACTGCCTGGAGTGAAACAGTGAAGTTACCATCGCTGCGGGTTCTGAAACCCCCAGGCAACAATGATGTTGAGAGGACCAGCTGAGGCATAGCCACTAAAATTCACACAAACAGGCAAAGCTCATTGTCCAGGTGAATTAGGTCTCAGTTTCCCTGATTGTAAATAAATCATTTTTTAAAACTTCCCTTTCTACAAGGAGGGTATTGTATCGCCTGATTTATTTTGGGGGTGGGATCAAACAAGTACTGACCAGGTTCTCTTTTCACTGTGAGGGGAAACATGGACCTTGCCATTCCCAGGCTGCCCTGTGGCACTCTGCATTCCCAGAGGGAGAGGGAAGGGGAGGGGGCAGAGATGCCATGAATAGCCTAGAACCCAGCCTCTGGGGGTGAAAAGACAGAGCCAGTGTAGGGGAAGCTGTGGGCTGAGAAGACAGCTAAATTCAGGGACAGCATCTCCCACTCAGAGAAAGAGGAGCAGATGGTGGCTGAATTGCAGAATCTGTGCAGTGAGACCCATCTCAAAAAAGATATACTGGAATTGGAAAAGATTCAGAAAAGAACAAAAATGATTGGGGGTACGGAACGGCTTCCGTATGAGGAGAGATTAATGAGACTGGGACTTTTCAGCTTGGAAAAGAGATGGCTAAGGGGAGATATGATTGAGGTCTATAAAACTATGACTGGTGTAGAGAAAGTAGATAAGGAAGTGCTGTTTACTACTTCTCATAACACAAGAACTAGGGGTCACCAAATGAAATTAATAGGCAGCAGGTTTAAAACAAATAAAAGGAAGTATTTCTTCACACAACGCACAGTCAACCTGTGGTACTCCTTGCCAGGATGCTGTGATGGCCAAGACCATAACAGGGTTCAAAAAAGAACTAGACAAATTCATGGAGGATAGGTCCATCAATGGCTATTAGCCAGGATGGGCAGGGACGGTGTCCCTAGCCTCCTTTTGCCAGAAGCTGGGAATGAGCAACAGACTGAGGTTGACACAGTGTGTGTGAGGATACTGCATGACCCAGGTCAACCCTAACGGACCTCCAGAAGCTGTCCCCCAGTGCCCAACACACCTCTCTGCTTACAGCTGTGAACTCCACTACCCAGGAGTCATGAAGACCAGGAGCCGTCACTGTATTTAAACCCCCCCATATTTTTGAAATGCCGTTTCTGCATTGCCCAGCTGAGTGAGCGCACACTTAGCAGCTCTCCCAGGGCGCGTGCCGCTGCCCATCTGCGCACTCCAGTTACACATTCTAGACGCACCGATGGCTGGAGTAGGCAGGAAATGCTGGATCTCCTGAGCCTGAGGAGAGAAGAGCTCTGCAGGCAGAGCGACAGAGCAGTGGTATCCGGTATCCGTGAGCAGGTTGCTCGGGGGATGCCGGGGAAGGGGTAAGGCAGGGATCGGCAGCAGCGCCATGGGAACGTGAAGAAACTGCAGCAGGCACACCAGACAGTCAGGGAAGCCAACAGTTGACCTGGTGCTGAGCCACAGACCTGCTGCTTCTCCAATAAGCTGCATGAAATACTTGGCAGAGACCAACACCCCACATCTCACTGTGGATACCTCTGAGGAGTCTGAGTCACAGGCCCCAGCCGTAAACAGCAGGGATGGGAACGAGGAAGAGTAGCAGACGGGGGGACATGCAATTGGGGATCCCGTTATGATGTTCGAGAATGCACTACAGTCAGACCTGGCTGTCAAGAACTGGCGAGCCTGATGCGGGGGGGGACCCTCAGGTAAATGTGTAAATTTATTTCCCATGACAGTGACGGTGGCCATGAACTTGGCAGGACACAGCTATTGACTTTTCTTTAATTCACTCACACTGGAAGAGGAGGTGGTACCACACAGTGAGGTAGCGTTGGGGGAGCACGTGGAGCAGTTTGCTTCTGACACAGGGAGGACCCTCGAATCCTCCTGAGCAATCCTGATGAAATTTCTGTGCAGGTACTCTGCAATCCTCTGCCCAAGGTTTCGAGGGATTGCAGCCTCGTTTCTTCCTCCACGGTAGGGCACTTTCCCACATCAGTCACTGATAACTTCGGCAGGCACCATCACAGCAAAGAGACGAGCAGCAAGTAGGTGGCTTTGGGGTGCTATCAGTAGCCAGGCTCCCTGGACCTTCGTCACACGCAGGAGGGAGATATCAGCTGTTAGCGACCAAAGGGGAAATAGAATGTCTGAGGTAACATGTGTCAGGTGTTCTGTAGCTGGGTTCATTTTTCACGAACCTCCTACAATATTCTGGATCTTTGTAGAATCTTGTGGCACCTTCCAGACTTTCTGAGAACTACATTTTCCTTGAACTTCCTAGAATGCTGTCAGCCTCGCCCTCACGGGTAGATAAGGGGCAGGCGTCGCCAGGCACCCAGTGAGATAGAAGAAAAAAATGAAGTGACGTGAGAGCCATGCTACAATAGTGTGAACCTTATTTTATTGCGGAATCGTGGAAGTGAACTTGTGTTATAAGACTCCAAGAGTGTAAGCAGCAACTAATAAAAGACACATCTAATGAGACGCCAGAGACATCTATCGAACACCTATCGATGCAACAACATAAAAGAACCACTGTTCCTTCTTTTGCCCTGCTTAACACAGAATGTTGGATGACTTTCTAAGACTGCAGAGCATAGACTTTTGGTCTCCATGAAACTGTCTGTTTCCCCTGTAGAAAATAAAAGATGATCCCAAAGAAGCCTTCAGGAGCTCAGTATAGGAAGCAAAAAGCTCAGCTGCCATCTACTTTGCAGCAAGGGGCAAATGTGATGGGACAATATCTGAAGCAGATCCACACAGACCAGGTTGTAGGCAGTAGCAATTGTCCCCGTGCAGAAGAAACTGAGGAGTGAAGCGTAAATGATGGAAGCCCCATTACTAAGGAATTAGCAGATTCGCCTGAAGATGAGGAATGGGAATGTGAGGAAAGTGATGGAGAATCGTCTAGTTTTCCTGGTGGCGTAAAGGAGAGGGATGATAAAGAAGAATGTGGCTCCCATGAAAAGGGGAGTAATGACAAAGAAAAATCTGGTTTACATGAAAAGGAGAGAAACGATAAAGAAGAATCAGCCTCGCATGATGACAGAAACAGCAGTAAAAAAAAATTGCACGCCACAAATCGATACATCAGAGTCTGCTTTATGGCCAGCGATCCTAAACTCTGCCAATATTGATCGTACAATTTTGAATGGTCTGGGCAAGATTGAGGATATGACATTTCTAGTAAATGAGCAGAAGTGTCCTGTCTCAAAGTCACACTGAGGAAGAGTGCTCGAGAATGGTGAGCAACTGAATCGGCATTGACTAGTTTACTCAAAATCAGCTGACAAAGTGTTCTGTTTTTGTTGCAAAATATTTGACAAGAATGCCAAATCCTTGCTTGCGCGTTCCGGGTACAGTTACTACCAAAACTTGGCTGATGCTCTGAAGCAACATGAAAAGTCACCCAGCCATTTTAGGGCCTACTCCAAATGGATGGAGGTCAAGTCCAGGATCAAGCTGAATAAATGTATAGATGCAGAAAACCAGTGCATTATTAATGTAGAAACCCAGCATTGGAGGAACGTGCTTGAGCATCTGATCTCAATTACCCTCCCCCTTGCAAAGAATAATTTGACTTTCCATGGCTCGTCGGATAAGTTGCTCACTGAACATAACAGTAATTTCCTCAGTTTGGTGAAGCTCCTTGGGAAATACGACAATATCATGCATGAGCACTGGCATCGAGGAATTCAACACGAGGTGCAAAACCTGGCAAAACAGATCACTGACTTCAAATTGATGGTCTCAGCTGTGGTCTGGCACAATATCCTGTTCCAAGTAAACATTGTAAGCAAGGCATTACAAACTCATTCGATGGACAACCACTACTACTTTGATGAGACGCTACCTTGATTTCGCTCTGGCCTATGGAGACAACAGATTTGAAGATGCCGTCACTGCTGCCAAAGAAATTTTGGAAGACTTAGGAGTTGAGCCTGTCTTCAAGGGAACTTGTATTCATTGGAAGAAGAGACATGTTGCTTACGAGGGCAGAGATAAGGGGATGAGAAGCTCGGAAGAAAAATTTAAGAGGGAGGTTTTTTGCTCACTTGTTGACACTGCTTGAGTGCCCATCGAAGAAAGGTTTGGACAAATGAAGCACCACAAAGAGACCTGGGGTTTATTTGTATGACCTTCGTAAACTGCCAGCAGACCGGAAAACACTCTTGAACAATTGTATGGACCTTCACCGGACACTGACACAGGGGGAATGTTCAGATAAAGAGCTCTATATCAAATTGGACAACATCTGTCACATTTTGCCACACAGGAAGCACTCTCCACTCCAAGTTCTCCAATTCAAGGGATCAAATCAGGGTCTCAGAAGATAAAGCTCCTAGCCCCATTAACCATGCAGTTAGCAAATGATTTAAATGGGCGGCAGGGAAAAACAAACATAATTACAATGAATGGGTCCTTCCCAGGATCCTTTTCATTCTGAATTCCCTCCCTATCCATATTCCTCCTTTTTATTTTACCAAAATCGACACCATGTCCAGGTCATTGTTGTAGGTACTGGTAACAAACCCAGAATCTCCTTACACAGATTCCAGCTCCCTGTCAAAACAGATGGATTTAAATTTCCTAACTTTAACATCAGGCAATAATTCTTAGCCAAGCAGCACAATGGCTCATTCCCCCGGGCTGCAGAGCTCCAGCTGGAAACAGAAATGGCTGCACCTTTGCACCTTGCCAATGCACTGTACTTGGATTGATACCGATTCCCTAAAGAACAATTACCAGCTATTGGGGCAGCCAGAAATACTAGTCATATAGTGTCTACTAAATTTAAAAAATCCCTCCCTTCTTCATCTCAGGGCTTCAGGCTGGGGTAACTCAAAACTCTGTCTAGCAGGCAACCCCATCGTTTGGCCAGATTGGATTAGGACTGGAATTTTGACCATCAGTCAATTTATTGAAAATGACACTTTCCTCCCTTTTACAATCTTAAAAGAAAGGTTCAATCTAGAGTCTAAGAAGGAGTGGCAATACATCCAACTTAACCATGCCATCTCCCATCTGTATGGCCCTGATACCTTTGCTACCCCAACTCATCTCAACTGCTTTCTTTTCTCCAAATATTACCCAGATTGCCAAGATCTATGGCAACACTATATGCATACCTGGCCAGCAAATTTGAATTAAACAAGGATCCTCTAAAGAACGAAATGGGAGGAGGAATAGACCAATTATTCTCTGCTAACCAAGGGAAACAAATTGTAGCCGGAGCTCTGAACTGCTCCTTGGATCTCTGTTTAAGATAAATCCAGTAGAAAATGATATGGCAGATGCATTGGACCCCTCTCTGACTGTTCAAAAGAGGTGCCACTGAGTCCGACAAATGTTGGTGCTCTGATTCAGTGTGTGCTAAGGTAGCCCATATGTCGGGGAATGCTCCTGTGCCCTTAGGTTTTGGGCAGAACTTAACTGCAGAGTTATTTTTGTCCGATAAAATACAATTGTGTTACAAGCTGAGCGTGTAATTTTAAGCCTAATGGATGTTAACTGGAAGCTGAATAAATCTGAAAAAACTTTGGCTGAGCAGAGCACTAAGAATTACTAAAAGACTAATACCTCAAACACGGACATCCCCAAAGCAACCAGCAGTTGAGACCTGGAGCATAAACATTGTAAGCCTGGCCACCATGGAAAGTAAACAAAAACACAATCTGAGCTTAGTATACTACATAGATCAGATATGAATAGCAAATTCTCACCCTAAGTGATGATACCAGCGGGTGCAGATTCTTAAGGGGCCAGCTTGGAATCCCCAGCTGTTTCATTCATAGGCTAAAACTCCCGTAAGCCTGGGTCCGGAACTTGCTCCAGTTCCGTCTCTGTTCCTTAGGTGTTTCCAAGAGTCTCTTTGGGTGGGGAGTCAGTGAAGAACCCTGCCTTAAATAGCTTTTGCATATGGCGGGAACCCTTTCTTTCAAAGCTTAGTTCCCAGATCAGTCTGGGGAAAAACACTGATATTCCAAGATGGAAACCAGAACCAGGTGACCTGGTCACATGTTACAGTAGCCATAACTCAGAGGCTGTCTGTAGCATCCTCAGGAAGGCTCCCCAGGTTCAGGAAGAGAAGCTTCTTCTAAGGCCTACTGTTTTCCGAATGGCTCATTAACCTGAATGGGCCCTTCCCAGCCAGCCATTCTGAATGAAAGCAGCTTGTCTAGGGGGCGTTCCCCAAGTGTAAACACAGTTGAAATACAGTTACATAGTCAATAGTCCTAACTTCAGATACAGAAATGATGCATGCATACAACTAGGATAATCACAGTCAGCACATCATACCCTATGCAATGACATCTCCCATGACTTCTCTTGCATAAAATACATCATAACTATGTCGGAATCATCTCACGATAATGTCAGTGTGAAGAATCTGGGGGTGCACTGTCCCGGCGGCTTCCATAGCACTGCTGGGGAATGTTACATGTTACACCGGGGAGGGCACGGTTATGTTAATTTCCAAACAAAAGGAAAAAAAGAAAACCACGTCATGTGCTCCATGACCTTCACGCCACCGGGGAAGGAAAACACACGTGTCAATAGTCCGACAAAGTCTAGGAAAAGTTGTTTCCCAGGCAGCACTGTCAGCCTGTGGTGCATACAAGTGTGTAAGTATCATGAATTTGTTTTCGATGTGCTGCAGGAAACTATTTGCAGATTTCACACAAATAGTTTTGGTCGGTCACAAAAAGGCCAGAGGAATTCATACTATCCCCCCCACATCCCCATTTCACCCAGTGGCTATGGCACTCACCTGGTGTGTGAGGCACCCAGGCTTGAATCTCCAGAATAGCCCCAAAATTGACTTTTTTGATTCACTGGAAATTCCAGAAAAGACCGATGAGTTGGACCTGAAATGATTTTTATTCTGAACTGCCACGGAACCAAAAAGAGCAATCTCCTCAACACTGCCGTTGTCTTCAGCCAAAGGGAGGCACTTGAAAATGCGAGTCTCCTGCTGCCAACCCTTGCAGCTCAGTAGAACTAACGGTGGGTGGTTCTTTAAGGATACCTCTCCTCTCACGTTAATTAACTGGAATTACTGTAACTATCCAATTAATCAGCTGCTTTCGCAAACCAGCTCAGGAGAGCTGATGGAATTTAAAAAGCCAAGTGATCTTAAAACTTCTCAGAAGCTTCATTCCAGGATCCAGGAGGGACACAAAAGTGGCACCAGCTAAAGGCGGGTGGGGGGGAATGTCAGCCTGTCACATGAACCCCCACGTGACTCCTCCCCACCCTGCCCCCCGCGCTCTCCCTGTCCCTCCCACCCATCCCATGTTACCTGAGGGGGGCCTCTGTCCTGAGCCACAAGGCTCTGGCCGCAGCGGACTCCTGGCCCAGGGGTCTGTACAGCCCTGTCGGAAGACAGAGCTGGGGGTGCTCTAGGGATCAGCGGCCCCATGTTCTGCTCCTCTCGCCGCTGCGGTTTGCGGTGGAGCTGCAGGGCTCTCCCAGGAACAGCAGTGGCGAAAGCAGCACAAAGTGGGGCTGCCTGGCGGCCTCACACTGGCAGCTCCTCCGGCACAGCTGTTCCGTACCATCCCTAGCCCTGACGCGGCTCCATCTCTCGGCATCTGTCCAGCCCCGCCGGAAGACAGGGCTTGGGGCGGGGCTGGGGCGGTACCAGAAGAGCCGCGCTGGAGAGCTGCTGGCATGGGGCTACTCCTGTGCCCCCCACGGCGTCTGGGGAGGGGCATGTGGCGCTTGCCCCTCCCCTCATCGCCTCTGCATCTACTTGGTGAGTACTGGCTGCTTGAATATCACCCAAGTGAGCCTTTATCTATTCCATGGGGGAAACGCTGAGATCAAATCTCCCACGTTAAATTTGTCTGACACATACATATATCTCATGAGAAATAGAAATTCAAAGCAATATAAACTATATTTCAGTTCACTTCCCTTGTAACTTGTCGGCGAGGTGCCATGGCCTGCAACGTGCAGGAGGTCAGACTAGATGATCACGATGGTCCCCTCTGACTTCAAAGTCCATGAGCCTATGAGATCTTTGCCCCAGACTTTCAGACCACAGAACATTAGTGAGGAAATAATTGTTTCACACATTATTCATGAAGACAGGACTGAATGACCTCAAAGGGAAATCTGTAATTATCTACTTCTTTTAATTCAGTTTACAACAACAGATTGATCCAAATTTGTCAGCATGGGACTGCTCCTTCTTTATTGCCATTGTAATGTTTCAGCTCCGGCTATGGGACTGACTCCGGTCATTTCTAATATTCTGAACAAATCAATTCATCAAAGTATTTCCCTGAACCAGTCCCTACCAAGAGTTCTGGTTGGTCTGCGTTCCTTGAAATACTGAGTGGAAAGTCCCCAAGCGAAGATTTTAGGAGGGAACCTATAAGTATTCAGGTTTCAGAGTAGCAGCCGTGTTAGTCTGTATTCGCAAAAAGAACAGGAGGGCTGGTGGCACCTTAGAGACTAACCAATTGATTTGAGCATAAGCTTTCGTGAGCTACAGCTCACTTCATCGGATGCATTCAGTGGAAAATACAGTGGGGAGATTTATATACACAGAGAACATGAAACAATGGGTGTTACCATACAGACGGTAAGGAGAGTGATCACTTAAGATGAGCTATTACCAGCAGGAGAGCGGGGTGGGGGGGAGAAGACAGGAGTGAAGGGGTACCTTTTCTGGCAGGGGGGTTGTTCTCAGTGGTATCCCCAGCACATCGAGTGACCGTCTCGAGGGGGTCTCTGTGACTGAACCCGTCACAGGTGGGTTATGTGCTCCAATCAGGCCTGGGGTAGCCAAAACAGAGGCCTATGGAGGCCAGAGGGAGGAGGTCTGTGTAAAAGGCAGAGGAGGCCTTGAATCTTCTTCACGGTGATAAGGCCAAACTCCAGAAAAAAAGTCCTGGGAGTCCTTGCTGGGAGAGCAGGGGTGTTATTGACCACAACCCTTTGTGGATTATTTCTGGGAACCTCAGAGGGAAACTGAGGCAGGGCCTCTGCAGAGCCACCCTGGGCCATGAGGGGACACGCTGGAGGCGGTGACCCTGCTACAGTGCCCTATTGCTGTGCTGCTCCCTCCCACCCAGTCCCTGCTTCCTGCAATCCCACCCCTGATTTTATCAAACAGACTTGCTCGGGTCTGTAGGATGGGAGCACCACTTCAGTGCCCCCGCTAAGTCTCATGAGGGTGGGGCTCCCTTCCTGCCTGCGTGAGGAGTTCTGCAGGGAAAGCGTGATGGCGAATGTGCGCCCAGAGTGTTGCGGTTCAAATACAAGACAGGACAAGGCTTTAAGCAAGCAAGCAGGCTGGTCTGCCGACGGGCTGCTCTGCCTGTCAGCTTTTCCACCCTCTCCTTTATTTCTCTCTCTTCCCCCGTGCATCACATATTCCAACAGATAAAAGGAATACACTGGCTTTGTATAATATTCTTATTTACCAATTTCTATCTACCGCATTCCTTGCTCTCGGGCCTTGAGCCCAGTCCTGGGAGGCTTCCCACGGTTCATGTCATCTGGGCGAGATTCCAAGGTTCATGCCCTTGAGGGGAGCCGTGTGTGCACTGCTCCTACACAACACTCCGGGCGTGCCCTGAATGTTGCCAAGTGCATGAACCTTCCATGAATGCTACATCCCCTCCTTTTTTGTTTATTTGTGCTCGGCCATCTCATGGTAGCCATCAATTTGCTTTTGCAAGCCATTTAACTCCCGTACAGACAAGATCATAACTCGTGGAGCCTGCCAGGGCGGTTCTCGACAAAGCCTTAACAAAAAGGAAATACATTGCACACAGCAACAGCAAAAAATAAGCTTAAGAAGGTAAAGTGTAATTGGCTGGGCCCCAATTAGCCATGCTAGAGTACTGGGAAGAGAGGTTCGCGTAAGCAGCGAGCATCATCTCATTCCCTATTTCCTCAGGGTGATGACATACTGGAATAAGGCACGTACCTAACAATTCTTCAGCTGCTACAAAATCAAATAAACAAAAGTGGGTAACATTTGCTATTGAAGCCAATCTTTCCCATAGGTTATATGTCATTCGGGCCCGTAACGGAGGAGGCGCTCCCAAGTCAACCCCTCCAGGAAATAGCAGGCACAAAAGGCATACAATCAGTACAGAATTAGCAGTGATTTGGGCGAGAATCGCCACAAACAGAGTCTCAGGAGTCTCTGGCTGTTGGTTTGCTGCCAGTCTTCGTTGAGCCGCGGCGACCAATGCTTTCACTGCTCCGCATGTCACGGGCTGGCTTGGGACGCTACGTCTCCTCCATCTCCGTCCCGTCATTGTCGACCCGGGAGGCACCGCGTTCTCCTCCAAGGTCAGCTGAAACTCCGGTATGGGGTTTGACAGCCCCTGGTGCCACGCCATGCTGTTTCAGTGCCAGTCGCACACACCGGGCCGGAACCCACAACGGTCCTGCAGGGAGAGACACAGCAGCATATCCCCGACCCCAAGTGATTAAAGGCACTGGGCCCAACCATTGCGGATCGGGCAGCTGATTGTAATAGACACACGGTCTTTCCGGTACCTCGGACTTATGAAAATGCCAATCCGCGGGGGTCTGCTGATCTGCGTTCAGCGTTAAATTATTTAAAGTAAACAAAAGGATATGCAGTTGTTGCTGAATCTCTCCTAAGGTTCGGAGACGCAGCTCCCCTTGTTTTAATTGTTTGTCAAGCAAGGTTTTTAGCGTGCGATTTGCACTTTCAACAATAGCTTGGCCTGTGGAATTATAAGGGATCCCGTGTTTGAGACGGACGTCCCATTGGGCACAAAAGGTGGAGAGGGATGTGGAGCAATAGGCTGGGGCATTATCCGTTTATATCTGGCTCGGGTGACCCATAACAGCAAAACAGGCTAGCAAATGGTGAATAACTTTGGGAGTGGCTTCCCCACGCTGTGGGGTCGCCCAGAGGAATCCCGAATAGGTATCAATGGAAACATGTGAAAACGAATAGGGGCAGAACTGTGGCACGTGAGTGACATCCATTTGCCACAGCTGATTCGCTGCGGCACCTCTGGGGTTAACGGCATAAGAAAAGGCAGGGGCAGCAGCGGCACGGTGGGGGCAGGAACGAACAATGGAACGGGCACGATCAGCAGGAATGTGAAACTGCCGGGCCAAGACAGAGGCAGACTGATGAAAAAAGGCATGGCTTTCAATGGGGTCAGAGAAAAGGGAATTTACCTGACCACGTAACGCGCGATCGGCGCGCGCATTGCCTTCAGTGAGTGGCCCAGGCAGAGGGGTGTGACTGCGAATATGAGCAACAAAATAAGGGAAATTACGAGTGGTGAGGAGATACTGTAAGGACAAAAACAGGCGAAGAAGGTCCGCATTGACCTGAGGGGTGATGAGGGCAAGGGGTAAATGATCAATTACCTGATGAACATAATGCGTGTCCACAATCAAATTAAAGGGACAATCAGCAAAAAGTTGAAAGGCCAAAATAACAGCAGCTAGTTCCGAGCGCTGCGCGGAACGCTGGGGCAGCGTAAAACGAGAATGCCAACGAGGGGGGTCACCGGATTGATAGGTGACAACACCGCGACGTGGAGAGCCATCAGTAAAAAGAGTGATAGCTGAAACAATCGGTCGAGAGCGGCTAAGACGATGTACGATTAGTGGCACCTTTTGTGTGATCACCAACCGAGGATCTTTTGGGGGATTATAAGAAATCTCTCTCACATAATCACAAAGAGCAACCTGCCAGGCCAAGGAGGTGTGATACAAGGAATCAAATTCACTACGTGACAAGGGGAACACAATGGCAACTAAATCAGTGCCCGTGAGTTGCACTGCACGGTGGCGGGCTTTACGAACAAGGTCAGACAGGGCGTCTAAATAAGGATAAATGTTCCGAGGAGGAGTGGAAGACAAATATATCCACTCTATGATAGAGACGGCTGTGTCTGTACGAGGTACAAACAGAGCAGCAGTAGGCGTATGAGGGGTAGCAAGGAGAACTAATCGCAGGGGACGAACCTCAGTAAGTCTATCCACAAACTGCTGACTCAACACTGCATTGATCTGTTGAATGCAGGCAATGTGCTCCTCAGTGATGGCAATAACTGCGCCAGGTGCCCGAGCTCCACGTAGAAGCTCGAACAACGGCTGCAGCATCGATGTGGGGAGACGGAAGTAGGGTCGAATCCAATTTAAATGACCCAAAATTTGCTGTAATTTAACGAGGGTTAGGGGTTGGGGTACCACTTCCGGGCGAACAGGGGGAGCATAGGTTTGTAAAACCTTATGCCCGAGGTATTGGTAGGGATAAGAGCGTTGGATTTTTTCTGGTGCCACTAACAGGCCATTTTGGCCGAGAATCTGGGACAAATATTCAAGCTGTTGTGCCGTGACCTGGGGACCGCTAAGCAAAATGTCATCCATATAATGGTAGACCTTTAATGTGGGGTATCTGGCACGAAAAGGGGCGAGGGCCCGATCCACAAAAAGTTGACACAAGGTTGGACTATTTTGCATTCCCTGGGGCAAGACCTTCCACTGATACCTTTGAGAGGGTCGTTGATTATTATATTCTGGCACCGTAAACGTGAATTTTTCGCAATCTTGTGGGCAAAGGGGGATTGTGAAGAAACAATCTTTTAAATCTAACACACAAAGCTGATCGGTTTGAGGAATTAAATTCCGGTTTGGCAACCCAAACTGCAAGGGGCCCATGGGTTGGATGCATTTATTTATTTCCCTTAAATCATGTAACAGCCTCCATGCACCAGATTTTTTCTTAATAACAAACACCGGGGTGTTCCAGGGACTAGTAGAGCTCTCCAAGCGCTGTGCCTGCAAATGCTGCTGCACAAGCGAATGAAGCGCTTTCAGCTTTTCTAGGGGGAGGGGCCACTGGTCAATCCATACGGGCTCTAAGGATTGCCATACCAAGGGTAATGCGGAGGGCAAGGTGGGTGGGGGAGGGTTTTGGGCCATTATATATTAATATCGAGGGTGGTGTCCAGCTTTACAAGTAAGTCACGGCCCCAAATATTGAGGTGGACAGGGAGCACAAAAGGGCGGATCGTAGCAAGGGCATGGCCTCCTGGTTTAGAGACTGTGACCCAAGACAAACTTTGGCGCCCGGGTTTGCTACCCCCGATCCCTCACAACTCTTTAGAAGGAACTGTTGGCCAACCGACCGGCCACTCCGGATCACGAATCACCGTAACGTCAGCTCCAGTGTCCACCAGCCCTGTAAAAGGGAAATTATTTAAAAGAAGTGTTAACTGAGGTTTCGAGGGGCGGACCAACATTATTAGAGCAACAAATTGAGAGGACGTGTCGTGAGGCGGCGACTGAGACAGCGTCGATCCAAAGTCGCCTCTGCCCCGGGCTCGATCCTCTGCGGCTGGCACCTGATAGGGGACTAAAATCAATTGTGCAATTGACCGTCCACGCGGGAGGACTGCGGAAGATGGGTCCACACCTGAACCTTAATAACGCTGGTGTAATCGGCGTCAGTGACTCCTGGGATGACAAAAAAACCCTGTTTCCCAGCGTGTGAGCGAGGGAGAACCAGACCCACAAATCCAGCAGGGAGAGGTCCCGTCACCTGTGTAGGTATGGCGCAAACCTCCCCCGGCAACTGAAAATCAGCGTCCTCCTGCATAATCAAATCAAGCCCTGCACTTCCGGCAGTCGCCGCCCTCATGGAGTCTATGGATTGTAAGGCAGAGGAACAGTTGTCTGAGTGGGAAACACCCCCGTTTGGCCCTGGGTTCGGGGGGGACCCGTCGTGTGGTTTCCCGACCCGCTACGACACTGATTAGCCCAGTGATAGCCCTTCCGACACTTGGGGCACTTCTTTGAGGGGCGGGCGGGCGCCGTCGATGAGCTTTTGGTAGGCCTGCCCGAATCCGGGACCTTCCGGAAAGCATGCTGGGCGCAGGTGGAAATAATGGGGAAGACGGCCTGAGGGAGTTGAGACTGCAGCTGAACAGTAGCAAACGGGCCCTCCCCTGCCAACTGCTCATAAATGACACCTTGCTCTCTATATACCTGGGCTTGGCGTTCCGCCGTCTGCCGATACTCACTAAGCCAAATAACATACTGACTGGGCGTCAGCATCATGCGCAACAGCGCCTTCCAGTCTTCAGGGACCAGGGAGTACCCAGAACCTAGCCCTTCAATGAGACCACGCACATACGTGCTAGTCAGGCCGAACTCGCGAATCGCTTTCTTTACCTCCCGGATCACTGAGTAAGGCAAACTGACCCAGTCTGCAACCTGGTTGCCCTGGCCATCATCCTGCCAGGTCACCGGGCAAACTGAGACCAGATCAGCTAATTCCTCTGCTGTAAGATCTGGGCGAGTCTTCGCTGCGTGAACCATTTGTTGCACCAGCGAAAGCCCCTGAGCAGACGCAGACGACCCCCCGGGGGGCCCCGGAGCATGGGGCCCCACAGGGGGACGGTGATCACACACCGGCTCCGGTGGGGAAGGCAAGGGAGGCGGTGGTAATTGAGGAACTGGGGGCGAAGCAGAGGGAGGGATGGCTGCAGGAGTGGACGGGGGTGGCGGGATCGGCAGCCCCTCTGTTGGCGCAGGAGAGGGTCTTTCCGAGGCGACACGCTGTGTCGCATCGCCAGGAGGGGGGATGGCTGCAGGAGCGGACGGGCGTGGCGAGATCACCAGCCTCGCGAGGGAGGGCCTGTCCGGGGCGACACACTGTATCGAGTCGCGGCAGAGGTGCCAGGCATGTAAAGCCTGCACGGACGCCCGAGGCTCTTTGTGCAATGTCTGGCTCAACCGCTCCCAGTCCGCTAGCTTAAGGGCTCCGGCTTCAGGGTACCACGGGCATTGGGCACTCACCTCCTGTAGCAGGAGAGTGAGTTCTCGAGTGGGGCAGTCATGCTGAGCCTTACGCAGCAAATTCTGTAGCTCATTGCGGTGTTGCACTTGCAAAGCAGAGAGGGAGCTTCCCATACTTACCACGACGAAAAATACTCACCGGGATCCGCGAGGCGGATGAGTGACGCGTCTGAAACCCTTGCCGGGCGAGGTGAGTTCTGAGGGCCCCACGTTGGGCGCCAGTTGTTGCGGTTCAAATACAAGACAGGACAAAGCTTTAAGCAAGCAAGCAGGCTGGTCTGCCGACGGGCTGCTCTGCCTGTCAGCTTTTCCACCCTCTCCTTTATTTCTCTCTCTCCCCCCGCGCATTACATACTCCAACAGATAAAAGGAATACACTGGCTTTGTATAATATTCTTATTTACCAATTTCTATCTACCGCATTCCTTGCTCTCGGGCCTTGAGCCCAGTCCTGGGAGGCTTCCCACGGTTCATGTCATCTGGGCGAGATTCCAAGGTTCATGCCCTTGAGAGGAGCCGTGTGTGCACTGCTCCTACACAACACTCCGGGCGTGCCCTGAATGTTGCCAAGTGCATGAACCTTGCATGAATGCTTCACTTGAGGACAGCCCCAGCAGCATCCTACTGCTTCCTCGGCCCCAAGAGGGGAGAAGCAATGAAAGGGAGTTTGTGTCTCTGGGATGTGGTGGGAGGGGCAGAGCAGGTGAGTTTCCCAAGGCTGAAGCTATAAAAATGATGGTTAGTCAGTAAATTCCTACCTTGAATTCTTCAGCAGCAACCTCCTCTGCAGGAATCACAGAGTGATCTCTGTGCTCCTTGGATTTGTCACACACGACACAGATGAGGATTTTATCCTTTTTGAAGAACAGTTTCAGAGGCTCCTTGTGTTTCTCACACAATGTCTCTGCTTCTGGTTCCTTCACTGACTGCAACCTCAATTCTCTGACTGCTTCTGCAACATTCCTGAGCTTCTTGTTAAGTCTGAGGTTCCTCTGGGGAAAGGCCTCTCTGCACTGAGGGCAGGAGACCTCTGTATCCAAGCTCTCCCAGCACTGGGTGATGCAGGCTCTGCAGAAATTGTGACTGAACTTGGCTTAGTCATTGGGCATTTCCTTTCTGGGCACAGTCTCGTATTCTCTGGTTTTTGCGGACTGCAGAGTAGCTTTGAACTAAGTGTGATGAGTCCAAACTGAGACTAACTCCTCCCTTTGTTAACCCAGAAATCCATGGCGTAGATACCCCATTGCCCTGCGACTTCCCTTGTCCTTTACTCACTCACGTATACAAATTAGAGCTGGTCAAAAAAAAAAATTCTAATGGAACAATTTTTCTGTTGCAAAAAGTTATTTTGATTAAATCAAAACTTTGCATGGGAATGTGCCATTGTTGTAACAAAAATATACAAAAATGCTTGTTGTATATTGCATTATCAATTATAAAATGAAATAGTCAAAATCAGAATATAACATTACAATGTATCGAAAAGAAATATTTAAATTGATCCCAAATTATTAACCTTTATTTGGTTTTGCAGGAAGTTTCTCTTTTTTTCTTCTTTTTTCTTTTGGATTCAAAACAAAAAATAGAACTGGAATTTCCCCCAAAGGGAATTTCTGGTTCCTGCAAAGCTCTAATGAAAAGCACCAACTCCTTCTACGTCTTACCAGACATCATATCCAGCACACTAACCACATAGACAGCAACATCAAAAGGTCTGTGACGGAACTTTCTCACCCATATCACTCACTCCTTTGCACTTCCTTCAGTGAGACAGCCAGTAACTACACAGCTCACTCTACCTTCCTTCAAGAACCTGTACCCACTCCTTCCCTTCCCTCCTGAAAGTTTCAACTTTTCAATGAAAAACTGAATACCGAACTATTTTGTCCAAACCCCAAAGTATTTCAGTTTGGAAATGTCACTGCATGGGAGTTGTAATTTACGTTCCTCCTGCATCCATCCACCATGGACTGGGCTCCCTGATAGCACTCTCCCACAATGCACCACGGTCTCTCCTTTGCGTGAGTCATTGAATGAGGGGAGTCCAATAACCATGATGCATCATGGGAGATGAAGTCCATCTGGGGAACCTAGCCCGTACAATAAAAAGGGGACATCAAGCAGCCCCACGACATCTCCCATGGGACATAGTAGTGGCATGCCCAAATCGATCTGTTTGGTTTCCTGGTGAACTAGTTCAGCTTTGGAGCTTTTATTTTTATTTTTTTTTGGATGAAAAATATCAAAACCATTAACGGATGGCAGCCGTTTTTTGTGAAAACTTTTTAAAATCAAAACCGCAGTTTTTCATCAAAACCAACAAAATTTTCAAGCAGCCTTAATCATAGGACCATCCCATGAGCTCTTCCGTAGATTAGCTAGTCCTGCCAAGCACTTTCATCTCCTTTCATAATTCACAAGGGGCCATCATGTTCTAATGATGATCCACCGACGGTTTGTCACTCTTCTCTGGTCCATGTGGCAAACTGCAATTTGCAAAGCCTCCTGTCCTAAGATATTTGGACATAAGGTGACCAGATAGAAAGTGTGAAAAATCGGGATGGGGTGAGGGGTAATTGGCGCCTGTATAAGAAAAAGCCCTGAATATCTGGACTGTCCCTATAAAATCGGGACATCTGGTCACCCTATTTGGACACCCAAGTCAATTGGAATGTTCTGGCTTTCTCACTTCTTCCTTCACCTATATAAAATAAACATAAGCAAATCAGAAGCATAGCCACAGTCCTCATGCCAAATTATCCATTGTTTGGTCTGTGGTTAAATACTTAGGGTTGTATTTTCAAAACTGCAAACAGAGTTCAGTGCACAGGTCTTGCTCCCAGTCAATGGGACTTGTGCTCCTTACTCTGTTGGGTCTGCAAAACCATCGAAAGCCGGGGCACTTGGCACTGGCCCCTGTCGGGACACTGGGCTAGATGGACCTTTGGCTTGACCCCGTCTGGCCGTTCTTCTGTTAAAGCAAGGGAGCGATCAAGGCGGAGAAGCCCATCTCCTTGCTTCAGGAATTTTGCAGTTTTTTGGTCACAGTCCTCTCTAGTCCAGGATGACTCTGATCGTCCAGGCTCGGATTGTGTCGCTGAGACAACAGGGAGTCCGGCGAGCATGAAAAATACAGGCTTCTCTCGCTGCAGTTAGCCCAGTCTCTCTGATCCTGGAGGACTCCCATCTATCCAGCACCATGGCTCGTCACCTGTATAGCCCCTGGAAGCTCCTCTGCACCCTTCTCAGCAGCATCAGGGATGAGAGGGACGAAGGAGACCTGCAGCTGCAGGAGGAGCAGAGGGGCCCTGTGGGGCAGGGGTAGGGGCGGCTCTAGGGGGAGCTAGCAGGGTCCATAGCAATCCCAAAATTTGCCTTAGCCCCTCCCCCGTAGCCATCCCTCCCAACTGCTGGTAGCACTGCCTTCAGATCCGGGCACCCGGCTGAGAGCCACTGCTCTCTGGCTGCCCCTTTCTGAAGGCAGAGCAGAGAGAGCTCCCCACAGCAGAAACACTCACTTCTCCTGCCCCAGGTTCACGGACTCTCACTTCCCCTTCTGCACACTCTTGCCCACAAACAGCAGCAGCTAGGGGAAGCGGACTGGCACGTGGCTGGGACAGTGTCCCACACAAGCTCCCCCTACACACACACCTGATCTGCCGAGAAGAGGCTTCAGACACCTGCCTAGACTGGAGGAAATGTCTCCTTCTTCCATTCAGTCCCTTTGCACTCAGGTGGGGCCTGACCCATTTGTAGCCCTGCTGCACTCCAGACACAGGTGCCGACGCAGAGGGTGCTCCAGACCCAGAGCACCCACAGGAAAACATAGCGGGTGCTCGGCACCCACCAGCCACAGCTGTTGGGCTGGCCCCTGCTGATCAGCTCTTTGAGCTGTCTGGCAGCTGGGGAAGGGGCTTGGGGGAGGGTGGAGAGCGGGGAGTGGTGGACGGGCAGGCAGGGACCTATGGGGAGGGGAAGGAGCCAGGGTGGGACCTTGGGGAAGCGGTGGAGGTGGCATCCCCAGGAAAAATAGGTCCGTGCCTGCGGCCCCAGAGATCTGCACAGTCAGCTCCCCTGCTGATGCTAGCCTGGGCCAAGCTCTACACCGGCTCCTCGGCAGCCGGCACTGCAGAGGCTGCAAGCCCCACGTTTACACGTCAGTCTCCCTTTCGCTGGGAAGCTGATGCACGGCTGGCTGGGCACTGGGGGATTCCGCCCGCTACGAGAGGTGGCCATGCCCAGGTGGGTCTCCGCTGAGCTGGGGAGCATGGGGCAGGAGCCTGTCTGCGCTGAGGCCTTTCACTCAGGAGTGGGAGCTGCAAGTCTTCAGGCTCAGGAGTGCCTGGCTTAAAGAGACAGTGTGCTGACACACACGCAGTCTCCCCCACACAGGGCCAGATTAACCTTTTGTGGGCCTGGTTCCAAACACATTTGTGGGCCCCCTTGGGCCGGGAGATTGACACAGGAGCTGTGTTTGACACAGCACACAGCTGTACCGGTTTTATTTACAATATTTACAAGTTTAAACGGAGAGGGCTCCCAGCAATGGCAGCCCTAGGGCAAAAAGTTACACACAGGTACATCCGATGCGTTATGAAAGAAAACATGCAAAAGAAACCACAGTGGGTAAAACCAGGGAACAAAAGCCTGAGCAGCCAAAACACCAGCCAGCTGTTGCTCCCACGAAGAGGGAGCAGTTACAAATATCTCATCCTTCACATTTCTCATAGGAACTACCAGGGCCTGATGAAACTGGGGCAGATTGAAAAGTGTGAAAATATTTTAAAAATAAAAACATCCACAACTTTATTCCATTTTATTTACAGCATCATTTTTCGTACTCGCCTGGCTTGGCCTTCTCTGCCAGAAGAGAGGCAGACAGACTAGGATCAGGACCACCAGCTGTGCCCCCAAAAGACTGGGCTCTGGGCCAATCCTCCAAATATCTGAGACCCACATCCTGCCCCAGAACAACCCCCCCAAACTGGACCAGCCCCACATCCCCCCCCAGAATGACCATCCGTGACCTGGACAGTGCACCCAGCTCAGCCAGGAAGGAGAACTCTTGAAACTTTCTTTGGGTTTTTATCTACGGCTTTGGCTACACTTGCATGTTACACCGCAATAAAGCCTCCCAGAGTGCTCTACCTTACTCCCGTCCACACTGGCCAGGCCCGTAGCGCGCTCTGACTCCCTGGCTGGAGCGCTCCTGGTACTCCACCTCCCCGAGAGGATTAACAGCTGTTGCGCATCGGCTGAGACGCTCCAGCTCCAGTGGAAACGGGGAGTAAGGTTATTAGGCACTGATTGACCTCCGGAAACTCCCCATAATCCTTTTAACTGACGCGTCCTCTCTTGTTCGGTTGTGAACTCCGGACGTGGCCGTGCCGTTTCAAAGCTCCGTTTCGGGGGCTGCTTATCAAACAAACACACACGGCTCCCGTTGGCTTTGAATGAGTGAGAGGCAGGCGGGGGGCTCCGTTTGGAGCGCCGGCCGCTCCTGTTTGCTTGCAGAGCGAGGCGGCGGCGAGGCGGGGTTGGGGTCCATTTCAGCGAGCGGCTGCTTCTCTCGTCTATGAGGAAAAAAGAAAGAACGGCCGTTTGCTTTCAGTGAGTGAGAGAGAGGCGGGGGAGGGAGGGAGGGAGGTCTGGACTTACAAGACAGCACGCTGACACACTCTCAGCCCCCCAAACCCACTCTCTCTCCCCCCACGCTCCCTGTCACACTCCACCCCACCCCCGTTGGAAAAGCACGTTGCAGCCACGGGAACGCTGGGATGGCTGCCCCAATGCGCCCCTCCCACTGCAGCGGCAAACGTGGCCAGGACAGTGGGCTGGCAGCTGCCAGTGTGGACAGGCTGCAGCGCTCCCCCTGCGCGGCTGTAGAAGGCAGGTTTAACTCACAGCACCGTGCATCTGCAAGCGTGGCCACGGCCTGCCTGTCCTTCCCCTAATTGTCAGGGTCTCAAAATCTCCCACTGTGGGAAGCGAAGATGCAGGCCCTGGACTCTACCTGCCGGCAGCCAACCGGACACACACAGACGGTCGCCTGCGGTCTGGTGCCATGCTGGAAGTGCCATTTCCAAGTGGTTGAGTTTTAAAGCTAGATTTGGCTGTTGGTTTCTGGCCCAAAGTTCTGAGGCCTGACAATTTCAGCAATGGCCAAATGTGGCTTGTTGTTGTAAGGGTCTGATTCTCACTTTGGGTGCCAAGGGGCCTGGCTGCAGCTCCCGGACAAGCCCTCCCCCAGGGTGTGTTTGCTGCTGCCCCTTCCCATGTCCAGGCTTCTTCTGCCTGGGTGTGTGGCTGGTGGTTTGTCTTTGGAAACTCCTGTGGGATGCGGCTTCCTTCGAGTTCCCAAAGGGTTTGTTGGACTCGGGCATGAGTCTCCTTTACCAAGCAAGAGATCCCGGCTTCAAATTTCGACCAAGGCTGCGTTTGCAGCTTACCTCGGAAGTTTTTTTCACCTGTGTTTTCTCCAACATCCTGCAGAGGGAGAGCTGCATTAGGGTCTGAATTTGGTTTGTTTCTCAAGGTGTAGGATTCTCACTTGGGGCGGGAGAGAGTGCGGACAAGACCTTGGAAAGGTGAAGTCAGGGGCAGGACTTTTCAGGTGCCTGTTGTTGTGGGGGTTTGTTTGATTAGGGGTTTTGCTGAAATTGCGAGAAACGATGTCCCTTTTCAGCCTGAAGGCTTGTTCTGTCCAGCAGCCCAAATGGCAAGCCTTGTTTCACCTGTTTAATGTTGGACAGTGACAGGGTCACGTTAACACCTTTGTCTCTCTTTGAGCCCCTTGATTCTCTTTAAATTACCACCAAAGTTCCCACCCCCTGTGTGAGTGGCATGGGGGACTGAGCGTCTTTTCTCCTTTCTCCCCTCTAGGATGTCAGAAGCACCATAGACAGGTGCCTGGCTCCTTCCCCTTCACACCTCATTATTCTGGCCACAGGCTGAGACAAAACAACTGTCCCAGGGCACAGCTGCAAAGTGGGGAAGGTGACTCGTGGGGTCGGAATCTCCTTTGGTTTATTACAAACCTGGGGTTCCTGCATTTCCTCCAAAACTAAAGCGGTTTTCTTAATCGCTTCTCTGTTAAGGCTGCGTCTACACTCCCCTTGTGTCGGTAGAACGTATGTGGCTCGGGGTGTGAATAAGCCACCCCCCGAGTGACACAAGTTACACCGACCTAAGCGCCGGTGTGGACAGTGCTATGGTGCTGGGAGAGCTTCTCCTGCCAACATGGCTATGGCTGCTCGTTGAGGGTGGAGAGCTCCCTCCCATCGGCTTCCAGCGGCTCCACTAGAGACTGCCGCTGTAAACTCCCCAGTGCAGCCACAGCCTTCGGGCAGGGATGATGCCCCGGGACTCCGGGGACACAGTCCGGGCCTCTCACCTCCAGGGCACTGGGGTTCTCTTCTGCCCAGGGCAGGAGTGAACAAACGTCTGTATGACGTGATGACCATTCAGAAACCGGTGAGGAATGAGCTGGTTTGAGGGGAGTTGATCTCGGTCCCGTTGCAGGTGGGCAGATGTCCACAGAACAAAGACCAGCAGGAACATTGGAATCTATTGGTCACTGAAGCATGGAGGCCGAGGAGTGAATTGCCCATGGGGAATGAACTCCCGTCCTGTCCCCAGAGCTGGTCTCAGTCAATCAGGGCTGAAGCACATTGACGGGACACCTCGGGGAAGCTTGCCCAGCCATTGCTGGGGCTGTAGCTATTCTATGGCTGGCTCCACAGAGATTCATTCTCCAGGCCCCTCAATTCAGCATTTTTCAGTGGCAAGAAATTCACAGTAAAATACAAAAATAAAATAAATCATGATTATTGGGAAAAAACCTGTTTCTTTCTTGATGTGAAAAAGGAAAGTTCCAGCAGCTGGAGGACACGTCTCCTGACCTGGAAAGCAGACCTGGTTATTGGTGCCAACAAACCAGTGCTCTGAAGGAGACTCTGAGGAAAATCAAAGGTAGCGAGAAGGGAGCTAGGTGGGGAAACTGAGACACGCGTCTGGGACTTTCGGAAGTGACAGATTCTGACCAATTAGTTGCAAGAGACGCGAACATAAAACTGAAACAAATCAGAGTGAACCAATAAAGCATAATTCCTGACTCAGGGGAAGAGGCTGGGGCGGGGGGGTTGAGGGGGGTGGGAGAGCAGTGTTCCAAGGCAACAAAAATAGCAAACGGTTCATAATCTGTAGTCATTTGAATGTGATTCATTTTTCCACTGAGAAGTTTCTCTGAAGTAACGAGAAATCCAGGGTCCAGGTGAAGGGAGCCGTGTCCCATTCTCCCGTCTGACAGTCCAGTCATGGCTTAGTCCTGTTTATAAAGAGAGACAAGAGACAATAAAAACAGGTGAATCGAGCGAGACAGTCAGGACAGGGGAGGATAAAGCAGGGAGGGGAAGAGCTGGGCTCTAACTCCCTGCGTGGCCTTGGTCAGGTCAGTGAACCTCTCCCTGTCTCCCTTTACAGTGGGGATAGCAACAATTACAGGCCCCACAGGAGGGGGTTGGTTTGATGTTTAACCACATGGCTAAGCAACGAGAACCCCAAATCCCCCTCTGCTTTGGGAGCCAGGTTTCCTGTTTGAATTCTGTGTTTCAGAGGACTTCAGGCCTGGGCACTGTGATTATTTACCAGTTTCTCGGGCCTTAGGGGGTCACGTCACTCACAGCTGTGATGGCCGAGAGGTTAAGGCATTGGACTCGAAATCCAATAGGGTTTCCCTGCGCAGGTTCAAATCCTGCTCACAGCGAGGCCTGTGTTTTAGCCACACTTGCTCACCAGGGCAATACATCTCCACCGACCCTGGGACGCTCTCCGTACACTCCCCACCCCAAGGAAACCCTGTTCTGCTCCTTTCATGGGGATGCCTGGGATGGTGCCTCACGCTGTGTCCCTGTGTTATCAGCTCCCGAGGCCTCTGCCCCTCACCCAGCGCCCCCCGGCTCAGCCCAACCCCTGGGTGCTGCTCCTCTCCAGCGTGTGGAAGGAGCTGAGCACGGGCAGCTCGGATAAGAGGCCACGGGAGGCTGAGCCTTCCCCAAAAGGAGGTCCATGCGGGGGGGAAACGCTGGGGATGTGGGGCGGGTCTCCCCTCCGGAGGCCCGTGGGCCCATGGTCATCTTTCGAGCGCTGGATGCGAAGCTCCAGAGAAGTGGGGGCCCCGCCTGCACCCCCCTCCCCTCTGCCCCTTAGCCCGATGCCCTGCTCTTGCTTTTCCTCTTCCCATCCCCCCTCCGCCTCTTCCCCCAAAACCTGCGCCCCACCCCCCCTCGGCCTTTTCCCCCACGGCCCCGTCTTCTCGTGCCTCTTCCTGTCCTGCTCCACCTCCTTCCCCAAGGACCCCACGGCCCCCCGCTCACCGAAGACAGAGAAGAGGAATGGGTGCCTGGCCCCAGGGCCCCCTGGTAGCCCCCCTTAGGGGAAAGGGGCAGAGAGGAGCAAGCAGGGGGTGAGTGGAGTCTTGGGGGAAGAGGCGGAGAGGAGCGAGGGGCAGGTAGGGGGACCTCGGGGGCCAGAGGAGTGAACAGTGGGTGGGCAGGGCCTCGGGGGAAGAGGATGACCGGGGGCGGGGCCTCTGTGGCAGGGCCATGCTCTAGGCGCCGGTGGCCCCCCAACTTCTCGGGGTCATCGGAAACCCAGGATGAAGGTGACACAGGGCCTGGTTCTTCTTTGGGCTAAGATTCCATAACACCTCTCCCTTCCTGGCAGTGTGAAGGGGCTGGACGGGGCATAAAGCCCTCCAGACACGGCCGGAGACAGGGAAAGGCCGTCAATGCGGAAGAGAATCGGGCCCAGAGTTAGACAAGGGGTGCAGAGAATATTCTGGATTCTGGTCATTGCACTTCGCCCTTGCTCGAAATGCTTCCTGTATTTTCTCCATTTCACTCCCTGACTCTCGATCTCTGCCCCTTTCCCTGTTTCGTCCTCAGAATTAGCACGTTCAGCCAGTTAATCGCAGCAATCCCGCCATAACACGGCAGCCTGAAATCTCAGCTCTCCCCCGCCCCTCGCACGAGACCTGCTGCCAGCTGAACTGGAGAAAGAATGGGGAATGACTCTGGCGGAGGGTGTGAAACAGACCCCCGGAAAAGGTGAGTTTTCACAGGGATTTCCTCAAATTAGGAGAAACTTGGGGTCCCAGTTAGTGCCCAGAAAACCCTTCAGGGATCAAACAAACCAGAGGCCCAGCCCACCCCGATCTGGGCTCCACGTGGGAGTGAGCAGGGGGCTGCTGAGACACACAGAGACTGCTGGGCACGCACGGACTGTGGCTGGGGAGGGGGCTGCCAGACCTCCCTAGGGTGACCAGACAGCAGGTGTGAAAAATCGGGACAGGGGTGGGAGGTAATCGGAGCCTATATAAGAAAAAGACCCAAAAATCGGGACTGTCCCTCTAAAATCGGGACATCTGGCCACCCTAGACCTCCCCCACAGACTGCCACTGAGGGAGGAGGGGGCAGATGCACAGACCTGCAGTGACCACACGGATTGTGAGGTTTGCTCCCCTCCTGTCTCCAATGGGGCTGAGGTTTCTCCCTGAGCCTGCTGAGCCCTGTGGCCCTTCCCAGCCACGCCCGTGGGAGCAGAAAACACCGAGAGACCAGGCCGGGGAGGTCATATGGTTTATTGGACCAGCTTCTGCTGGGGAGAGAGACCAGGGCCTGAGGACAAGCTCTGTGGAGCTCGAAAGCTGGTCTCTCCCCAGCAGAAGTTGGAGAATGAAAGAGATCCCCTCCCCGCCTTGTCTCTCTCACCTCCTGGGACCGACCTTGCAAACAGAGAACTCTGAGGCAGTTCAGTGCTTCCGACCGAGCACCAGGAGCCCGTATGTAACACGGACGTTGCATTCATTCAAACAGTGCCTAGCGCAGCTGGGGGACGGGCTTCAAGCTGCTGCCAGCCACAGCCCCTTCTGTGCCCCAAACCGGGGGCGACTGCGCCTACCGGCCAGACCCCTCTGTTCCAGAACGGAGGTGCCCTTTGGTCTCTCAGCCCGGCGCTCTCACACAACCACAGCAGCTCCAGTCACCAGGTCCCCTCTTGGCGCAGTGGGAGCGGGCAGCAGGACAGAGCAGGCAGGCCACCGAGGGGGAACTGTACTCCGGGAAGCCGTGACTCTGTCAAGGATTTAGGTGTCATACCGGGCGAGCCGCTTAACATCCGCTCCCGGTGTGATGCTGTGGGGAACAGGGCCAAAGCCATTGGTGATGACGGGGGGATTTTCTTGGTTTTTCAATGGTTTGCATGCCGCGTGTGGGACTCAGTTTCCCTGGGTGCTGTTTGTTTAACGAGGTGGCACTGGTGGGAGAGGTCGTTTGTTGTTACAGAGGACCAGCGGTGATCTCGCCTGACAGTTGGGCCCTCAGGCAAAGGCCTGGAGAATGGATACCCCAGTGACTGGTGAGCGGGAGGCCCAGCTTGGAAGTCACAGCCAGGTCGGGCCAGTAGTAGGACAATGGGCTGAGGAGAGAAGACCTGGTGACTGCTTCCAGCCAGGGGAAAGAAAAGAGGGAGGAGAGGAGAGGCTGAGATAGAGGAGACCCAGGCAGCCTGTTTACCTGGGACAGAAGACAAAAGACACAGGCTTGTGGGAAGGTGATATCGGACACTTAGCTGGAAAGAGGGGGCTTCTGGACTGGGGAGAGAAAACAGCCAGAGCCCACATGGGTGCAGGAGAGACCTAGATGGACTGTGCTGAGGGAGGTTAGGCCTGAGGCCCTGAGAGTTTCCTGTGCTGTGTTCAGATGTTCAATAAACCCCTCTCTTTTACGCTGGCTGAGAGTCACGGCAGTACAGGGATCGGGGTTGCGTTCTTCCCTCTGGGAGTAGAGGCCCCAGGGGTCCAGAGTGAGGGGACTCCCTGAGGGGGCCCACGGCAGAGAGGCATGCTCAAGGGTCAGAGAAGAGGGGTTCCAGGAGGCGGAAGGGCCTACGGCTTAACCCTCGAGAGAGTGGATCTCCGAGAAGGGCTGTCACACTGAAGGGGGTTCCTCCCAAGGACTGTACGAGGCTGAGAGAGAGCACAAGTCCTGTGAGTCTGTGACGCCATCCATGGATAGATGAACAGAGGATGGAAAGGGAGGTGATTCAGCAGTGGGGAGACTGACACTGGAATACTGCATCCCGTTCTGGTGTCCACATTTCAAAAATAACGTTTAAAAAAACTGGAGAGGGTGCAGAAAAGAGCCACATTGAGGGATGGAGAAGACTTATAAGGAGGGATTGAAAAACTCAGTCTGTTTAGTTTTTAAAAAGATGGAGAGGTGAGCTGATGGCAGCCTGCAAGTGCCTTCGCTGAGAGAAAACACCAAGTATTTAAAGGGCTCTTTAGTCTTGCAAAGAAAGGCAGAACAAGAACCAATGGCTGGAAGCAGAAATCAGAAAAATTCTCCTTAGAACAAGGCAGAGATTTGTAAGAGGGAGGGCGACTCATCACTGGAACAAACTGCCAAGAGAAGTGATGGATTCTCCATCTCTTGATGTCTTCCAGTGAAGACTAGATGCCTTTCGGGAAGGTGCTTTCATCAAAAAGCAGCTCTTGTGATACACAGGAGGGCTGGGAGATGCAGGGCGTCATATTAGATGCTCCAATGGTCCCTTCTGGCCTTAAGTCGACTAATTTATGAAAAACTGGTATTTTATTTATAGCCGGCTCCATCCCCCGACGCACCAGTCATTGAGTGCGGAGATCCGGGGGCAACAACTCCAAGCTCCACAGAGGCTGGGCAGAGGCAGGACATCAGCTGGGAGGGGAGGGGTAGGGGGGCAGTGACATCACAAAGGCCTTTTGCAGGACCTCAGCCCATTGGGCAAAGGTGGTGGGGAGGGGGTGACCTCACAGAGAGACCCCGACTTCAGCGGGGCAGGGCCGAGGTGCAGGACCAGGGCAGTCGCTGAGACCCCCCCGGCTTTGCAGCCGCACGTCTCCTTCTCCAGGTCTCCCCTCGAGGACGGGGAGAGAATTAGGATTCACGTCGTGAGCATGAGGAGGAGCCTCTGTGGACTTTCTCCTTTTCCACCACTGATTGTGCCAGAAAACGAACTTCCCTTGACAAGGTCGGAGGCTCCGAGAGGTTTGGAACCTGTTGGGTCTGATGCACCTGCTGCAGGCAGAATTCTCGGCACAGAAAATACTGGCTTAAGGGGGCAGAATGTGATTTCCTACCGAGCACTTTGACGCTTGGAATCACTGGGGACCTTGGGGTTTATCGTTTTTGGTTTCCCTTTTCCTCTTTCCTCCCTCCTTTCTCCTCTTCTCTTGCTTCTTTTTTCCCTGTTTCCCTCCCTCTACCAAGGAGGGGTGTGTGTGGAGGGTGGGCGAGGGGGGGGGTTGCTCTCATCGCAGGAGGTCCTCACAGAGAGGTGGGTCTGGATCTGAGAGCGATCCCCTCTGATGGTGACCTGGGCCATCCTGTGGGACCTCTAGTGAGACCTCTCAGCCGCCCGCCCCTCAGCGTCTCAGTGCTGGTTGGCCAAGCGGGGGGCTATCGACAGCGAGGAGACTCAGGTCCTTTTGGTCTCGTTTCAAATCAGGCAAATAAGTCACAATCAATGCAATGTATAGGATTCTTCTTGCTGCTTCAGGGGCGGAAGGAGGCAGGGTCTTGGGGGAAGGGGTGGAGTGGGGCGGGGTCTGGGGCAGAGGGGGGTTTGCCCCGGGCCTGCACCCCCCTCGGGACGGCCTTGGCAGCAGTATTGGTCCCACCCCGCGGCAGGGCCGGGCTGGAGCCAGGTACAGCCGGGGCAGGGGAGGGCAGGGCAGGAGGTGGGGGAAAGCTGGGCGGGCGGGAGCCAGGGGAGGTACCTCTCTCCAAGCCAGACCTCGTAACCTGAGATCCAGAGAGGGGTGGGGCTCAGGACACACCCCTCCCATCGGCCTTTCCCGTTGGTTAGCGTCGGTGTGGAGATGCCTCGCACGCTGGGTTTTGTGGGTCCTACTTTCAGGCACCTCCTTCTTCCTGTAAGCGGAGGAATAGTCCCGCTCTTGAGGGGAACTTTCCTGGCTTCTGCACGACCCCGGTGAAGTGGACTAGCGAAAGGATCTGAGTCCTCGCTCCCACTTCCTTTACCCAGTGGCCTCCCTGCCCTCAAGGACTCCCCTTCCCCTCTCCTGTCTGGCAGAGTCCTCGTAACCCCAACAAGGCTGGGCCCAGGATTCCTGGGGGGCTCAACCCCCAACCCTGCTGTGGTCACCTAGGACAGGGGCTAGGGTGTCCCCACTCCAGGGTACTCTCTCTGTACTGGGCGCTTCCCTGACCCACTGACCAGTACATACAATTTAAAGCAAATGCAAGTTATTTAATCAACAATTAATTTTAAAAAGAATAAGGAAAAATGGGAAAGGTGAAAGGAAACACATCACCCCGCTCTGTGGCAGGGAACATCACAAACAGCGTCTCTGGAACGTCAGGGCAGTTCACAGTCTGCTCCTTGTAAGTCCCAGACCCCTTCTCCGGCCCTGGCCGTGCTGCGGGGATGCTGTGGGTTGGACACTCGCTCTGGTGGTGGCCACATGCTGTCAGGCTCGAAGTGGCAGGACCCTTCTGCCCAGTGTCGCCCCCGCCCTGTCGGGGTTACGATCCAAGCCTGGCCTGCAGAACCTCTGGGCTGAGACGTCTCCCTGTGCGGGGCCCGCTGCCCAGGGTCCCCCTCGCTCTCCCCAGCTGCTCACCGCACCCAGCTCCGGACGGCTCCCGCCCCAGCCCCACCACTCGGTCTCTGCCCGGCTGCTGCTCTGCCTCCCGCTCCCTGGGGTGCTCCTCTGGCCCCTCTGGCTCTGGTTGCTCCCAGGACAGGTCTGCTCTCTCTGGGCTGCTTTACTGGTCCCTCTGGATCTGGCACAGCTCCGCTCCCCAGCTCACCTCGGGCCCTTGCTTTCTCCTTAGCTCGGCCCCACTCTGTCTGTCTGACCCCGGCAAATCCAGCTCACACGGAGGACGGGACCCCCCTGCCCTCCTGACTCCCTCATTAGCCTGCCCACCCTGTCATTCAGGCTGACCTGGAGCGTTGGCCTCTCCCCATTGTTCCTGGGGACTATCAGTCTCAGGGTCCTGGTTTCCCATCGACCCTTCCCCCTTTTAGGACTAGGAGCTAGCCAACCAAAACACCCCCACTGACTGTTAGTAAGGGGGCAACAGTCCCCTTGCATTTAGGCCATAGCTGGGGGGGGTTGAGGATCGGCAGCATCTCAGTGTCAGATTTAGGTAGCTAAAGTGAAAGTAGCAGCCAAGCCCACCTCAATATTTTTGTGGAGCTAGCCCCTGGTGCCTAACCTGTTTTGAACAGCCCACTAGGCCCCCATCTGTGTTGTCAGGTGCCCGATCCCAGACCTACATTATTTTAAACAGATGCTTTTGAAAAAAGTACCAAAAGTCTAACGGGCTCTAAAAATCAGCTGAATACATTCCGGGCCTACAAGCACTAAAATACCTTCCTCAAACCAGTGTATGGGGCTTTGAACGGTATCACGACATGGCAGGGGCTGACAGTCAGTGCTAACTGTGTGAAGACCCATTTTTAATGATTCTTGATAAAGCCAGTCAGCAAATGTCGTCTAGGAGTAAGTGCTGTAATTATGGGGAAGAAAAATCTGCATTTTTCACACGTAACAGAAGTGGAATAACTGCATTCAAAAATAAAACAATGAAAAACTTGAAAGGCCACAAGCCCACTCAGTCCTACTACTTGTTCAGCCAATCACTCAGACAAACAGGTTTGTTGACATTTGCAGGAGCTCGTGTTGCCCACTTCTCGTTTACAGTGTCACCTAAAAGGGAGACCAGGCATTCACAGGGCACTGTTGTAGCTGGCATCGCAGCATATTGACAGCCCAGATGTGCTGAAGAATCATACGTCCCTTCGCGTTTCAACCACCATTCCAGAGGTCATGCGTCCGTGCTGATGACAGATTGAGATGTCACCAGCGGAAGGTTGATTTTCTTGTTCGGTGGTTTGGATCTTGTCGTTTCCACATTGGAGTGTTGCTCTTTTCAGACTTCTGAAAGCGTGTGCCACACCTCATCCCGCTCAAATTTTGAAGTCCAATTTCAGACTCTTAACTCTTGGGTCAAGTCCTGTGGCTATCTTTAGAAATCTCACGTTGGTCCTTCTTCGCCTTTTGTCAGATCTGCAGTGAAAGTGTTCTTAAAATGAACACCATGTGTTGGGTCATCATCCGAGATGGCTAGGAGATGAAATCTGTGGCAGAGTGCAGGTAAAACAGAGCAGGAGACAGACAATTCTCCCCCAAGGAGCTGAGTCACCGATTTAATTCACACATTACTTTTTTTTAACGAGTATCATCAGCATGGAAGCATGTCCTCTGGAATGGTGGCAAAAGGATGCAGGGGCATACGAATGTTTAGCATGCCTGGCACATAACTACCATGCAATGCTGGCTGCAAAAGTGCCATGCGAATGCCTCTTCTCAACGTCCCGTGGCCTTGTAGGCTCTAAACGTTTACATTGTTTTCCTTTTGAGTGCAGTTCTGGAACAAAACAAAAAATCTACATTTGTAAGTTGTACTTTCACGGTCAAGAGCTTGCACTGCAGCACTTCTATGAGGGGAACTGAAAAATGCTCTTTCTTTTATTACTTTGACAGTGTAAATATTTGTAAAGAATCATCCTAGAAAGTGAGCCCTGTATTCTGTGTTGTAATGGACATCAATATATTTGAAAAAAGTAGAAAAACACCCCAAAATCTTTAATAAATTTCAATTGGTATTCAATGTTTAACAGTGTGATCAATCATAACTAAAAAAATCACAATTAAAAAATTAATCATGATTAATTGCAGTTTTAATTTTTTTAATTGTGATTAATTTTTTTGAGTTAATTGCATGAGTTAATTGCGGTTCTCCCTGCCCCAGCCCAGAGCCTGCACCCAGCACCCAAACTCCATACCACAGCCTGCACCCCCACCCCCTTCCCACACACCCCCTCCTGCACCCGAACTCCCTCCTACACCCCCACCCCTTACCCCAGCCCAGAGCCTACAACCAAACTCCGTTCCAGAGCCTGCATCCCCTCCCTCCGCAGCCCCTCCCATCCCCAAACTCCCTCCCAGAGCCTGCACCCCTCCACCCATCCTGCACCCCCACCCTGTGCCCCAGCCCAGAGCCTGCACCCAGCACCCAAATTCCATCCCAGAGCTTGCACCCCAGACTCCATCCTAGAGTGGTGAAGAGGACAGATTACTAACTCATCACAGTGGGTTTCAGCCCCCTAGGATCACCTGTCAGGATTTTCCCTTCCTTTAAAGAGGGCAGAACCCAAACCCCATTCAGAAGATGCAGGGAATCTTACAGTAAATTCTTCCCACATAGTCCCCTCTGTAAACTCATCTAGCAGAGCTTGCCTTTGACTGCATTTGACCAATCAGGGGACGTTGCGGGGCAGTGTGACCATCCAGAAGGGGGTTGTATGTCCCCTCTGAGAACTCCTCCCTCTGTCCTCTACCAAATTGAAGTGGGCGTCAGCTCTGTAGGACCACCCCGAGAGGGGATTTGACCAAATACGGGAAGTGCCGCAGTGGAGTGAGCTGCCCACAACAGGATCCCGTGGTCCCTAAAAAGTCCCCACACCGCCCTCTACCAATTGGAGAGGGTTTCACTCCCACCTTAGGCCATCTCAGAAGGGAAACGTGTACCAATCCAGAACAGGTTTAGCCCGAAGGCCTAGGCCACGATTTCTGCAAAAGACATCCTTGGAACGAGACGGGCTCTTCCACACAGTGTTGAGTTGCGACTTCCAGGAGGATGCTGCCAGCCACGCAAACATGGAGCTCCAGAGATCGGCGGCTTCTGGCCTAGACCTTCGGGCACTGCCTATTCTGATCGGTACGTTTCCCTTCTGGGATGGCCTAAGGGGTGTGTGAAACCCTGACCGATTAGTAGAGGACGGTGGGGGGATTTCATGGAGCGGTGATGGGCCCCTCTTGCGGGCAGGTCACCCCACCACAGCACTTACCCTATTTGGTGAAATCCCCTCTCTGGCTGGTCCTAAGGGGATGAGGCTCACCCCAACTGGGAGGAGTTCTCGGAGGGGTCACATGACCCACTTCCGGATGGGTCACTCTGCCCCAGAACTTTCCCCCATTGGTCAAATCCATTCCTGAGGCAGATGGATGGAGATAAAACACCCCCAGATTGGTAGAGGAGTGGCAGGAGCTCTTAGAGGGGTCACATGCCACTCCTTGCTTCTACTCATATTTGCATCCTGACCCCAAAAATCTTATATCATGGTGTGGGTCTTATGGTGACAGATGAGCGATGCCTTAGGGGTGACGGGGTGAGGTCCCATGGTTGAAACTAAATAACTGTCCTTAGCCTCAGGGTGGTTTGGCCTTATGGCCAGAGCAAAAATGGCTGCCCTCCCACTCAGGGCTGTGTAGCCCAACGCCCAGAGTCCGTGCGGCCACCCTCTCCGTCGGGGCTGTGTGGCCCAACGACCAGAGTCCGTGCGGCCGCCCTCTCCGTCGGGGCGGTGTGGCCCAACGACCAGAGTCCGTGTGGCTGTCCTCTCCGTCCAGGGCTGTGTGGCCCAACGACCAGAGTCCGTGCGGCCGCCCGCTCCATCCAGGGCTGTGTGGCCCAACAACCAGAGTCCATGCGGCCGCCCTCTCCGTCCAGGGCTGTGTGGCCCAACGACCAGAGTCCGTGCGGCCGCCCTCTCCATCCAGGGCTGTGTGGCCCAACGACCAGAGTCCGTGCGGCCGCCCTCTCCGTCGGGGCTGTGTGGCCCAACGACCAGAGTCCGTGTGGCTGTCCTCTCCGTCCAGGGCTGTGTGGCCCAACGACCAGAGTCAGTGCGGCCGCCCTCTCCATCCATGGCTGTGTGGCCCAACGACCAGAGTCCGTGCGGCCGCCCTCTCCGTCGGGGCTGTGTGGCCCAACGACCAGAGTCCGTGTGGCTGTCCTCTCCGTCCAGGGCTGTGTGGCCCAATGACCAGAGTCCGTGCGGCCGCCCGCTCCATCCAGGGCTGTGTGGCCCAACAACCAGAGTCCATGCGGCCGCCCTCTCCGTCCAGGGCTGTGTGGCCCAACGACCAGAGTCCGTGCGGCCGCCCTCTCCATCCAGGGCTGTGTGGCCCAACGACCAGAGTCCGTGCGGCCGCCCTCTCCGTCGGGGCTGTGTGGCCCAACGACCAGAGTCCGTGTGGTTGTCCTCTCCGTCTGGGGCTGTGTGGCCAACGGCCAGGGTCCGTGCGGCCGCCCTCTCCGTCGGGGCTGTGTGGCCCAACGGCCAGAGTCCGTGCGGCCGCCCTCTCCGTCGGGGCTGTGTGGCCCAACGACCAGAGTCCGTGCGGCCGCCCTTCAGTGCAGGGCTGTTTGGCTGAGAGTTCAGAGACAAGATGGTTGCCCCTCCTCTTGGGGCCGTGCAGTCTAGTGGCGCAATGGGGACGTGGGCAGCCACCCGAGGATGGATGGCAGCCAGTGCGGGGGGACCCAGACTCTCCTTACTCCTCCTTGCCCTAGCCCAGGGCCTTGTCTGTGGCCAATGTGTTTGCCGTTGAGTCAGTGGGGATCGAACCAGAACATGCTGACGTCACTCAGCATGACAATGGCTTGTTCACCCAGGTTACTTCAGAGGAGAAGTCTCTAGGCCACGGGCTGGGGGTCTCTGGGCTCCCGGCATGGGAAACTCCCAGACACTCCGATCTCCCTTGCACGTCTGCAGGCCCCCAGGGGTGCGGCTGGGTCTCGGCGCCTCGGGGCTCTGCAGTCAGGGGCTTCAGCTGCTTCTGGACTGGAGCCTACAATGTGCATCCTCCATTTTCGGCGCTCTGCCTAGCGTGAGCTGAGCTGCTCCCTTTCACACTGGTGCTCCAGTTGTAGCGTGTCCGGCAGGGCTGGGGAGGGGCTTGGCTTCCTCCGCCTAGACTGTGGGGTTATGTGGGGCTGGTTCACCCCGGCACACGCTGCTCGGCCTCTTCTGTCTCCTCCTTCCCATGCAACAGCTGCTTTGCCATCTCACAAGAGATGGGATCAGTGGTGGGCTCAGTTGGCTCCTGTTGGCCTCCAGATGTCTGGAAGAGGGAGAAAGGGCAGGAGCACAAATTAGAAAAACAAAGCCTTCAAGCAGGGTAGTTTTCCACAGCACAAAACCACCCCACTTTGCCAATATTCATTTGCAACTTCCCTGAGAGCTGGCATTTCTTAAAGAGAGCACCCAACCCTCCGCAACCTCCACTACCCTGGGGGCTGGCAATGGTTAAAGGGAGTCTGGGAGAATTTCTCCTCTCTCCGCCTGGCTCTGATGAGTGAGGGAATCACATGCGAGAAGCTGTGTGAATGTCGGGCTCTGTGCGGTGGGGTGAGATGTCCTACATGGTGCCCAAAGGTGGGGTTGTCCTGACTCTGCAGTGACTTCATTCTAGGGAGAGAGATGTCAGAGATCAGCTCCAGGGTGCTGCCCTGTAACAGTGTGTGGGAATGGGGCAGAAGTGGGGCAATGGTGCACTCAGGAAAGGAGCAGGGCTTAGGGGGGCCCGAGCTGCAGCCACTAAAGCCCCTGTGTGCTGCGTTCCAGCCAGGCCGGCTCTGCCTGGCTGGGGTGCGGGCGAGGCGGCTCCACGTACTGCCCTTCTTGTCTGCCCCCCCAGCCACGTCGCCACGATGAGCACTGCACCGGGAACCTCTGTCCCGGGGCTGCTCTTGCCTGTCAGCTCTGCCCCGCCCCGCATACCTCCCCCAGCAGCTCCCATTGGCCGGGAATTGTTAATCCGGCCCTGGCCCTACTCCCCAACCTGTTCCAATCCTGCTCTTGACTCCTGACTCCGGCTCCAACCCTTGGCTCCCCTCGGCTCGACCTCCAGCACTCTGAGCACGCGGCCGCAGCGACCCTGCTCCAACCACTGGGCCCAACCAGCCGTGCTTTGGCTTCTGACACCAGCGATATGGAGGAGTCGTTCACCTCACTGCTTTCCACTGTGTATGGCCCTGCCTTGGTCAGCGCTGGTTTTCATCTGCCATGGTGCTGCCCAGTCACATGGCTTGATTACATCCCTTTGAACTTCTTCAAAGTCTTCTCTAGGCTGATTAATCTGCATAATTTTGTGTCATCTGCCAATATCCACCTCGTTGTTCAGCCCCGGTTCCAAACATAAGAAAGGCCAGACTGGGTCAGAGGAAAGGTCCATCTAGCCCAGTATCCTGTCTTCTGACAGTGGCCACTGCCAGGTGCCCCAGAGGGAATGAACAGACAAGACTCATCCAGTGATCTGTGCCCTGTCACCCATTCCTAGTTTCTGGCAATCAGAGGCTAGGGACACCAAAAAGTTGATAAGCGTCTGGTGTACGTACCATAGCAGGGCAAAGAGCTCTTCTGTGTCGGTCCCGGTTCCCTAGTCAAATGCAGAACCCGACACGAGATTTACAAGCTTCTGCAACCATTTATAATGTCTGTTGAGGATGTCCCACGTGGTCCTGTCAGATTTCAAAGGCACTTCCTGAAAAGCTGAAACCAAGAGGAAATGGGTTGAAAAGCCCCTGGTGCTGATGTGCCTGGTGCCTAGGAAACCTCCACTCCCGATGGCCATTGCCCCCTGCTATTCGCTCCCCCAGAGTCTAAGGGCACGAGAACAACAACTCCGCTCCTCCCAAAATAGCCCTGGACAGAGAGGAGACCCCATTCTTGTCACTTCCCCCTCCGCCGGCCTACACCCCTACACACACCCCTACACACAGACGGTTGGGGGCACTTGTTCTTTCGATGGAACAGGAAAGTGACAGCCGCAGCGACATTAAACCATCCAACATTTAGGCCGAGATCCACAAAGGGATTTCGGCTCCTAATGTCTGCTGAAATCCTTTGTGGCCCTGTGCCTTCATTCCTGAAGAGATCACAGGGAAAAGTGTTTCCCATGTGCCCTCATGGGATTTCCTAGGAGCTGATAACCAATCTCGGAGTGAATCTCCCTGGCCTGCAATCACTCCATTCCAGGGAGGGCAGGTGATGAGGGTAATTGTCATCGTCATCATCATCCTTAATAACAACGGCTCTTTTCAATTCTCTCAGGCCTTCCATTACAGACTTTCAGACCTTTATGAAGACACTTTCCCCACACAGCTTTAAGGCTACGTCTACACTAGGAGCTAGAGATGGAATTCCCCTGCTCCCATACACATATTGTGGTACCTCGATGAAGCTCGCATGACCATCCTTCTTCCTTAAACGCTGTCCTTAGACAGAGAGGGACCTGTGTCCACATTCAAACCTGTGTTCGGGCCCTGTGCTGCACCCCTGTACTTCCCACAGAGGCACAAACACACAGAGGTATTTCCTTACCTTCATACAGGCGGGAGATGCCATCTTCATTCACTGTTTCAGACAACAAATTGTAGTAATGGCGGATAGTATTTCCTAGACATACAATGAATACAGTGCATCTCATTACTTTTCAAATCCTTCGCTGAAAACTGCTAAGGATGCAGCCATTCCCCCAAGACAGCCCTTCAGAAATTAAATACATTCCTTACATCTGTTCACAAAGCACATTAGATAAAGCATCAGATGCCCAGCAGTGACTGAGAAGCTGATTTCCAAAGGAGATTGAATTCACAACAAACCAGCATGATGTGAATTCAATCTCCCCTGGGCGCAGCCAAAGAGCTGTTGTGGGCAGGGGAAGTTGGTGCAGTTGATACAGCTAAGTTGCTCCCTTCATCTTGGAATACATGTTAATTCTCTCTCTCTCTCTCTCTCACACACACACACACACACAGACACCCCGTTGTAGGATTCTGGTGCTGTCGGAGGGAACAGAGCAGCCGTCTAGAAAAGGGCTTTGAAGGAAACATTTAAGAAAGCGCAAGTGAATTTCCTCTGCTTACCAATGAACAAGGCTGCAGAGTGTCGTATTGTTGTCTGGGAGCTTTCCAGGTACTCTAGGGCCTGGAACAGGAATTTGGGGATGTGGCTCTTGTTGTTCTGCATCTGGAAAGAAAGAAGGAAGAAATGCACAATATACAAATGACATGTTCTCCCCACAGCGAATAGTCCAGGAAAGCCAAAACATATAGCCAGGCCATGGCAGCCGCCAATACGAACCCATACACCAGAGCAGCACCTCTCTGAAGTCACTGTTGTGTTCTCCAGAACCTCCGCTTTCATTTGAAAAGACAAAAGTTTGGAGGTCTGACAGTTGTGGAGAAAAATGTCAAAAATGTGAACGGATTGTAACTCCTGCAGAAATGAACCAGCAGAGAGCCTGGAATAGCGTCTTGCAACCCGACCGAAGCGGATGGGTACTCAGGCTGTGGGGTTCGAAAGGTCTCCCTCAAGTCCCCATTCACCCCTCTCAAGGCACAAGGAATTCACCTACCAAGCACTTCCCGACACACTTCAAGAGCTGTGAGGAGCCATCCCAGGCCATGCTGCGGAACAGCCTCTTCAAATGAGCCCAGCCGAGAAACATTGCACAGCGGAAGAGCGTCAGTTTACATCGCTGCAAGAGAAGGGAGACCAAGAGGGTTCTCACTGCGAGAGGGATAGTGTGGGGGACACTGGACCTTCTCCACCCCTTGTGCTGTGTGCTGTGAGGATGGATGAGGCACGAGGCTCCAGCATGGAGTGAAGCCGGGAGGAGACTCTGCTTGGCAAGGGGCTCTGGCGATGACTGGAGTGGGGGCCCCAGAGGATTCTGGCTCTTTGCTCTGAAGGAAATAATGACCGTGGCACTTACCAGTGTCACACTCTCCTCCTGGTCTGCAAGATGCAGCAGCAGCGGGAGCAAGCAGTGGATGATTTCCTGCTGCACGAGGGGTTTGTCCGGGTCCTGCACCCTGCTCACCACGTTGCCAAGCAGTGAAATGGCAGCTGAGCGCACACTGCCCCTCTCCTGGCAATGACACACAGGGGGTGGGGACCCCCAGTTAAAGCCAGGCAGTATCAGAGCAGAACGCGACAGAGTCATAATCCGCCCGCTGCTCCGGTTCCCCCTGTGTGAACTGACTTGGCTGGCGGGAGCAGGGCGGACACCAGGCCAGCGCCATAGACATCTTGTGCAAGGCCTGAGACCCTGTGCAGGACAGCGCAGCCCCAGGGTGTCCCAGAGGCAGTTTCTGTCTGGAGAGCCCAGAATCCCAGAACCCGAGAAGATTTGGGGAGAGGGAGGGAAGTCTGCTGGAGACTGGTCTGGGGAAGGGGAGAAGCCGCTGCTGGAGCCTTGCAGGGATGCGCTGCTACAAAACACAGCATTTCTTTTGCTCTTCGGTGCCCCCGAGAGCCGAGCCATTCCCGACCCACCTGAGGGGTGGGAGCCAAGGAGATGGGGAGAGAGAGACAAGGGCATCAGAGACAGGTGGGGGGGGCATGGGCTTCTCCTGGGGTTCCAAGCCTTACGTCATCAATGAAGGGGCGAAGGCTGACTGCGATGTCCTGGGAGATGGAGCCAAGGCCCTCCCTCTTGAGGAGGTAGATGATGTCTCCAGCTTTCTGCATGGCCTCCTTGACACACCCTCCATCCCGGTCACAAAACCTGGCCACGGTTCCTGGCAGCTGGGCCTGTAACCATCTCACCTGCACGAATGAAGAAGGCAACTCATTACTTTCCAGGGTGACAGCCTGGAGCACATGCTGGACCACTCCCACCTAGGAGAAACCACGGATGGCACAGCCCCCCAACGGGGCAGAAAGTCGTTCTCCTGTCACTCTGTGCCCGCTGCTCACTGTAACCTTTGTCTTTGCTCACCCCACCTCCCCCATTGCATCCCATCTGCAATCAGGGCTCAGCTCACAGGAGCAGGGAGCACGTCATGCCTTGATTTGCTCAGGAAAACAACTCCACCATTTGAGGGCTGTGTGTTAAACAACAAGGCTTGTGTGGGGATCTGGCTCTCATTTCCGAGCTATCTGAGAGACATCGGCTTCCTCGGTCCCCTGGGCAATCCACGCCTCTTACCTTTTCTGGCTGGAACACAATACTGCCAAGGCCTCGCAGACTGAGCTTACGTATGACGGGATTTGTGTCTTTGCTCCATTCCATGAGCTGCGCCCGGAGCTCTGATTTTGTCAGCACTGTCTCAATGGAAGGACTCTGGAGAAACTGGAAAGAGCCAAATCAACATCAGGTTGAGGAACAGAGGTCTTCCTGTGGGGTCTCTGCCCTAGACAGTCGTCTTTACCAAAGGGCCACTTACTCCCACCCAAAGTCTCTGGTGCGTAGGGAGCCAGTTGCTGCTGTTTCAGTTGGTTCATTCCCAAAAGTTGGACTCATGCACAAATCACAAATCAACCCCCAGGGAAAGGGGCGTCTCCAGGCCTCATTGAGCGCCATGCAGAGACCCCTGGGACAGAAGAAAAGCACAACCCCAGGAAAAGGTGAGGAGAGAAGCAAGGCCTTGGGGCACTGGAGAAACATCCCCTCTTGCCCCATAATCCCATCGAGGCACATCCAGCCAGGAGCAATCTCACCCTGTCTCCCCCTCCCTCTCTTTGCCATGCCCCACAACCATCTTTGTGCGGAGAGGAGCTAGCTGGCGGTAAGGCTGCTGAGCTGCTGACAATGTGCCCCAGAGCTTACTGGCCTGAGCTGCTCTCCAGAAAGCTCCCTTGTGCCTGTCAACTAATGAATCTCACCTCAATACAGAAAGCCATGGCGATCGTTCTCTGCTCCTCCTCCCTCTCGCTCTGGACGATGGTGATTGCCTCTCTGAAAACTGCAGGGAGCTGAGGGTTCTCACACTCGATCATGGCTCTGGAACATGGAACAGAAAGTCCCTTAAAGAAAAGGAGTACTTGTGGCACCTTAGAGACTAACCAATTTATTTGAGCATAAGCTTTCGTGAGCTACAGCTCACTTCATCGGATGCATACTGTGGAAAGTGTAGAAGATCTTTTTATATACACACAAAGCATGAAAAAATACCTCCTCCCACCCCACTCTCCTGCTGGTAATAGCTTATCTAAAGTGATCACTCTCCTTACAGTGTATATCTTCTGTCCCAGGGGTCTCTGCATGGCGCTCAATGAGGCCTGGAGACACCCCTTTCCCTGGGGGTTGATTTGTGACTTGTGGGGGGGGGGGGTGGGGGGGGTGAGAAAACCTGGATTTGTGCTGGAAATGGCCCAACTTGATTATCATACACATTGTAAGGAGAGTGGAACAGGAATATTTCACACGGAAATCCCATTCCCAAGAGAGACCCAGTGAGGAGAAAACTTTGGGCTCTTACCTTGCAATCAGGCCAACACCCTGTGAGTAGTAATATCTGGAGGCTATCGTGTCCCAACCCTGCTGAAACTGGATGATGGCAAATTCCTTCCAGTAGCCGGGCATGGAGAAAAGAGTCTTCACAGCCTCCACTGACGTGCTAAAGAGAAACAAATACCAGTGTCAGGCAACGAGATCAGCCCCAGGCATGGCAACTCTGCAGAAGTCCTGGGACACACAGCGTGGTCAGCAGTAGCTAGCCTCCCCGAGGATAGATCCAGTGTGATATCATGGTGCTTCCCTGCCCAATGGGCCCTGTCTACACTGCCGTTTCATTGAGTTTCTAACCAATTAGTGACAATGTTGCTTCTTAAGATGGTTGGTGTCATCACTCACTGTGGCTGAATACTTGATTCTTTACCGTGACAGGTAACAGGACTCAAGTGGGCATGTGGGGTCGGGTCCTTCGTTGGTGTAAGCGAGCAAAGCGATGTCAGTTTACACCACCTGAGGTGTCTTCCGGCGCTCTGGTTTTCCTATGTAGATGGAAGCCCCTCACTGTGCCCACAGAGCCAGTCGAACGGGTCCCTCTTCCTCCTGCCTGCCTGTGAGGCTGAGATCCTGCAGGGCCTGGCCCCAGGTGCTGCCGGTGTGGCTCTGTCTGCGTTTGGGGACGGAGGCCCACAGGTTTCCTCAGCAGACAGTGATGAAAGCACTGACCCTTTGGCGGGTGGCACATGTGGTTGGATGCACAAACTTGACTGCTGCCTGAGTGTGTAGGGAAAGCACCTGGCCTGTGGACGGCGTCAGATGAGCGAGTGTGACTCACAAGAACACACGGCTCTCAACCCTTTTCCCTCAAGAGAGACCTGCACCCAACTGAGCCTGGGCCAACGACAGCACCCGAACCACTGATGGCCATAAACAGACCCCAGGTGTTTAGCAGAACAAATCTGTTCTTCCTTTTCCTTTCAGTCATTACCTTAGGGGGCTGAGGCAGCTGGATCCCTCCTCGGGGCTGGATGTCTCGCTGGCCATGTCGGTCCCTGGCAAGTGCAGATCCATCACATACTGCACTTGCCTGACGCAGAGGATGAGGAGCTGGGGAAACATTTCCAGGATGGCTTCTCGGTATCCCCAAAGGAAAAGGACCTCATAAATGGTCTTCATGGCCTGGAGGGGGGAAAGCATTTCACTCAACTATCCCAATCTGTCCCCTGCCCCCATTGCCATTCGCGATTGTCCTTTTGTCATGTCTCCTTTCCTCTCCAGCGTGTTACAAAAGAGGATTGGCTCCTGAGAGGGGAGGAGACATTTGGAAGCTCCTGAACCTTCCCCCATTCCTGGAACGGAAGCAGGATGGAACCCTATGGAAAGATCAGAAGAGTCTGGGTGACGTTATTCCCCGTTATTTCTCTTAATGGTGCAGACCCTGTGCTTTGGCTTTCCAGCTGTGACTGGACGGGCTGAAACCATCCTGAGGAGATGCGTTCTCATAGGCCCAGTGTTTCTGGCCCAGTCAAAAGTACTGGACATCTCAAGATCCCATGCTGGGAAGATTTCTAGCCACGGTTTACAAAGCCAGAAACCTGGATACTTCCAAGAGACGCCCGAACTGCACCTGCTCACTAAAGGGCCATCTAAAGCAGAAGACGACTGAGCCAGGGTACCAGCAGATAAACCACTTAAGATCTATAACTTTTACCTGGGGGAAACTTTATTTACACCTCTTTGGTTTCATTGGAGGTGGCCAGGACACACGAAGGTCTGGTCTACACGACAGAGTTAGGTCAACACAAGGCCACTCACCCAGCATCACCCTAACTATGGAATTTCCTTCCCATTGGCAGAACTGCCCCTGGGTGCCAAATTCATAACTCCACCTCCACAAGGGGCAGAGAGTCCAAGTCAATGCAGTTGGGTCGATGCAGTGTCAGTGTAGACACCGTGTCCTTTACGTCAACTGACCCTCAGGAGCCTTCCCGCAATGCCCCACCCTGACCGAGGAATCGCAACAAGCACTTCTGGTGAGGACGTGCCCTGCTGGCACCAGGGCTGGCTCCAGCTTTTTGGCTGCCCCAAGCGGAGAAGGAAAAAAAAAAAAGAAAAACCCGATTGAGCTGCCCCCGAAGTGGCGCTGAAGAGGAAGAGAGGGAATGAAGGACCCGCTGCCGAATTACTGCCGAAGACCCGGACGTGCCGCCCCGACTTTCTATTGGCTGCCCCAGGCCCCTGCTTCCTTTGCTGGCACCCGGACCCGGCCCTGGCTGACACACGCCGCAAAGTGCAGCCCCACCCAAGGGATGGGCTTGCTGTGGCGGCTGTGTGCCGAGGGAGGTTAGGTCAGCTGAACTGTGTAGTGGAGCTGTGGCCTGAAGATCAGAAGGGGTGAAGCTCACACACACACACACACACACACACAAAGATGCACCAACCTCCCTGCAGTGACGGGTTCACAAAGTGACCTCTCAAATCTCACTTACAGCCAGAGACACATGGTCGCTCTTCTCCTCCCGGCATCTCTGCTGGAGCTTGTCCAGCAGCTGCCGCAGCACCTCCCTGGTGAGCTGGGGTTCTTCACCCAAGGCCTTCCACAGCTCAAGGGCACATCTGCAGAGTCAGAAACAGAAGTCAGACCTTCCCTGCCTGGCCACCTCTCGCCCTCCCCAGGCAGAGGCTTGCAATGTAGGCAGGAAAGGCGTCTCTCAGAGGAGACACCGATCGGTGCAGGGAGGCTGAGGCTGGGCAAGTCCCTTCAGAGAACGTTGTATTTATTCCTTTCCCCTAATGGGTTATTGTTCCTGAAGCCAGCACCACTGCTTCCCAACAGTGACCATGAACTGACCCCAGAGTGACCAACGCACTGCAGACTGCAAAATTCTGCTCTGTTACGCTAGGGTCAGTCCGGAGGAACTTGCCTGAACTCATTGGAGTTACTCTGGCTATCTGGAGGTGTAACTGAGACCCAGCGTTTGGCCAAGTGTCTCAAAGCACCTCAACCCTACTGCAGTGTGGTGGATGGGGTCAGGCACTGAATCAGAACATGCCCTGATAGGAGAGGATTCAGGAGCTTGGAAGGGGAGATTGTACTGCCCAGCGTGACAGAGATGGAAGGAAACTACAATTGAAATCCCTCTCCTCTCTTCTCTCCATTCTTGCTGATCTAAGTCCTGCTGGTCCCCGCAGGCTTCTGCAGAGGAAGACTGCAGACGGATCCAAAAGACTTCCAGTCATTTGACTTCCAAGTTTGGTGAGGAAGGTCGGACATGGTGGTCAAGCCCTGGAGACACTGAGAGCTAGGTTGGACAAATCAAGAGCAAATGGCCTGGAAGCAAGGTCTTCAGGAAGCTTGACTGAAATTCTGTGCCAAGGCTGCCGAGTTTCTACAGCTTGTGAGCACAGCCCCTGGAAAGCACTGTGGCTGTTCCAAGGAATCCAAGGAAAGGTTTACAAATCAAACACTCAAAGAAATATGAAAACCAACACTGTATTCCTCTGGTAACTGAATTGGGCAAGAAATTCCATTTCTTTCATGCTGCTCTTCAATTTGCTCTCCCATGTGACACAGATTTGTCTCTGGTCAATGCAGAACTGCATTGAAGAAGATGCCGAGGAAAGCCAGAGTTTTGAGCTCTGGCTAGGGTCCAAGTTGAGTTTCACGGCCCCTAGGAACATGGGGATTGTGTTTAAAACACCTCAGATGGATGACTCTGCAAAGTGACCAGCAATAACCAGCAGGACTCAGAGTTTACAACACATTGAGATGAAAAGAGGCACTCACCCCTCTCAGAGCTATTATTGCCGGCTGTCTGCAGACTCAGGCAGGCTGCACTGCATTTACGCTCTGGTCATGTGTGGATGATTTTTTGTCTTTTTGCAACAATAAGGGCTGGAAATTTCTGTCTTCAGAGATTTACCTCTGCTGCACAGCTCCAGAAGAATGAGTGTATTTTTTCACCAATTCCTCAGCCACGGAATAACTAGGGATCTGACGACAGGTAACAATCCTGCACAGCGAATAGACAGATGGGCCTCATGGGCCTTTTCCATCTCTGCCTTCTCTCATGCACTAAGGAGCAGCCAGACCTCATGAGCCAGGGAAGTTGAGTGAGCCCCAAAGTCATTTATTTTGACATAGTCATGGATCTGAGAGGAAGTGGGTGACCCATAGAAATCAGGACAATGCAGGAATTCTCCAGAAAACTGGCACGTCTCCATCCCGGGCAGTGCAGGAGGAGGGGTTGGCTCCTCAGCAGCTGGGCCTGGGCATCTCCTCTTACTAAGCATGGACAGCTCTCTGCACAGCAGGAAACTCCCTCCAACTGTGTGAGCCCCACGGACCCTTCCCGGCCTGTGGCCTGTCAGTGGGAGCAGGAAGAGAAATAACAGACTGAGGTGATAACAGAGCAGCTCCCTACCTGTGCGATGAGAGTGTGTGAGCCACACAGGTTAGAACCACGTCCTGGGGGTGGGAGCGAGCCAGCAAGGCCGTGGCCCTCAGCGCTGCTTTTCTGGCTCTGGGATCGCAGACATTGTCGAGCCAGATTAAGATCCCTCCCACAACGTCTCCAACCTGGAAGAATGCCAGGAAGTTGAGGGATGGATTAATCAAAGAGTGGCCTCCTCCCAGGGAACCCCTCCTGGCAGCCCTGCAAGCCGCCTCTGACCTCAGTTTCCCATCTTGGCTCCTCCATAATCTGAAGAAAGAGGCTTTGACAAGTCCAGGAACCCCAGTCTTCCCGAGGTCTGGTTTAGCACCTTAAAGCTCAGAAACACACACAAAAGCCTTCCCCAAAACCTTACAGTGGGCACAGCCCAAACTCCCCTGATGTCCCAGGGCCTTCCCTGCCATAGCAAACTGCTCTCAGCCCTGCTCTCAAAGGCTTCCCTGCAGGAGCCTTTCCTCAGTCTCTGCATCTTCCTGTTGCTCTTTCTAGCACAATCAGTTCCTCCAGACCAGGGGTCTCAACCTAGTTTCCATTGTGGGCCACATCCAATCCTACCTGTTTGGCCCTGAGGATGTCCCATGGGGCACAGCTCTGTGCTGACGGGGCCGCAGGTTGAGAACCACTGCTCCAGACCCCAGAGCCCATCCTAGAGATGGCAGGCCTAATGTGGAGGCTCGTCAGCAGACTAGGTAAGTGCTGCCTTGCCAGGGCTGGGGCTGTCCCACACCTTCAGTGTGGCTGGGCGTCCTCAGGGAAGTGTTAGGGCTCCAGCGGGCAGAGGACACTTTCAAAACCTGACACCGCGGATCCCCGCAGCCAAGCGCTGAATGGCAAGGGGCTGAGCCAACCTTCAAAGCACCATGCTAGTGTGTCCCAGGAATGGTTTCCTAGGAGAGGCGATTCTCCCGTCCCCCTCTCTGCGCAGCATCCCCCTGCCCCACTGCGGCCGTCTCTTACTCTCTCCATCTTGTCTCCGTGGAGAGATACGATGGCCCTCAGCTCTTCCTCTGCGGCTCTAAATCTCTCCAGGGTGGGTGTTGTCAGACCCTGCACGGCTGTCATCAGCAGGGCGTGGAGCGGGGCTGAGGAAGGGTGCTCCCCGAGGGTCTGCAATGAACAGGGACAAAGCCTGTGGGGACTGAGTATTTCCCTCGGGCAGCTGCCCTGGAACAGTCTGTCCCCGGGGGAGGCTGCCAGCGCCGAGGGAGCCTGGAGACTCCGGCTGAGCCCGTTTCTTCAGAAGCCTCAACCGGTGCCAAGGTTTCCTCAGCCTTTCGTCCGCTCTCTGGCCCCCTCTCCTGAGAAGAGACGGGAGCCTCTCGGGCAGTGCGGGGACCCCAAGGGCCACCCCATTTCCTCCCTCTCTAGCCCCTCCTCCCAGGACGCCCAGCTTTTCTTGAGAAAGCCTCAATGTCCTGCAAAGCCCATTTGAGTTGCTCCTTGAGTGTCGCCGAGGGGTCACTGGAGAACCTGCCCCATGTCCCATCCCACCCCGAGCGCCTGAGCAGATTGGCTCAGCAGCTCTGGCAGCCCACAGTGTCTGCGAGGAAAGGAGTGAGAATAGGGCCCAAAGGGAAACGCCCTCTTCCTTCCCCACCCCGCAGCGTGTGGCGCTGCCAGGAAACAGGCAGGAATCGCCGGCAGGAGAGAAAGTAGCTGAGACTGAAGGAGCGTGTCTGCCTGGCTGAGGAGAAGCCCAAACCGTGGGCCTCCGGGGCCAGAGCCCTGTGGGTCAGAACTCACTGGGCACAATGTTACTCCAGGGGGCCCGGTTCCAGGGTCACCTAAACCCAGGGCCTGGGCTGCTGGAGGCCTTTGCCCTGGTGTCTCAGGGCAGCCCCTGGGGATTGCTGCAGCTGGGCTGCGTGGCGCTGGATTAGCACCGTCTGTCCTGGATGCCCGCAGCTGAGGACGCCGTAGAGCACACCGGAGTGGCCGACTCGCATACATCCTCCAGCCCCCCGGCACCTCAGGAGCTCCCAGAACTGCAGACTTTTGTCTGCGCTGCAGGGTGCTCTGTCACTGACAGCAAGAGTCACAACGGCGTCGAGGTGCCTTTGTAACTCGGACGGAGCCCAGATGTTGGCAGGCGGGATCGAACCTGGGATCTCAGTGCAGGAGCCGCTACCACATGAGCTAAAACCCATGCGGCTGTCAGCTCAGGCTGGAGAGCAGACTCACCGGTTCTGTCTCGAAGTGGTCCTGGTGCCACGAGATGGGCCAGAACCCCACAGCCAGGAGATACGTGGGTTACCCCGACAAGGGCAGGGATGGGCCTGGTCTGACTTTCAGCCGTGCCTGTGGGCCATGGGAAGTGCCTCAGAATCAGGCACCTGAGCCAGGCACGTCTGCCAATCCCACGAAGCACCTCTGGACTTCTTTAGGTGCCTAAACCCCCTAGACAAACTGGGCCTCCTTCCACAACCCAGAGAAACTCGTAAAGACTGGCTGGAGTTGACCACACTTCAAGAGTGTTCCTTTTCAGCCCCCTGAGCAAGGGGCAGGTCGTTCTCCTGTCAGAGATCCCAGCTCCGGGAGATATAAACACACACAGCAAGGGGTGCTTTCCATGAGCACAGTCACAAAGCGTCATTACCATCGTCATAGGGGAGATGCTCGTTAATGAGGAGACGGGAGCGCGCTCTTCTTCCTGCTCTTCTGGGCTCCCTATTTCCCACTTCTCCTTCGTCTCCGACGGCTCCTTCTTCGTCCCTGCAGCAGAAAGAAACATTCTTAACATTTTGCTTTTCCATGTCTTCTCCCTGGTTTCCAGAGGGTGGAAGCTGGGCACAGAGCCCTGAAGCGAATTGCCCCGGCTCAGACTGAAGGTTGTTGGCAGAGCTGAGCAGAGAACTCCAATCTCATGACTCTTAGCTGGGGGCTTTTACCACACGAGGCTTCCTCTTACTTAGGGGCCAGTTTCTTTTCTATTCTACTCTTCCTCTCCCCTTGCCCACCTTTCCCGTCAGTGATGGGCCACAGGCCTCATTTTGCATTTAACCCCCCAAGAAGCAATGACTCAGCTCTGCTACGGTTCCCAGCTGTGACCTGCTGAGACCTCGGGAGCATTTTCCTGATGAAAGGGACCCGATCCAGGAGAAAAGAAATGATTTCCTCCAACGTCCAGCCTCTCTGTTCCCCTTACAGCCTGAAGCAATGTTAGTACTCCCCACCCCACAGGGCCAGACCCCCAGAGGGGGGTGACCTGACATTGTCAGCTCTCCCCACCTCAGCGATGGATCTCTGCCACCCTCTCCAAGAGGATCCGGCACTAAATGGATTCCAGAGTCTGAGGTACCCATCACTGTCCCATGAGACGGCCCTGATGTGGAAGTGTAAGGGGTCTGTTGGCCCCTTACTCAAACTCAGTGGGGTTTTTGGTTGGCTAGGTCCCAGTCCCGAAAGGAAGGGGAAGGGTGGATGGGAAACCAGGACTCTGATACTGACAGACCTCAGGGGCCATGGGGAGAGGCCAACGCTCCAGGTCAGCCTGATTGGCAGGGCGGGCAGGCTAATGACGGAGTCAGGGGGTCAGAAAGGTCCCCATCCTCCACGCCAGCTGGAATTGCCTGGCTCAGGCAGCGTGGGGCCGAGCTAAGGAGAGAGCAGGGGCGCGAGCTGAGCTGGGGAGCAGAGGCGGGCCAGCCAGCGGGGCAGAGACACAGCCCAGGGAGAGCAGACCCTGGGCTGGGAGCAGGGCTGCAGCCACAGAGCCAGCGGGGCCGGAGAAGCAGCCCCGGGGCTGGAGGCAGAGCAGCAGCATCAGAGCTGAGGCAGGGTGGAGCCGGAGCTCGAACAGTGGGGCTGGGGCTGGGGCTGGAGCAGTCTGGAGCTGGGTGCGGAGAGCAACTGGGGCCAGCCAAGGGGGGACCCTGGCAAAGGGCCCAGCGCAGAGAGACACCCCCACCAAGGGTCCTTGCAGGCCAGACTGGGAGGGGGATCTGAACCCGGCGGGAAGGAGGGTCCAACCCCACAAAGCCCGGAGGTGTGTGGTCACCACCAGAGCAAGTGTCCGACCCACAGCATCCCTGCAGCACAGCCAGGGCCGGAACTGCCCTGACGTTCCAGAGACGTGGTTTGTGATGTTCCCTGCCACAGAGCGGGGTGATGTGTTTTCCTTTCATCTTTCCCATTTTTCCTTATTCTTTTTTAAATTAATTGCTGATTAAATAAACTGTATTTGCTTTAAATCGTATGTAATGATCAGTGGGTCAGGGAAGCTCCCAGTGCAGAGAGAGTACCCCGGAGTGGGGACACCCTAGCCCCTGTCCTAGGTGGCCACAGCAAGGTTGGGGGTCGAGCCCCCCAGGAATCCTGGGCCCAGCCTTGTTGGGGTTACGAGGACTCTGTCAGACAGGAGAGTGGAAGGGGAGTCCTCCAGGGCAGGGAGGCCTCTGGGGAAAGGAAGTGGGAGCGAGGACTCAGATCCTTCCTCTAGCCCATTTCACCGGAGTAGTGCAGAAGCCAGGAAACTTCCCCACAATAGTGGGACCGTTCCCCTGCTTCCATAAGGCTTGTAGAGTGACTGGTGTGAGTATTCCTCACATGCTCCTTGCTAACCATGTGGTTTGTTTCCTCACCTGTAAGATCCAGTTCAACTTTGTCTTGCTTCTCCTGCAGCTTCTCCTCCTCTGACTCCACCTGGTTCTTGGCTGCTTTCTTCTTCTTCTTCTTCTTCTTCTTCTTCTTCTTCAGGGAAAAGCACGTCCACCTTCTTGGAGAGGAAACCGTTCTCTCCTCATCGCTATCTGCCATCGAGTTGTCAGATTGGCTACAGACACAGAGTCTTTTCATGCCTGATAGGATCTTCCACGAGCATTTCCTTCTCGTGGGCTTCTCTGGCAAGGCCTGTTCTTGCTGGCTGATGGCAGAGCATGCCTCCATGGCTGCAGGTTGGACGAACACTGTGTTCACATGGCTCTCTCTGTGCTCCCGAGAGGTGAGTCTTTGAAAAAAGGAACGAAGCCTGGAATAGAAAGAAGGAAGAAATGGGTTTTTCTGTCCTACTCTAAAGGAAGGGAATTTGTGTGCGCAGGATTCCCAGATCCAAGAGAGTGGTCTTTTGAAATCATCTGCTCCTCTAATAGCCAGGACTGGTTCATACAACCAAGAACATAAGCAACAAAAGACTGGCCACACTGGGTCAAACGAAAGGTCCATCTATCCCTGTAGCCTGTCTTCCGACAGTGGCCAGTGCCAGGTGCCCCAGAGGGAATGAACAGAGAATCATCAAGTGATCCATTCCTGTTGCTCACTCCTGGCTTCTGGCAAACAGAGGCTAGGGAAACCATCCCTTCCCATCTTGGCTAATAGCCACTGATGGACCTATCCTCCATGAATTTATCTCGTTCATTTTTGAATCCTCTTATAATCTTGGCCTTCACAACATCCTCCGGCAAAGAGATCCACACATTAACTGTGTGTTGTGTGGAAAGAATACTTCCTTTTATTTGTTTGAAATTTGCTGCTTATTAACAAAGGTTTCAAAGGGGGCACTTGGAGTTGAACCAAGGACCATTTAATGTGCAGTCAAACACTCTATCGCTGAGCTCTACCCCCATGACTGGACCCAGCCCCAGGTGAAGACACTTGGGACCATGGTGAAAGAGGAATTCTTCTGGGGAAGTCCAAGGGCCCGTGTTATGCAGGTCAGACTAGATGATCAGGGCTGGCCTTAGAGCCTTTGAAACTGTGAATTTATGAACCTAAAGTTGCCTTTAATGGCTAGTATGAAAGTTGCTACTCCTTTCCAAGAGGAGATGCGTTGAGGTTTCCTTGGGGAGAGGCACCAGGATCCTTTGTCACAGCCTTTCTTGGACACAGCACATCACAGCTTCTCCCCTTTTGCTCTATAACAAGAAACCTCCACGCACCAGATCTGTAATCCCGTCCTAGCCCAGTCACTGGCTCCAGTTCCTAGCCTGACTCTCACCCCATGGAGCTCACGCCTCCTCTGCCAATGGACAGACATGGAAACAGCCAAGGTCAACTTCTGTTTTCTTTGCTCATTGCCTGGGCCTAGTTGCAAAAATGCTTCATTATTAACCCCACTCCTTTGTGCACAGAATGTTGGGACTCTGGGAACAGACAGGGCCAAGCTGAAAACCAAGACACCTCTGTTCCCAGAGAAGCCAGGAAAAGGAACAAAGGATTGTCATCTAGAAGGCTTGAGGGTCTGGATGGATGGATTAGCAGCTGCAAATATGTTGACTTATTCTCAACTATTTCAAAATCTGGACTGTAGTTGCATGGGGAAAATAACCAGTAAACTTTAACTGAAGGATTTCCCATACTATTTATAACGTCCAATCAGAACAATAGGCCACCCAAACAATGACAAAGAAATCACACCGAGACCCATGACAAATTTAGGCTGCAGTTTATTTAAACCCCTTTCCTGGAAAGGAATTGCAGGGGGGATTTGACACGTCTATTTTATGTAGCCCAGTGGGGGTATAGTACAATTTGTCGAGAGTTTTGAAGTCTCTCTCCATGAGATTATTTCTGAGAGAACTACCAAGATGGCAGCCAGGGGATGGGAGTGGAGCTGTGTCACTTTCAATAGCTTCAGATTTATTTTTTCTGCATATCTGAGCTCATTTATGTGTCTTTCAATCATGTAAATTCTGAGACCGATCTTGTCTCAATACACATATGTTAGACAATCATGACATGAGACAAAGGGTTTATATTCACTACTTGAAGGCAAGGAGTGCATTAGGGTCAACTCCAAGGGAAATACTCTTGATGGAGCTATCAATCTAAATTCCAGACCAGTTTTTTATCTTCCCTTTAGGTTATACCCATGGAAATTCACCCATACTAGTCTGCTGAAAGATAAAAGCATCGAAATCTGCCTCCAAAGACCGGGAAAGGCTGAAGCAGACGGAGAAGGGAGAGACGCCCACATTCAAATCAAAACGGAACGCTGAGACCTGACTGTTGCAACGCTGGCCCCCACCCGTCCCTGCCCCGGGGGGGCCAAGCTGAGCCTGAGAAGAGCCAGAACTGACCAATGAACATTGCCAAAGAGCCCCAGTAACACGCCAGCAGCCCCCATCCACCACCCCCTCCAGCCCCCAGCACCTCCCGCCCAGCGGCAGCCCCGCCCGTCAGCGCCTCCCCCTCCCTCCCCACTCCTCCCGCCCGCCGCAATCGGCTGTTCTGCCGTGCGCAGGAGGCTCTGGTGGGGAAGGGGCAGGAGCGAGGGCATGGCAGGCTCGGGGGAAGGGGCAGGGGCCTTGGGGGAAGGGGTGGAGAGGTGGCAGGACCTGGGGCAGAGCAGGGGGTTGAGCAGTGAGCACCCCACAGCGTATTGGAAAGTTGGCATCTGTAGCTCCAGCCTCGGAGTCAGCGCTGTGCAAGGAGCCGCGTATTAACCTCTGACGAGCCGCATGCGGCCCCGGAGCCCCAGGTCGGCCACCCCTGCCCGAGGGGAAGGAGGCACCAACCTGTCATGTGCGATCGAAGGAGCAGGAAAAGAATCTGGGAATTACCTTCTGTAAAAACTCATCTTTTGTCGAAAACCTGTGGAAAAAGCTGATGCAAGAAGTTGTTGACAGAGGGATAGTCCGCGTCTCTCAGCAGCTCCTTGGGTCACCAGCCGTTGTCAACCAAGCCAGTTGGCAGACTGAAGGCAGGGCAAGAATGCTGAGGCCGAACAGTCTTTGTTGTTGGCATCCATGACCTCACAATCAGCTTAAGCATCAACACACACAGACCCCACCCACCCACCCAGAGAGACACGCACACACAGAAGCTGGTAACATTTACAACATGGAGAGATGCACCCAAACTCTCGAGGACTTTTGATTTGGGGGAGGGCATCATCGGCGCTGACTGCATGGGTGTCCCGGGGCTGGAGCACCCATGGGGAAAAATTAGTGGGTGCTTAGCACCCACCGGCAGCCAAGCTCTGCCCTCCCCCCAGAGCATCTCCCGCTGACCAACTCTTCCCGCACCCTTCCAGGGCCTTCTGCCCACCGCAAAACAGCTGTTTGGCTGCATTCAGGACGCTCCCATTTGGTGCGGGAGGAGCAAAGCCATAACTCACCCAGAGATGTGATTTTATTAAATAGTTCGGAGGCTCAGAAACACGTAGAAAATGTTCTAAGGCTCTGAGCTAGTGAAAGTGCCAGTCACCCAGAGAGCAGTGGGAGCAGGTCCAAGATGTAGCAAAGAGGGTTTCCTGCAGGGAGAAGGGAAGCAGGGAGATTGCAGCTCTTTGGGACAGAGACTGTCTGTTTGTTCTGTATGTATGCAGCACCTGGCACAATGGGGCCTGATACCTGAGTAGGGCCTGGACACAGTGCTAATAAAGCAAGGGCATTTGTTGAATTACTGAAGTGCCCTGAGTCCCCTGAGTGGAAAGGTGGCAGGTGAAGCAGGGGCAAACCCTAGACAGATGGGATCTGCCCAGCCTGGGGCAGCATGTGCGGGAAGGGGAAGGGGAAAGGCCATTGGGAGTGTTTCCACAGAAGCCAAGAAATCAGGGCACCAGCCCTAGCATGGCTGAGTGAGGCTGTTTCCTGGGAGAGATCTCCACAGACAGCATTCGCGGGCAGGCTGGGAGGGATGGCCTGGATTCACTTTGGAGTGGATCCAGTGTAAATGAGACTAGAATTGTCCCAGAAGGGCCCAGATACAACAGTGACAGACACTGTAGGTGGAGTCTGTGAATAAATAAATTAGGTGCATTATAAAACAGTAGTGAAATAATCCCCCTGCTCTGTGACCCCAAGTCTGACCTTGTACCTGTCAATGGGGCATCATCACTGAATGGGGGAGCTGTTAATGAGGCGCCACAGGGATTGGCTGTAGCCCCCTCACTTGTCAACTTTTTAATTAACGATCTGGAAGTAAGCATAAAATCACTGCTGATAAAGTCTGTGGCTAACACAGCTTGGAGGAGTGGTAAATAATGCTAATGACGGGGCCGTTGTATGGAGCAGCCTGGATAGTTTGGTAAACTGGGATTAGTAAGGAGGCAACCTAGTGACAGAGGATGTGGAAAAAGCTAATGTACTCAATGCTTTTTTTGCTTCTGTCTTCACTAACAAGGACAGCTCCCAGACTGCTGCGCTGGGCATCGCAACATGGGGAGTAGATGGCCAGCCCTCTGTGGAGAAAGAGGTGGTTAGGGACTATTTAGAAAAGCTGGACGTGCACAAGTCCATGGGGCCGGACGAGTTGCATCCAAGAGTGCTGAAGGAATTGGCGGATGTGATTGCAGAGCCATTGGCCATTATCTTTGAAAACTCGTGGCGAATGGGGGAAGTCCCAGATGACTGGAAAAAGGCTAATGTAGTGCCAATCTTTAAAAAAGGGAAGAAGGAGGATCCTGGGAACTACAGGCCAGTCAGCCTCACCTCAGTCCCCGGAAAAATCATGGAGCAGGTCCTCAAGGAATCAATCCTGAAGCACTTAGACGAGAGGAAAGTGATCAGGAACAGTCAGCATGGATTCACCAAGGGAAGGTCATGCCTGACTAATCTAATCGCCTTTTATGATGAGATTACTGGTTCTGTGGATGAAGGGAAAGCAGTGGATGTATTGTTTCTTGACTTTAGCAAAGCTTTTGACACTGTCTCCCACAGTATTCTTGTCAGCAAGTTAAAGAAGTATGGGCTGGATGAATGTACTTTAAGGTGGGTAGAAAGTTGGCTAGATTGTCGGGCTCAACGGGTAGTGATCAATGGCTCCATGTCTAGTTGGCAGCCGGTGTCAAGTGGAGTGCCCCAGGGGTCAGTCCTGGGGCCGGTTTTGTTCAATATCTTCATAAATGATCTGGAGGATGGTGTGGATTGCACTCTCAGCAAATTTGCGGATGATACTAAACTGGGAGGAGTGGTAGATACGTTGGAGGGCAGAGATAGGATACAGAGGGACCTGGACAAATTGGAGGATTGGGCCAAAAGAAACCTGATGAGGTTCAATAAGGATAAATGCAGGGTCCTGCACTTAGGACGGAAGAACCCAATGCACAGCTACAGACTAGGGACCGAATGGCTAGGCAGCAGTTCTGCGGAAAAGGACCTAGGGGTGACAGTGGACGAGAAGCTGGATATGAGTCAGCAGTGTGCCCTTGTAGCCAAGAAGGCCAATGGCATTTTGGGATGTATAAGTAGGGGCATAGCGAGCAGATCGAGGGACGTGATCGTTCCCCTCTATTTGACATTGGTGAGGCCTCATCTGGAGTATTGTGTCCAGTTTTGGGCCCCACACTACAAGAAGGACGTGGATAAATTGGAGAGAGTCCAGCGAAGGGCAAGAAAAATGATTAGGGGTCTGGAACACATGACTTATGAGGAGAGGCTGAGGGAACTGGGATTGTTTAGTCTGCAGAAGAGAAGAATGAGGGGGGATTTGATAGCTGCTTTCAACTATCTGAGAGGTGGTTCCAGAGAGGATGGTTCTAGACTATTCTCAGTGGTAGAAGAGGACAGGACAAGGAGTAATGGTCTCAAGTTGCAGTGGGGGAATCCGTGACTTCCAGAGACCTCTGTGACTTCAGCTCGTAGCTCCAAGCGAGCCCCCACAGCTGCCCAGCCACTGTGAGCGGTGTGGGGACCCCGCAGCTGAACTCCCCATGGACAGGTCACGGGCTTCTGTGAATTTTTCTTTATTGCCCGTGACTTGCCGTGACTGTTACTAAAAATATCCCGGACAAAATCTTAGCCTTACCCATGGTTAAGTAGGTGAGGGGAGGGGGGAAAGGTGTTACTTGTAGAGACCCAGAGATACAGGCATGAGGGACAGCTGGCTGCCTGGGGCCCCATGCCCATGGAGTGTCCCAGAAGACAATGGCCATTCCAATTGCCTGGACATTGGGCACCAAACAATAAATGACCATGGACGGCCCACCCTCCATGGGAAGCCAGCCAAGTGTGCCCAGCAGGAGGACAAAGGACTGGGCTGGGGTTCTAAGTGTGGGCATCTGGAGGCAGGAGAGCAGCTTGTGGGCTCGGACGACAGAGGGGACAGAGGGCTCCGGGACTGACCCAGATGGACCTTTCCGTTCTCTGTGTTCACTAAGCACTGTCTGCGCTGTGTTCCAGACATGTCAAAAAACAGGGAGAGTCAATTATTTTTTATAAAGGTCCAAATTTCTTGGTCAAGGCATAGTCAAGGTCCAGACTTCAGAGAAAATAATAAAAAATAATAACAATCATGATCATAATCAAATAATAAAAAGATTTCAGGATCTGCTGGAAAGCAGCTGGTGGTCCAGATTTGGCCCGCGGTCTGCCTGTTGACTGCCCCTGTAATAACCCCCCGTGCTTTCACAATGCTGGTTGAGAGTCACTCCAGGGTAAGGAAGTGGGGGTACATGGCTCCCTGGGGGCCTACAAGACTCCCTTGGGTATCCAACTCAGGTGGACTTGCTGACATGAAGCAGGGGTGTTGAAGGCTCTGAGATTCAGAGTCAGGAGGCAGTGAAGTCAGGTGACTTTCCTCATTGGAAAAAGTGTGACCTTAAGGGGGTTGCCACACTAAAGAGCTCCTCCCAGGGACTGTTCAAGAGCACCAGACCTATGGCAGGGAAACCGCCTGGAGATGATGGTGCTGGGGCAGAGTGGGCCAGGCCCAGCAGCTCTGCCGGGGAGCTACCTTGGAGCTGAGGTCACTTTTTCAGAGGGTTGGAGAAGGGGAACCTGCTCCCACAGCCTCACTCTGCTCAGTTATCGCTGGGCACAAACCAGTGACCCCAAACCAGCCCCCCGAGCCATTGTCTGTTTGCAGGAGCAAATCCTGAGCCGCCTGCAGCATCTGTGGGAGGAGACAGAAGAGCTCCTGGGCCTGAAATCTGACTGGGACAAGGAGAGTGAGAGGCTCCTGGTAGGTGCCCTGCCCTGCCCGGCCGCTTTGCACAGGGGTGTCAGCGACAGCAGCAGGGGGTCTCTGCGCTGCTTGGGGTCTGGGTCATTCAGAAGGTTAAAGGGTTTCCAGGGTCGCTACAGGGAGACAGGTCAGGGTCATTGTAACCAGTGCAGGGCAGCTCTGCTCTCAGGTACCTGGTGTACATCAGGAGTGACCCCACCGAAGTCAGTGGGGTCAGGGTCAGACTCCTCTGGGACCCTGGTGTTAGTTCCCACTGGGGTCAGTGGGTTTACACCAGGGTAGCTGGGAGCAGCCTCTGGCTCTGTCTCTCTAGCACTGGGAGTGGGGGCCAGAGGGAGAGGCCAGTAAAACACTGAACAGACACAGATGTGGCAGGGGTCGGGGCGGAGCGGGGGAGACTTTTGCTGATCCCAGGGTTCGAGTGTCAGATGTTCCAGTGATGCCACTGGGCAGTTTGGGAAGCACCATTTGCCACGGCCTGGTCTGCACTTCACTCTGGTGCTGGGACAGTGCTGGGGACGGGCTGGGGGTTGGTGATTTTGGGTCACATTTTTATACTAGCAAAAGCTCTAGTGTAGCCACAGTGACTCTGGCAAAGATATTGAATGAAAGGCTCTGTGGAGCCCGGACAAGGCTTTGTCCCATTTCCCATGACACCCGCTCTCCCCGTGTCCCTGCCCTGCCCCTGCGTCTCTCTGTGCACCCCAGAGGCAGACGGAAGTGGAGCGGCCGCTGGTGGTGTCCAAGTGCGAGGGGCTGCGCCAGTTTCTGGCTGAACAGGAGCGCCTCCTCCTGGCCCGGCTGGGAGAGCTGGACAAGGCGATTGGGAGGAGGAGGGAGGAAAATGCCACCCACCTGGGTGAGGAGATTTCCCGGCTCAGCGCCCTGATCACAGAGCTGGAGGGGAAGCGTCAGCAGCCGGTGCTGGAATTGCTGCAGGTGAGACAGTGTCAGATGCGCCCAGAGCCCAGTGCAGGGAGGAGACGGCCCCTGAGTCACTCGGGCTGACAGGGTAACTCAGTGCAGGGAGCACGGCCCGGGGCGTCTGCAGGGCCAGGGGCCCAGGGCTGCAGAGAGACAGGAGTTTGGGCTGTCGGGGAGGTGGGGGGAGGCTGGTGAAAGGCTGTTCCAGCCCTGGGCTCAGCACAGAGGACCCGACCGTCCCGTCCCTGCGGAACATCTGGTGTGAACGGGGCTCTGCGCCCACTAGCACAGCCCTTCAGTGCTCCACCCCGCTGGGGGAACAGCCTGTGGGGCCGGGGCTGGGGGAGCAGAGTGACCCCTCTAGGGCAGGGGGCCGGCTGGGCCATGGGCACTGACTCTCTGCTCTGTCTCTCCTTCCCCTCTAGGGTGTCAGAAGTGCTGTGAGCAGATACATCCGGGCTCCGTCTGCCCCCACGCCTCGTTGTGCTGGGAAAGACTCAGGGTATGTCTACACTACGAAATTAGGTCGAATTTATGGAAGTCGGTTTTTTAGAAATCGGTTTTATATAGTCGAGTGTGTGTGTCCCCAGAGAAAATGCTCTAAGTGCATTAAGTGCATTGACTCGGCGGAGAGCTTCCACAGTACCGAGGCTAGCGTCGACTTCCGGAGCGTTGCACTGTGGGTGGCTATCCTACAGTTCCCGCAGTCTCCGCTGCCCATTGGAATTCTGGGTTGAGATCCCAGTGCCTGATGGGGCTAAAACATTGTCGCGGGTGGTTCTGGGTACATGTCGTCAGGCCCCCGTTCCCTCCCTCCCTCCATGAAAGCAACGGCAGACAATCGTTTCGCGCCTTTTTTCCTGAGTTACCTGTGCAGACGCCAGACCACGGCAAGCGTGGAGCCAGCTCAGCTCACCGTCACCGTACGTCTCCTGGGTGCTGGCAGACGCGGTACTGCATTGCTACACAGCAGCAGCAACCCATTGCCTTGGGGCAGCAGACAGTGCAATAGGACTGGTAGCTGTCATCGTCATGTCCGAGGTGCTCCTGGTCGCCTCTGTGAGGTTGATCAGGAGCGCCTCGGCAGACATGGGCGCAGGGACTAAATTTGGAGTGACTTGATCCGGTCATTCTCTTTAGTCCTGCAGTCAATCCTATTGAACCATCTTATGGTGAGCAGGCAGGCGATACGGATTGCTAGCAGTCCTATTGCACCGTTTTCTGCCGAGCAGCCATGAGATGTGGATGGCTAGCAGTCCTATTGTACCATCTTCTGCCGAGCAGCCATGAGATGTGGATGGCTTGCAGTCCTTCTGCACCGTCTGCTGCCAGCCAAAGATGTAAAAGATAGATGGAGTGGATCAAAACAAGAAATAGACCAGATTTGTTTTGTACTCATTTGCAAACACACACACCCACACACCCCCGTCTAGGGGACTCATTCCTCTAGGTCACACTGCAGTCACGCACAGAGAAGGTGCAGCGAGGTAAATCTAGCCATGTATCAAGCAGAGGCCAGACTAACCTCCTTGTTCCAATAAGAACAATAACTTCGGTGCACCATTTCTTATTGGAACCCTCCGTGAAGTCCTGCCTGAAATACTCCTTGATGTAAAGCCACCCCCTTTGTTGATTTTAGCTCCCTGTAAGCCAACCCTGTGAGCCGTGTCGTCAGTCGCCCCTCCCTGCGTCAGAGCAACGGCAAACACTCGTGCATCCGAGTTGAGAGTGCTGTCCAGAGCAGTCACAATGGAGCACTCTGGGATAGCTCCCGGAGGCCAATACCGTCGAATTGTGTCCACAGTACCCCAAATTCAACCCGGCAAGGCCGATTTAAGCGCTAATCCACTTCTCAGGGGTGGAGTAAGGAAATCGATTTTAAGAGCCCTTTAAGTCGAAATAAAGGGCTTCATCGTGTGGACGGGTGCAGGTTTACATCGATTTAAAGCTGCTAAATGAGACCTAAAGTCCTAGTGTAGACCAGGGCTCAGAGCCCAGGCAGCAGACCCAGCATCCCGACCATGGGACGGTCTCACCCTCTGGATCCAGCCCCCCTCCATCCCCATAGCCCTGGTGCTGCTGCCGCTGTGTCTGTGTGACCCACCCTGGGAAGGGGAGTGCCCCACAGAGCTGAGTGTCCCAGCCCAGGCCCTCGTGGGGCAGTGTCTCGGTCCCAGAACCCCCACCCCATGGGGAGTGACCAGGCCCCTTGGAGGCTAAGAGGAGAAGCTGAGAAGAAGCTGGGCATGGAGAATGGGCCCCTCTCTCATCCCTGGGAGAAGCCCCTCCAGGCCCTTGTAGGGAACGTGGGGCTGGGCCAGGTGTGAGGGGAGCTGGCCCTGCCTGGGCTGGGTTTTCTCTCTGGATGGAGAGAGGCCCCCAGTCTCCAGGCCGGCCCCGGCAGATTGTGCAGGCAGTAAATTCCCTGGGCAGCAGAGGTCACGGCCCCGTTAGCCCTGCCTGTGGCCCAGCTCCCACCCACTCCCCATCTGGCTCTGGGGGGGCAGGAACTTAGAGCAAAGGAATGGGAGAAATAAACACGCTCGTGACTCTGCAGGGATGAGAAGGCTACGTCTCCGCTGCTAAATGAGACCTAAAGTCCTAGTGTAGACCAGGGCTCAGAGCCCAGGCAGCAGACCCAGCATCCCGACCGTGGGACGGTCTCACCCTCTGGATCCAGCCCCCCTCCATCCCCATAGCCCTGGGGCTGCTGCTGCTGTGTCTGTGTGACCCACCCTGGGAAGGGGAGTGCCCCACAGCTCTGGGCTGGAGAACGCTCCCTGGGACCAGGCTGGCTTGGGGGATCATTAATGGGGCTGAGAGCCTGTCACCCCCAGGGCCCAGCTGGGACCTGGCCCCAGCTCTGTCATGGCCCAGAGCCTGTCCCGTGTGAGGGGGCCCCAAGGGCCTGTGGGGAAAGAGCTGAGTGTCCCAGCCCAGGCCCTCGTGGGGCAGTGTCTCAGTCCCAGAACCCCCACCCCATGGGGAGTGACCAGGCCCCTTGGAGGCTAAGAGGAGAAGCTGAGAAGAAGCTGGGCATGGAGAATGGGCCCCTCTCTCATCCCTGGGAGAAGCCCCTCCAGGCCCTTGTAGGGAACGTGGGGCTGGGCCAGGTGTGAGGGGAGCTGGCCCTGCCTGGGCTGGGTTTTCTCTCTGGATGGAGAGAGGCCCCCAGTCTCCAGGCCGGCCCCGGCAGATTGTGCAGGCAGTAAATTCCCTGGGCAGCAGAGGTCACGGCCCCGTTAGCCCTGCCTGTGGCCCAGCTCCCACCCACTCCCCATCTGGCTCTGGGGGGCAGGAACTTAGAGCAAAGGAATGGGAGGAATAAACACGCTCGTGACTCTGCAGGGATGAGAAGGCTACGTCTCCGCATCCGGTGCCCGAGTCCCCTGAGCTGGAAAAAAGAACCAGGACTTCCCTCGAGAGAACAATCTCCAGGAGGCTGTGACGGGATTCCTGGGTAAGGGGCGCTGCCGGGGGTTTCTCTCATTGTATTCGAGCAGGGCAGGGGGAGGGATTTGGCCCAGCAGGTTGGGTTATTATCAGTTCGTGTGTGCCCGTATTACTCGTGGATCAGAGCCACACTATCAGAGGCTCGTTCACCTGCACATCCACCAATGTGATATATGCCATCATGTGCCAGCAATGCCCCTCTGCCATGTACATTGGTCAAACTGGACAGGCTCTATGTACAAGAATAAATAGACACAAATCAGATGTCAAGAATTATAACATTCATAAACCAGTCGGAGAACACTTCAATCTCTCTGGCCACGCGATTACAGACATGAAAGTCGCTATTTTACAACAAAAAAACTTCAAATCCAGACTCCAGCGAGAAACTCCTGAATTGGAATTCATTTGCAAATTGGATACAATTAACTTAGGCTTGAATAGAGACTGGAAGTGGCTTAGTCATTATGCAAGGTAGCCTATTTCCCCTTGTTTTTTCCTAACCCCCCCGCCCCCTCAGACGTTCTTGTTAAACCCTGGATTTATCCTGGAAATGGCCCACCTTGATTATCATACACATTGTAAGGAGAGTGGTCACTTTAGATAAGCTATTACCAGCAGGAGAGTGGGGTGGGAGGAGGTATTTTTTCATGCTTTTTGTGTGTATATAAAAAGATCTTCTACACTTTCCACAGCATGCATCCGATGAAGTGAGCTGTAACTCACGAAAGCTTATGCTCAAATAAATTGGTTAGTCTCTAAGGTGCCACAAGTACTCCTTTTCTTTCTGCGAATACAGACTAACACGGCTGTTACTCTGAAACCATTCAGAGCACTGTGACTGCCCAGCCCAGAGGGGCCCAGATCCTGGGAGAGCCCTTGGGGTCCCAGCTTCCCTGGCTGCTCAGAGCAGAGCCCAAAGGGGAAGATTTCAGGAGAGCAGATAATTCAGTCATGAATCTGTGCGCCCAGTGCTGTCTCCTGCTCTCTCCCTGGCTATCTGAGCGCAGGGGCTGATGCTCCTGGTTAACAGGAGACGTTATCACGGATTCTCAGCCTCCCTTACTGACACCAGCTGAGCATCAGGGCCCTAGTGTTTAAGCACCTTGGGCCACACTTTCAATGGTATTTAGGTGTCTGCTGGGAACCTCCAAAGCACCTAACTCCTATGGACTTGCCAAACCTGCTTCAGCCCTTTGGAAAATCCCCTTCTCCAGGCGGTTTCCCTGCCATAGGTCTGGTGCTCTTGAAGAGTCCCTGGGAGGAGCTCTTTAGTGTGGCAACCCCTTAAGATCACACTTTTTCCAGTGAGGAAAGTCACCTGGCTTCACCGCCTCCTGACTCTGAATCCCAGAGCCTTCAGCACCCCTGCTTCACGTCAGCAAGTCCACCTGAGTGGGACACCCAAGGGAGACTTGTAGGCCCCCAGGGAGCCATGTACCCCCACTTCCTTCCCCTGGAGTGACTCTCAACCAGCATTGTGAGAGCAGGGGGGGTTATTACACGGGCAGTCAACGGGCAGACCGTGGGCCAAATCTGGGCCACCAGCTGCTTTCCAGCAGATCCTGAGATCTTTTTATTGTTTTATTCTGATCAAGATTGTTATTGGTGTTTATTGTTTTCTCTGAAGTCTGGACCTTGACGCTGCCCCGAACAAGCTGCCCCGACCAAGAAATCGGGACCGGAATAAGAAGTAACCGGCTCCCCCGGTCCCGGCCTGTCCGGAGCAGGGCGCGGCCAGGGCCCAGTGACCACGGGGACAGGCAGGTCCGGCTGGGCCAGCCCCGGAGCCCGCTGTCCCCCGAGCCGGGCCGGCTCCCCGCCGCCAGCAGCCCGCCCCTCCGACCCACCCGGCTCTGCCCGCGGCTGGGCCCCGCCCGGCTCCCTGGGGCGGGCCGCCCTGCCCCGTCTCGGCGGGCGCCAGCGGCCCGGGCGGGGGCGCGGCATCGCCTCCCGGGCCGGCCCCGGCCCGGCCGCCTCAGGCCGCGCCGCGGGGTGCGCAGGGGACCCCGGCCGGGAGCCCGGGAGCCGGGGAGCCGCGGCCCCGCCCGGGACGGGCCCGGCCGGCGTCAGGGCGGCCCGACGCCCGAGGCTTTTCCCGGCCCAGCCCGGCGGAGCGGGAGACCCGCGGCCCCGACGGACGGGCCCGCCCGCCCCGGCAGCCCGCCCGCCCCGGGAGACCTGCCGCGCCCCCCCGCCCGCGGGCGTCGCGAGGCCTCCGGCGGGCCCGGGCCGGGGGGTCCGGCGGGGTCCGGGCCCCGGTCCGCGCGTTCACAGACCCGGGGGCAGCGACCGGAAGTCCCCCCGGCACCCCAGGGCCTGCGGCCACCCAGGCGAGTCCGCTCCGCGGCCGGCGGCGGGCGCCCGGTGCTCGCGGGGGGGGCTGCGGGGGGGCGGAGCCAGGGAGCCCGGCGCCGAGCGGCCTCGCCCGGAGCGCGGGACGGCCGGGTCGGGCCGCGGCCGCGGCGTGCGCCCCGCAATGCCCGATGGGACATGGCGGGTCACCCGCAGGGCCCGGCTCCGCCCCCCCCCCGCCGCGGGTCTGCTCGCGAGGGCGCGCGTGGCCCTTCCGAAGGTGGGGGGGAGCGTCGCGCGCTGTGACATCATCTCGGTGCGACAGCGACGGGTCGGAAGCGGAGCCTGCGAGGTGACGTACGGGAACACACTGCGTCTCCCAGCGTGCCAGGGACCGCGCGGTGGCTGACGGGAGTAGTCCCCAGACCGCGACTTCCCGCGGGGGCCGATGGGAAAAGCGGCCGCGAGACGCGGGCACCACGGCGCAGGCGCGCTACGGCTCGGTTCAGCCGGCGTGCGCGGGAGCCGGGGGAGGAGCCCGGCCGGGCCTCCAGCGCCGCCCTCCGCGCAGGCAGCCGCGAGCGGGGCCGGGCTCCGGGGCGCCCTGAGCTGGCGGGGGGGAGCCGGGGGGAACCGGGGCCGGCGGGGGGGCCGCAGCATAAAACCAGCGGCTTTGAAATCCCGACCCCCCCCCCGCCCACACCCAGAGACCCACAGAGAGACCCTCCCCACAGAGACCCCCCCACAGAGACCCCCCCCGCACACACCCACAGACACAGAGACCCTGAGACAGAGACCCCCCCACACACACGAGACAGAGAGACAGAGACCCCCCCCACAGAGACCCTGAGACAGAGACCCCCCCCACACGAGACAGAGAGACAGAGACCCCCCCCCACAGAGACCCCCCACACCCACAGAGACCCTGAGACAGAGACACCCCCCCACACACACACACGCGTCCTGTGAACCGGGAGTTCGCGGCTATTTCTTAAACCGCGGGCAATTAGCGCAAGATTTGAGGATTCCCTGAACTAGTTAATAGCCAAGAATAACAATTCCTGCAACCCAATCCAGTAAATTTCATAGTGTGTGTACACACACACACACACACACTGGGGCTGTCAAGCGATTAAAAAAAATCACCATTAAGCGCGCGGTTGTACAACGCTAGAATACCATTTACTTAAATATTTGGCATGCTTACATCTTCAAATATATTAATTTCAATTACAACACGATACAAAGTGTACAGTCCTCACTTTATATTTATTTTTGATTACAAATATTTGCGCTGTAAAAACAAAAACATTGTCTTTTTCAGCTCACCTCATACCCGTACTGTAGTGCAATCTCTTTCCCATAAAAGTTGAACTTACAAATGTAGAATTATGTAAAAAAACAGCAACCCTACATTCAAAAATAAAGCAGTGTAAAATTTTAGAGCCCACAAGTCCCCTCAGTCCTACTTCTTGGTCAGCCAATCGCTCAGACAAGCAAGGGTAGTTACAATTTCCAGGAGATAATGCTGCCGCTTCTTGTTTACAAGGTCACCTGAAAGTGAGAGCAGGAGTTCGCATGGCACTGCTGTAGCTAGTGTTGCAAGTTATTTACATGCCAGGTGCGCTAAAGATTCATATGTCCCTTCATGCTTCAACCACCATTCCAGAGGATATGCCTCCGTGCTGATGACGGGTTCTGCTCGATAAAGATCCAAAGCAGTGCGGACCGATGACACGTGTTCATTTTCATCATCTGAGTCGGATGCCTCCAGCAGAAGGCTGATTTTCTCTTTTGGTGGTTTGGGTTCTGTAGTTTCCACATCGGAGTGTTGCTCTTTTAAGACTTCTAAAAGCATGCTCCACACCTTGTCCCTCTCAGACTTTGGACGGCACTTCAGATTCTTAAACCTTGGGCCGAGCGCTGTCGCTGTTTTTAGAAATCTCACATTGGTACCTTCTTTGTGTTTTGTCAAATCTGCTGTGAAAGTGTTCTTAAAACGAATATGTGCTGGGTCATCATCCAAGACTGCAATAACATGAAACATATGCAGAATGCAGGTAAAATAGAGCAGGAGACCTACAGTTCTCCCCCCAAGGAGTACAGTCACAAATTTAATTGATGTATTATTTTTTTAACGAGCATCATCAGCATGGAAGTATGTCCTCTGGAATGGTGGCCGAAGCATGAAGGGGCATACGAATGTTTAGCATAACTGGCATATCTTGCAACGCCGGCTACAAAAGTGCCATGCGAACGCCTGTTCTCACTTTCAGGTGACATTGTAAATAAGAAGCAGGCAACAGTATCTCCCGTCAGTTGTAAACAAACTTTTGTCTTAGCGATTGGCAGAATAAGAAGTAGGACTGAGTGGACTGGTAGGCTCTAAAGTTTTAAACTGTTTTGTTTTTGAGTGCAGTTATGCAACCAAAAAAAACCCAACTGCATTTGTTACACTTTCACAATAAAGAGTTTGCACTTCAGTACTTGTATGAGGTGAATTGAAAAATACTATTTCTTGTGTTTTATCATTTTTACAGGGCATATATTTGTAATAAAAAATAATAATATAAAGTGAGCACTCTGCACTTTGTATTCTGTGTTGTAATTGAAATCAGTATTGAAAATGTATCAAAAAATATTTAATAAATTTCAATTGGTATTCCATTGTTATAAGTGTGATTAATCGCGATTGATTTTTTTGAGTTAATCGTGTGAGATAACTGTGATTGACAGCCTTAACGTACATATATAAAATAATACCAAATCCTCAGAACACCAATGTAATGGGGAAACTAATTCTTACCTTAAAATGACAAGTGATTTTATGTACTCATGTGGCACTTGTTGGCATTGCCCTAGCAACAAAGCTGTTGAAACAGAAAAGCAAGCAGGGTGCGGCAGTGAGGCTGATGCCTAGCAGGGCTGCCAGGGGGAAAACCATTCTTTTCTTTTTGCCTGTGCTCCTAAGAGGTTGAAAGTTACCTAAACCCCAAAGCATAAAAGTGGGAGTGGGGGCAGGTGCTTTGAAACTTCCATTCCCAGGATGGCCATGGTGAACAGGTCATGAGAGACAGAATCTACAGGGGCCAGGGCAGGGCTTGCAACTAAACTCCCATGTTTCCCTCAGGATTTTCAAACTACACTGGACCCTCACTAGAATGTGTGATTTGGGATCCATGCCAGATCCCGCATTCTAGCGGGTACTGCGTTACAGCGGGGACCGCGTTACAATGAAAGTTAATGACCGTTACTAAATTTGGGATCCGCAACCACGTTCTATCAGAATTTGTGTTATCTAGACGCGTGTTCTAGCGAGGGTCCGGTGTATAACTTTCAGGGTCTCATCTCTGTCAGTTAAGGCTATGTCTACCCTATAGCATTTACAGCGGCACAGCTGCAGTGGGCTAGCCCCTTGTTCTGTGTTTGGGAGTGGCAGGGGATTCATTCATGGTCTTTTTCCTCTTTCAGGTGCTTTCAAGGGTCATCATGGTGCACCTTGGTAAGTGCAGACAGGGCTTGTTAGGGGTTGCGTGCACACCATGTTGTACTGGCAGACCCCAGGTTCTGCATCCCTCTAAATCAATCACAGTTAGTGGAGAATGTGCAGCCTTCACCGCTGAACTCTCTTAAGGGTTGGTAGAGCAAATCTGTCATCTTTATTGTAAATAAATTGCTTTAAGACCTCAGTCTCCTGGCAAGGTACAGACTTTGATTCCATCATGAAGAATAATCTACTGTTGCTGTGTAAGGGAAGGTTACAGCAGTTTTATTGATTTTTAAATGAAACCAAGCTTTTCTCTAAGGCCTTTGGAATTTTTTGGCTCGACGTCTATACACATCTGTTTATAATCAAATCTATTGTGACACCTGTTGATCTTCCCTTCAGCTCATCACCTTATGAAAAATTATCATGGAGGACACGTAGCTATCCGATTGGCTCTTGGTGGTTGTGCCAACAGACCCTTCTTCCGTATAGTGGCCGCATATAACAAGCGAGCACGGGACAGCAAGTATTTGGAGCAAGTGGGCTGCTATGACCCACTCCCAAATAGCCACAACGAAAAGCTTGTTGGCTTGAACATCGAGAGAATCAAACACTGGATTGGTTGTGGAGCACATGTCACAAAACCGGTTGAAAAACTTCTAGGTAACTCAATGTGTTTTTCAATCTGAACTATTTGCTTATTTCTCTTAAAAGACAATAGGTTTTCCTTGGTGATCCTCCGCATACTTGGAGTACCAAAGACTCTTTCTTCATTTCTTTGCATGAATTCTTGAGACTGTGTATATATGCAATCACCCTTCTTTTGGCCACAGGAAATGGGATGTTTCAGAGTAGCAGCCTTGTTAGTCTGTCTCCGGAAAAAGAACGGGAGGACTTGTGGCACCTTAGAGACTAATAAATTCATTTGAGCATAAGCTTTCATGGGCTACAGCTCACTTCATCAGATGAATAGAATGGAACATATAGTAAGAAGATCTATACACATACAGAGAATCATGAAAAGGTGGGAGTTGCCATACAAACTGTAAGAGGCTAATTAAGATGCGCTATCATTTGTTAGTCTCTAAGGTGTCACAAGTACTCCTGTTCTTTTTGAGGAAATGGGAACGGGTCTCATTTATGGAGACACTGAGCTGGCCGAGACAGCAGTAAAAGGCACTTCAAGCCACTAGAGGGTTGGTGAGAGAGACAATTACTCTCACTTCTTAAAAGTCTCATTAACTATTGGAACAGTTGACCCAGGGTTGTCGTGAATTCTCCATCACTGACAATTTAACTTGAGATTGGATGTTTTTCTGAAATATATACGCTAAGAATTATTTTGGGGAAGATCTATAGCATGTGTTATATAGGATGTCAGACGAGATAATCACAGCGCTCCCTTCTAGCCTTTGAATCTGTGAGTCTAGAACAGTCATATTGCAACTCCAGCTATAAACATAAATAGTCTTTCTTTCAGGTCTTTCTGGATTTTTCCCATTGCATCCTATGACAATCACAAATGCAGAAAGATTAAGGAAGAGAAGAGCCTTGAAAGCCATAACAGCTTCTGAGGAAGAAACTCCAGGTGACTGATAACATCTAACTGAACTGAATGACTCAAAAGATTACTGTACAGACAACGATCAGAACAGTGTGCCAACTAAAAAGGACAATATCTTTACTACAGGCAAAGAAATGATAGTGGATGTGAATTATTTCATAAGAACGTATTTTGAGGCTTTAGGAGTCCTCAGACAAGGATTCTGATTGTCCTCATTTGTTAATTACTTCTTATTTTGCACAAATTATTCATCTTTCATGTTTGTCAAACTGCAATTACTTAGGCCCCGATCCACAAAGGTAAAATTTAGGCTCCTAAATTCCACTGAAATCCAATGGAAGTCAAGAACCAAAATACCTTTGTGGATCTGGGCCTTCCAGATTACAGCATTCATACAAACTGAATACAAACTCCCGTTTTCTAAAGAGCTCTATTGTGGAGGTAGAGAGAGCGTTACTGACTGTCGTAAGAGTCTAATGTATAGGAAGTTGTGCTGGATCAACGAACAGGTGAGGATGCACCTGTAGGCTTCCTTCTAAACGTCACCTTACCATTACTTAAGACAAGCCACAGTTGTTTTTTAATTTTACAGTGAACTATTTCAAGATTTTTGTTAGAGGAGGGGCACTCAGACCTGGCCACTGTTGCTTCTTTATTTTCACCCAATGAAGCTGCAAATAGTGTAAGCAGCAGAAAATCCTTTTTTCGGTGCAGGGGTGCAGCACAGAATGTGACACGAATTACTTAACCACACTACTGTTCTTCCAGAAGGTATCCCACAGAACATGACCACTCTAAACATAGCAAATACTTGGATGTTTTTATACCTTTCTCCCTGAACAGTATTTGATCAAACATTATACATGCGTTCAGCTAAAACAATAATTTAAAAATCCAGGAATTACTACATGGTGTTCATAGATTATCAGCCACCCATAGCAGCCATTCATATTCCAGCATGATAAGCACAATAAACATTGAGCTATGTTCAGAGGCAGACGGCTATCCCTGTTACTTGGAGGAACTCGCACATCATTCATTCTATCGTCTTCCTTCCACATTCTGACTCGCTTAAATGTCTTAGGTAAGGCTTGTACCATCCCCGAAGATCACCAACCTCAGACTCTGGTAGACCAAACAAAGCCACTGAGTTTGAGTCATAGAACCATCACCCCAAAAGTCTTAATGCCAATCAGTGCAAATCTCAGAATTGATGATGGGGAGCCCATGAGATCTTTCTCAGCCCCTACAGTGCAGCACATCACCCCTTTTAAAGCACTTGACGTAACAAAGCTGAGACACGCTCACTGGACGATCACAGTATCCTGCTTATTTAAGAAGAGCACAATACAATAGACCACTCTAGTGCTGACAGAAAAGTCGCCTTCCTCAGCTGTTGCTCCAAGATGGCAATCTGCTGCTGTTCCTGCATGTGAGGAAGTTGGTGGGGCTCAAAAGGAGGGCAGCTCACAGCAAGAGAAATGGCTGAGAAGAGCTAGACAAGTTAGAGGCACTTGAGATTCACTGCAGGCCTATGTGGTGCTCCCTTGGCACCAGACCCATAAGGGTGCAGGGAGAACCATGGAATCTCAGCCGGCTCTCACTTGACAGGCAGCTGGGAATTGGTTCCATTTTTAATGGAGAAGTAAAATCTGAGCAAATGTATACATGGAACCAAAGAAAAATAAGATCTTTTGCGTGATACCTGAAGTCCTGCCTGAAAAGATTCAGGCAGACATGGCTGGTTTGGATTTTGCCTATTAGTACATTTAAACCAGGGGTTCTCAGAACACATTTTTTGGTGGCCTCGGACTGTGACCACCAATTCTTGCTGGTGGCCGCACTGACGCTTTTCCCTAAAATACTTAACTGTAGGAAAAACAAATAAATATGCACATACACGTGTCCAAATCATTGTAATTTATTTATGTAGGGTTTTTTCAGACTCAAAAATAATACGAAAAATTATATTTGTATGTTGAATATTGCTTTTCGCAGCACCCTTAGTAGCTAGCTGGGAGTTTGTGAAAAGTGATATTAACAAACATACAAGTATCACTTTTCACAGCCTCCCAGGCAGCTAGTAAGCGTGCTGTGAAAAGTGATACTTGCATGTTTCTTTGTTTCGCTTTTCTCAGCAAGCCCCGGGTTTGGAGAGGGAGGCAGCAGGGGTCTGGGGCAATGGGGGGGATAGAGGTGGAACCAGGGAAGGCAGTGGGGGCTGGGGGCGATAAATGGGGGTTAGGGGAGGCGTCGGGGAGAATGGTGAGCCCTGCTGCCATATGGCTGGAGCTGGGAGGCAGCACCCCCAGGGTCCAGAGTGAGCGGCTGGAGCCCAGGGTTGGTGGCTGCTGCTGCGCAGCTGGAGCTGTGGATCAACACCCACCACCCTGGGGCTGGGGCTGGGGCTGGGGTTAGGGAGCGGGGTTAGGGCTGGGGGTCGGTGCCAGAGCCCGGAGCCAGCACTTGTTGCTGCACAGCCAGGGGTTAGCGCCCAGGGCCAAGGACACGTGGCCGGAGCCTGGGTCAGAGCCCGAGGCTCGAGCCGTGCAGCTGAAGCCCTGCGGCCAGGTTCTCACCCAGGGCTGAAGCCCAAGCCCCAACGTGCCCTGCCCACCCCACAGGTGAGTCAAGAACTCACCTGGCTCCTGCAGCATTGTGCCCCACCTGTCTCCAGAGGCGGTGCATGGTGGCTCATGCAGGAGCAACAGGGAAGGAAGGGGAGAGGCTGATGCTTTGGCCTCTCCACCGCTGCCCAGGAGGCTGTTAGGCCTGCACAAAAAGTCCCTGGTAGCCGCATGCGAGAAATGCTGATTTAAACTTACTTCCATGCTGTCAAAACCTTTGCCATTGTACCTCCTAACTGCTGGTTTCTCAGGTCAGAGTGCACTTAAGGGTTAAGTGAAGTGCTGCTGGAAGAATAAGCTTCGTGTCCTTTAAAGGAAACCAAGACAGAAGAAAATACTGATGATTTTTAATATTTTTTCTTTATCTAAAAAAATTAATGAAACGATATAGAAAATTCTATTAAACACACCTTTGCATTTTACAGATTTGTAGTATGCAAAATTTGATTTTATGTAGTGCCCATCCCCATATATATTCCAGATTAGTATAAACAAGACATGATTTCCCTGGTAACTGGGACCAGTTTTTATTCTGTCTCCTCAAATTGAAAAGTTCATTTGTATGTAGGCTTCGGGATGAGTTCCTTTCTCATTTCTAAACACACAACACGGTTTTCTTTTCTGGATTTCTCGGCCTCAAATACAAGGAGGTGGGTCTGCAGGGTTGCTTCAGGACCAGTCTGAATGAGGGATGGTTTATTCTCCTGTTTAAAAAACAAAATTATTTCTAGTGTTACAGGAATAAAAGACAGAGAAGTCTGGTTTATAAAGCTGGATCTCTGCATCCCTCTCCCAAAAGGACTGCATGATCAAGCTCAAGGGAGTATTCAGAAATAAATTGTTGATCATCCCTTTAATCAAGTTATACCAAAGCAAGAGTTAGACAGTGGTTGGGCAATCACCATACAGTAAAATGGAGTAAATATTAATTAGAATGTTACTGCCAATAAAGACAGGTGACTCAGTAGTAAAGCTTTGATAATTAGGGGAGGCAACATTGTCTAGTAATAACTGGCTGAACGAAGAGAGGTCCTACACTCAACAGTCACTCCCATGTTGGAGGAATCTCAACTACAAAGATGAACAATCATCTTCCCAAAATAATTTTAAAATGGTGACACCCCCAATGACTTATCTCTCAGACAGAAAGAAAAGAAATAATGGTGGGGAGAAAAGGGGACCCTGGCCTGGGGAGAGGAGGCATACAGAAGTTCTGTGTGGTAGGGGAAGGTCGGAGGGCACACAGAGCCCCAGCCTAGGGGAGATGAAGAAACATGGGACAGAGCCTGTGACATGAAAGAGGGGTGAGCAGATGCAGGGAATCTGTGAAATAGAGAGGATGGGAGGGTGGCACATGGGGGGAGGGGAATGGAGGGCAGCCAGGAGCCCTCAGTGTGTGCAATGAGTACAGCCTACAGAAGCATCTAAGTGTGAGAATGCCAAGTTCATAATACTTTGCATGTCTAAAATGACTTTTATCACTGTCCCAAAGAACTTTAAAAATGCAATTATTTCTTCCCATTTACAAATAAACTCTCTTGCCATGGTTTTCTGGAGAGAGCTGCACAGAGTCAGAGTATTAGCTATGTTTCTGGCTCCTGACCAAAACAGATAATCTGTCAACATTTGCTTTACGTGCATGTAGCATTCAGGGGTGGGGTTCTGGGAAGGGATTAGGAGTGATGCTTATATGCCTAGATCGTCCAGTAGAAGATTTTGGAAGTAAAAGATGTCTGACAGAGGCAGGTTTCAGTATGAACCTAGCTCTCAGGTAAAGCCTGGCCCCTTCTTGGTGGCTGTGGAGCATTCTTTCTTAAAAGACCTAGTCTTGGACTGCAAAGACGTGGAGTAGCATTTAAGGAGCACTGACAGGGGATGCATACTTCCTACTGCCAAGGAGCTCAGCTGCACAGGGGCTCACTGCACACCAATATACAGCTGAGATCTGGAACTTGATCAGTGGATCCTTTGTATTCTCTTATCCTTATCCTTCTCTCTTATCCTTTGAATTCTCCGGGAATTACTGGGTAAAATCATATTGTTGGTGTAATGCCGGAGGTCAGATTAAAAAACCCACATTAGTCCTTTCCATGGAATCACAGAACCGGAAGGACCGTCCTAGTCCCGTCCCCTGCACTCAAGGCAGGACTAAGTACAGTAGAACCTCAAAAATACGAACACCAGAGTTACAGACGGACCCGTCAACCAGACACCACGTGGACCCAGAAGTACGCAGTCAGGCAGCAGCGGAGACGAAAAACAAAAAAACCCAACAAATACCGTGCTGTGCCGGCACTGCATCGTCAAGTTAGGCACATCGGGGCTGCCTGTCCCCACCCCACCCACCACTTGCCACGCGGAAGGCCAGCCACGTACAGGTGAAGACGCTGAGGTTCACAGGCACAGCTGTGAGCTCCCGAGAAGGAGTGCTGGGGTCTGCACTAGCCACAGGGGCCGTTTCCCGCCTCTGGCTGGGAGGGGGACAAGCCTGCAACCTTAGTCTCAGTCCAGGAAAGAAGCTCCCTGAGATGCTGCTGGAACCTGGCTGAGAGCGTCAGCTGCTGGAGCCCGAACTCCTGCCCGCCTGCCGCGCTCTGGAGGAGCGGCTGCGTTTGAAAGGGCCCCAGCCTGCACTGTGCACCCACTGGTGCCAAAGCACCCCCGGGTGCCTCACGCATCACCCTTGCAGTCAGGGGGCTAGAATCAGAAACTTGCCGGGCAGCCGCTGCAGAGTGTGAGCCCCCGTTCCGAGCACTCCGCCCTGAGGAGCAGCCCATAACGGCTTGGGCAATGTTACGAACAACCTCCATTCCCGAGGTCTCCGTAATTCTCCTATATTATCTAGACCAGGGGCTGTCAACAGGCGAACCACGGGCCAAATCCGGATTGCCAGACGCTTTTGAACAGACCCCAGAAACTTTTTATTTATATATTGTCATTATTATTATTTTTGTAAATGATTTTCTCTGCAGTCTGGCCCCTGACTGTACATTGATGAAGAATTTGGACCTTGACAAAAAATAATTGACTACCCCTCATCTAGACCATCCCTGAGCGGTGACTGTCGATCCTGCTAAGAACCTACAATGACAGAGATTCCACAACCTCCCAAGGTAATTTGTTCCAGTGCTTAACTATGCTGGCAGGAAGTTTTTCCTAACGTCCAACCTAACCTCCCATGCTGCAATTTCAGCCCATTGCTTCTTGTCCTGTCCTCAGAGATTCACAAGAACAATTTTTCTCCCTCCTCCTTGTAACAACCTTTTATGTACTTGAAAACTGTTCTCATGTCCCCTCTCAGTCTTCTCTTCTCCAGATTAAACGAACCCAGTTCTTTCAACCTTTCCTCGTAGATCATGTTTTCTAGACCAGCGGTTCTCAACAGGGGGTTCGTGGCCCACTGGGGGTCCATGAACCCTTTCGGGGGGCCGCAGGGCCCCGTGGCTAAAATCCAAAGCCCGAACCCGAGCACCTCCCGCAGAGCTGAAGCCGGGAGCAGCAGGGCTGAATTCTGGAGCCCCGAGCCCCGGTGCTCCCCAAGGGCCAGAAGCCCTGAGCCCATGGGCAGAGTTGGGGGAACACAGGGGTGTTACACCCCCCCCCCCAAACTACAGTGCAAGAGCAGGGCAGTCCTGGGGTAGCTCCACACCCCCCCTCCACCACCTCCTCTCTCCACCCCCTTGCTAGGTCGGAGGTGGGAAGTCAGAGTCCGGCAGCGTAGGACAGCTGCTGCTCTGACTGGTGCCATGGAGCAGGCAGCCGCAGCGTTGCCTCGTCTCCTGCTGCTGCAGGGGGTTGAAGCTGCTCCCCTTTGCTCATGCAGCTGGTAAGAGCTGCCTGGGCGGGGGGACCCGGCTGCTTTGTGGCTGGCAGAGCCCTCAGGGTACAGGGACCGCAGGGGAGCCCTGAGAGCACACAGACCCTAGCTACCTCCTCCCTGTACCCTGAGCTACCCTCTGCCCAGACACAGCCCCTAGCTACCCCCCTCCCTGCACCCTGAGCTACCCTCTGCCCAGATACAGCCCCTAGCTACCCCCCTCCCTGCACCCTGAGCTACCCCCCTGCACACCCCTATGCACAGCCCCTAGGAGTCTCCCTGCACCCTGAGCTACCCTCTGCCCACACACAGCCCCTAGCTACCTCCTCCCTGCACCCTGAGCTACCCCCCTGCACACCCCCATGCACAGCCCCTAGGAGTCTCCCTGCACCCTGAGCTACCCTCTGCCCACACACAGCCCCTAGCTGTCCCTCTCCCTGCACCTCAAACTTTTTGAGCTGAGCCCCCCCACCTTTGAGTTATAATTTTTGGTGGTAGGCCCCCCAAGTCCAGACAGGCGGGTGGCCTGCTGAGGTGAGTCAGGGGGTGGAAGTAGCATACCCTCCCCAGACCCCGACGTCGGAGCTGGCTTGAGCCTCACTGGCCCCTGCCCACCCAAAACAGAAACTCCCCAGTGCAGCCACAGCCTCAGGGCAGGGACGATGCCCCGGGACTCCGGGGACACAGTCCGGGCCTCTCACCTCCAGGGCACTGGGGTTCTCTTCTGCCCAGGGCAGGAGTGAGCAAACGTCTGTAGGACGTGATGACCATTCAGAAACCGGTGAGGAATGAGCTGGTTTGAGGGGAGTTGATCTCGGTCCAGTTGCAGGTCAGTGAACCTCTCCCTGTCTCCATGTCCCTATCTTTAAACAATTACAGGCCCCACGGGAGGGGGTTGGTTTCATGTTTAACCACATGGCTTAGCAATGAGAACCCCAAATCCCCCTCTGCTTTGGGAGCCAGGTTTCCTGTTTGAATTCTGTGTTTCAGAGGACTTCAGGCCTGGGCACTGTGATTATTTACCAGTTTCTCGGGCCTGAGGGAGTCACGTCACTCACGGCTGTGATGGCCGAGCGGTTAAGGCGTTGGACTCGAAATCCAATCGGGTTTCCCTGCGCAGGTTCAAATCCTGCTCACAACAAGGCCTGTGTTTTAGCCACACTTGCTCACCAGGGCAATACATCTCCACCGACCCTGGGACGCTCTCCATACGCTCCCCACCCCAAGGAAACCCTGTTCTGCTCCTTTCATGGGGATGCCTGGGATGGTGCCTCACGCTGTGTCCCTGCGGTCTCAGCTCCTGAGGCCTCTGCCCCTCACCCAGCACCCCCCGGCTCAGCCCCACCCCTGGGTGCTGCTCCTCTCCAGCGCGTGGAAGGAGCTGAGCACGGGCAGCCCGTATCAGAGGCCAGGGGAGGCTGAGCCTCCCCCAAAAGGCCGTCCATGCGGGGGGGAAACGCTGGGGATGTGGGGCGGGTCTCACCTCCGGAGGCCCGTGGGCCCGTGGTCATCTTTCGAGGGCCAGAAGCGAAGCTCCAGAGAAGTGGGGGCCCCGCCTGCACCCCGCTCCCCTCTGCCTCTTAGCCCGATGCCCTGCTCTTGCTCTGCCTCTTCCCATCCCCCCTCCGCCTCTTCCCCCAAAACCTGCGCCCCACCCCCCCTCGGCCTTTTCCCCCGCAGCCCTGTCTTCTCGTGCCTCTTCCTGTCCTGCTCCACCTCCTTCCCCAAGGACCCCACTGCCCCCCGCTCACCGAAGACAGAGAAAAGGGACGGGTGCCTGGCCCCATGGCCCCCCGGTAGCCCCCCTTCAGGGAAAGGGGCAGAGAGGAGCAAGCAGGGGGTGAGTGGAGTCTTGGGGGAAGAGGCGGAGAGGAGTGAGGGGCAGGTAGGGGGACCTCGGGGGCCAGAGGAGTGAACAGTGGGTGGGCGGGGCCTCGGGGGAAGAGGATGACCAGGGGTGGGGCCTCTGTGGCAGGGCCATGCTCTAGGCGCCGGTGGCCCCCCAACTTCTCGGGGTCATCTGAAACCCAGCATGAAGGTGACACAGGGCCTGGTTCTTCTTTGGGCTAAGATTCCATCACACCTCTCCCTTCCTGGCAGTGTGAAGGGGCTGGACAGGGCATAAAGCCCTCCAGACACGGCCGGAGACAGGGAAAGGGCCGTCAATGCGGAAGAGAATCGGGCCCAGAGTTAGACAAGGGGTGCAGAGAATATTCTGGATTCTGGTCATTGCACTTCATCCTTGCTAGAAATGCTTCCTGTATTTTCTCCATTTCACTCCCTGACTCTCGATCTCTGCCCCTTTCCCTGTTTCGTCCTCAGAATTAGCACATTCAGCCAGTTAATCGCAGCAATCCCGCCACAACACGGCAGCCTGAAATCTCAGCTCTCCCCCGCCCCTCGCACGAGACCTGCTGCCAGCTGAACTGGAGAAAGAATGGGGAACGACTCTGGCGGAGGGTGTGAAACAGACCCCCGGAAAAGGTGAGTTTTCACAGGGATTTCCTCAAATTAGGAGAAACTTGGGGTCCCAGTTAGTGCCCAGAAAACCCTTCAGGGATCAAACAAACCAGAGGCCCAGCCCTCCCCGATCTGGGCTCCAAGTGGGAGTGAGCGGGGGGCTGCTGTGACATGCACAGACTGCTGGGCACACACGGACTGTGGCTGGGGAGGGGGCTGCCAGACCTCCCTCGGGTGACCAGACAGCAAATGTGAAAAATCGGGACGGGGGTGGGAGGTAATCGGAGCCTATATAAGAAAAAGACCCAAAAATCGGGACTGTGCCTCTAAAATCGGGACCTCTGGCCACCCTAGACCTCCCCCACAGACTGCCACTGAGGGAGGAGTGGGCAGATGCACAGACCTGCAGTGACCACACGGATTGTGAGGTTTGTTCCCCTCCTGTCTCCAGTGGGGCTGAGGTTTCTCCCTGAGCCTGCTGAGCCCTGTGGCCCTTCCCAGCCATGCCCGTGGGAGCAGAAAACACCGAGAGACCAGGCCGGGGAGGTCATATAGTTTATTGGACCCGCTTCTGTTGGGGAGAGAGACCAGGGCCTGAGGACGAGCTCTGCGGAGCTCGAAGGCTGGTCTCTCCCCAGCAGAAGTTGGAGAATGAAAGAGATCCCCTCCCCGCCTTGTCTCTCTAATCTCCTGGCACCGACCTTGCAAACAGAGAACTCTGAGGCAGTTCAGTGCTTCCGACCGAGCACCCGGAGCCCGTATGTAACACGGACGTTGCATTCATTCAAACAGTGCCTAGCGCAGCTGGGGGACGGGCTTCAAGCTGCTGCCAGCCACAGCCCCTTCTGTGCCCCAAACCGGGGGCGATTGCGCCTACCGGCCAGACCCCTCTGTTCCAGAACGGAGGTGCCCTTTGGTCTCTCAGCCCGGCGCTCTCACACAACCACAGCAGCTCCAGTCACCAGGTCCCCTCTTGGCGCAGTGGGAGGGGGCAGCAGGACAGAGCAGGCAGGCCACCGAGGGGAAACTGTACTCCGGGAAGCCGTGACTCTGTCAAGGATTTAGGTGTCATACCGGGCAAGCCGCTCAACATCCGCTCCCGGTGCGATGCTGTGGGGAACAGGGCCAAAGCCATCGGTGATGACGGGGGGATTTTCTTGGTTTTTCAATGGTTTGCATGCCACGTGTGGGACTCAGTTTCCCTGGGTGCTGTTTGTTTAACGAGGTGGCACTGGTGGGAGAGGTCGTTTGTTGTTACAGAGGACCAGCGGTGATCTCGCCTGTCAGTTGGGCCCTCAGGCAAAGGCCTGGAGAATGGATACCCCAGCGACTGGTGAGCGGGAGGCCCAGCTTGGAAGTCACAGCCAGGTCGGGCCAGTAGTAGGACAATGGGCTGAGGAGAGAAGACCCGGTGACTGCTTCCAGCCAGGGGGAAAGAAAAGAGGGAGGAGAGGAGAGGCTGAGATAGAGGAGACCCAGGCAGCCTGTTCACCTGGGACAGAAGACAAAGGACACAGGCTTGTGGGAAGGTGATATCTGATGCTTAGCTGGAAAGAGGGGGCTTCTGGACTGGGGAGAGAAAACAGCCAGAGCCCACACGGGTGCAGGAGAGACCTAGATGGACTGTGCTGAGGGAGGTTAGGCCTGAGGCCCTGAGAGTTTCCTGTGCTGTGTTCAGATGCTCAATAAACCCCTCTCTTTTACGCTGGCTGAGAGTCACGGCAGTCTCGGGATCGGGGTTGCGTTCTTCCCTCTGGGAGTAGAGGCCCCAGGGGTCCAGAGTGAGGGGACTCCCTGAGGGGGCCCACGGCAGACAGGCATGCTCAAGGCTCAGAGAAGAGGGGTTCCAGGAGGCGGAAGGGCCTACGGCTTAACCCTCGAGAGAGTGGATGTCCGAGAAGGGCTGTCACGCTGAAGGGGGTTCCTCCCAAGGACTGTACGAGGCTGAGAGAGAGCACAAGTCCTGTGAGTCCGTGACGCCATCCATGGATAGATAAAGAGAGGATGGAAAGGGAGGTGATTCAGCAGTGGTGAGACTGACACTGGAATACTGCATCCCGTTCTGGTGTCCACATTTCAAAAATAATGTTAAAAAAACTGGAGAGGGTGCAGAAAAGAGCCACATTGAGGGATGGAGAAGACTTATAAGGAGGGATTGAAAAACTCAGTCTGTTTAGGTTTTAGAAAGATGGAGAGGTGAGCTGATGGCAGCCTGCAAGTGCCTTCGCTGAGAGAAAACACCAAGTATTTAAAGGGCTCTTTAGTCTTGCAAAGAAAGGCAAAACAAGAACAAATGTCTGGAAGTAGAAATCAGAAAAATTCTCCTTAGAACAAGGCAGAGATTTGTAAGAGGGAGGGCGACTCATCACTGGAACAAACTGCCAAGAGAAGTGATGGATTCTCCATCTCTTGATGTCTTCCAGTGAAGACTAGATGCCTTTCGGGAAGGTGCTTTCATCAAAAAGCAGCTCTTGTGATACACAGGAGGGCTGGGAGATGCAGGGCCTCATATTAGATGCTCCAATGGTCCCTTCTGGCCTTAAGTCGACTAATTTATGAAAAACTGGTATTTTATTTATAGCCGGCTCCATCCCCCGACTCACCAGTCATTGAGTGCGGAGATCCGGGGGCAACAACTCCAAGCTCCACAGAGGCTGGGCAGGGGCAGGACATCAGCTGGGAGGGGAGGGATAGGGGGGGCAGTGACATCACAAAGGCCTTTTGCAGGACCTCAGCCCATTGGGCAAAGGTGGTGGGGAGGGGGTGACCTCACAGAGAGACCCCGACTTCAGCGGGGCAGGGCCGAGGTGCAGGGCCAGGGCAGTTGCTGAGACCCCCCCGGCTTTGCAGCCGCACGTCTCCTTCGCCAGGTCTCCCCTCGAGGACGGGGAGAGAATTAGGATTCACGTCATAGCATGAGGAGGAGCCTGTGTGGAGTTTTCTCCTTTCCTACCCCTGGTTGTGCCCTTAAACGAACTTCCCTTGGACAAGGTCGGAGGCTCCGAGAGGTTTGGAACCTTTTGCGTCTGATGCACCTGCTGCAGGCAGAATTCTCAGCACAGAAAACACTGGCTTAAGGGGGCAGAATTTGATTTCCTACCGAGCACTTTGATGCTTGGAAACATTGGGGACCTTGGGGTTTATGCTTTTTGGTTTCCCTTTTCCTCTTTCCTCCCTCCTTTCTCCTCTTCTCTTGCTTCTTTTTTCCCTGTTTCCCTCTCTCTACCAAGGAGGGGTGTGTGTGTGGAGGGTGGGCAAGGGGGGGGGTTGCTCTCGTCGCGGGAGGTCCTCACAAAGAGGTGGGTCTGGATCTGAGAGCGATCCGCTCTGATGGTGACCTGGGCCGTCCTGTGGGACCTCTGGTGAGACCTCTCAGCCATCCGCCCCTCAGCGTCTCAGTGCTGGTTGACCAAGCGGGGGGCTATCGACAGCGAGGAGACTCAGGTCCTTTTGGTCTCTTTTCAAATCTGGCAAATAAGTCACAATTAATCCAATGTATGGGATTAATCTTGCTGCTTCAGGGGCGGAAGGAGGCAGGGTCTTGGGGGAAGGGGTGGAGTGGGGCGGGGTCTGGGGCAGAGGGGGGTTTGCCCCGGGCCCGCACCCCCCTCGGGATGGCATTGGCAGCAGTATTGGTCCCACCCCGCGGCAGGGCCGGGCTGGAACCAGGTACGGCCGGGGCAGGGCAGGGTAGGGCAGGGGGTGGGGGAAAGCTGGGCGGGAGGGAGCCAGGGGAGGTACCTCTCTCCAAGCCAGACCTCGTAACCTGAGATCCAGAGAGGGGTGGGGCTCAGGGCACACCCCTCCCATCGGCCTTTCCTGTTGGTTAGCGTCGGTGTGGAGATGCCTCGCACGCTGGGTTTTGTGGGTCCTACTTTCAGGCACCTCCTTCTTCCTGTAAGCGGGGGAATAGTCCCGCTCTTGTGGGGAAATTTCCTGGCTTCTGCACGACCCCGGTGAAGTGGACTAGCGAAAGGATCTGAGTCCTCGCTCCCACTGCCTTTACCCAGTGGGCTCCCTGCCCTCGAGGACTCCCCTCCCACTCTCCTGTCTGGCAGAGTCCTCGTAACCCCAACAAGGCTGGGCCCAGGAGTCCTGGGGGGCTCGACCCCCAACCCTGCGGTGGTCACCTAGGACAGGGGCTAGGGTGTCCCCACTCTGGGGTACTCTCTGCACTGGGCGCTTCCCTGACCCACTGACCAGTACATACAATTTAAAGAAAATGCAAGTTATTTAATCAACAATTAATTTTAAAAAGAATAAGGAATAATGGGAAACGTGAAAGGAAACGCATCACCCCGCTCTGTGGCAGGGAACATCACAAACAGCGTCTCTGGAACGTCAGGGCAGTTCACAGTCTGTTCCTTGTGAGTCCCAGGCCCCTTCTCCGGCCCTGGCCGTGTTGCGGGGATGCTGTGGGTTGGACACTCGCTCTGGTGGTGGCCACACGCTCTCAGGCTCGAAGTGGCAGGACCCTTCTGCCCAGTGTCGCCCCCGCCCTGTCGGGGTTACGATCCAAGCCTGGCCTGCAGAGCCTCTGGGCTGAGACGTCTCCCTGTGCGGGGCCCGCTCCCCAGGGTCCCCCTCGCTCTCCCCAGCTGCTCACCGCATCCACCTCCGGACGGCTCCCGCCCCAGCCCCACCACTCGGTCTCTGCACGGTTCCTGCTCTGCCCCCAGATCCCTGGGCTGCTTCTCTGGCCCCTCTGGCTCTGGTTGCTCCCAGGACAGGTCTGCTCTCTCTGGGCTGCTTTACTGGTCCCCCTGGATTGGCACAGCTCCGCTCCCCAGCTCAGCTCGGGCCCCTGCTTTCTCCTTAGCTCGGCCCCACTCTGTCTGTCTGACCCAGGCAAATCCAGCTCACACGGAGGACGGGACCCCCCTGGCCTCCCGACTCCCTCATTAGCCTTCTCGCCCTGTCATTCAGGCTGACCTGGAGCGTTGGCCTCTCCCCATTGTTCCTGGGGACTATCAGTCATAGGGTCCTGGTTTCCCATCGACCCTTCCCCCTTTTAGGACTGGGAGCTAGCTAACCAAAACACCCCCTCTGACTGTTAGTAAGGGGGCAACAGTCCCCTTACATTTAGGCCATAGCTGGGGGGGGTTGAGGATCGGCAGCATCTCAGTGTCAGATTTAGGTAGCTAAAGTGAAAGTAGCAGCCAAGCCCACCTCAATATTTTTGTGGAGCTAGCCCCTGGTGCCTAACCTGTTTTGAACAACCCACTAGGCCCCCATCTGTGTTGTCAGGTGCCCGATCCCAGACCTACATTATTTTAAACAGATGCTTTTGAAAAACGTACCAAAAGTCTAACGGGCTCTAAAAATCAGCTGAATACATTCCGGGCCTACAAGCACTAAAATACCTTCCTCAAACCAGTGTATGGGGCTTTGAACGGTATCACGACATGGCAGGGGCTGACAGTCAGTGCTAACTGTGTGAAGACCCATTTTTCATGATTCTTGCTAAAGCCAGTCAGCAAATGTCGTCTAGGAGTAAGTGCTGTAATTATGGGGAAGAAAAATCTGCATTTTTCACACGTAACAGTGTAGCCAGACAGCCAGCCCCCCCTCTCAGACCAGCATTGCTGGAAACACACGGGAGCCAAAACACCGGGGCACTCCAGCACAGCCTTTGAAGCTGTGTGCCTCTGGGAACGTATACAACGATTGGGCTCACAGCAGGCAGAGGCGCTGTGACAGACATGGCTCTTAGCCCCTACTAAAACAGCATGATGCACACACACCAACATCCTAGGTGGGAAAATATTTACCCTGATAAAAGAAGTGTCCAGTAGTCGAAACTTATTGTTTCTCCCTTGCAAGTGTGAACTACTCTTGCGAGAGCTGGCATCACCCCGACAGACCAGCCCCAATTTAGCATAGAAAGGAGAAAGAGAATAAAGGAGTACAGAGGTATAAGTAGGGGACCTACAGCACCATGATTTTTGAGTGCTTTTCACTATCTATCTGCTGGTCAGATAAGTGACAGCCTCCCAAGGCTTCTGCAGCTAAGAGGGTCCCTAAGCCTTGTCCCTTATTCGTCTTTCCGCGGAATTGAGTGACCGATCCTGGCTTGGCACCGCTGGAATCGAGAGATGCAAGGAGGGTAAGAAGCACCCACACCTGATCTCCTATCTTTAGTGTACACATATTTTGAAATAGAGCTCTATACTTTGTTTTCTTTCTTTGGGGTTGTGGCTTCAGTTTCGTAACTTGTTTGTGTGTGTAACATCTCTACACTTAAATAAGTAGGCACTAGCAATTTTGTAACCACATGATTAGAATCTAGTTTAATAAATATTGGTAACCATTTTTGCATAAGCCTGACTTGTTTCTCTGGTTTACTGTGAAGCAGCCAACACAATTAAAGAACCTCAGCCGTTTTGGCTATAAAGCCTGGCCATTAGGTGAGAGTACTAAGAGCCTAGCGTTGAGTTGTGCCGCCTCCACGGGGCAAACTCTTGGGGCGCCTGTCAGTCAATCCTGACTGCCCGCTGCGAAGGAGCTCTGAGCTCTAGCAGTTAAAGTCACGGGTGTGGAGAGGCTCTTAGTGCTGCCATTGGGGCACCTGTCAGTCAATCCTGACTGCCCGCTGCGAAGGAGCTCTGAGCTCTAGCAGTTAAAGTCAGGGGTGGTTAGGACCTTGGGGCATCCGTCAGCCTAGCCCGGGCTGCCCGCCGCGAAGGGACAGTGTGTCCTAGCGGTTAAAGTCACGGATGGTATAAATGGGCATAGCTGGCACCTCACCAAACATCCCTGGCCATCGGCTAACAAACAGAAGTGGAATAACTGCATTCAAAGATAAAACGATGAAAAACTTGAAAGGCCACAAGCCCACTCAGTCCTACTACTTGTTCAGCCAGTCGCTCAGACAAACAGGTTTGTTGACATTTGCAGGAGCTCATGTTGCCCACTTCTCGTTTACAGTGTCACCTAAAAGGGAGACCAGGCATTCACAGGGCACTGTTGTAGCTGGCATCGCAGGATATTGACAGGCCAGATGTGCTGAAGAATCATACGTCCCTTCGCGTTTCAACCACCATTCCAGAGGTCATGCGTCCGTGCTGATGACAGATTGAGATGTCACCAGCGGAAGGTTGATTTTCTTGTTCGGTGGTTTGGATCTTGTCGTTTCCACACTGGAGTGTTGCTCTTTTCAGACTTCTGAAAGCATGTGCCACACCTCATCCCGCTCAAATTTTGGAGTCCAATTTCAGACTCTTAAATCTTGGGTCAAGTCCTGTGGCTATCTTTAGAAATCTCACATTGGTCCTTCTTCGCCTTTTGTCAGATCTGCAGTGAAAGTGTTCTTAAAACGAACACCACGTGTTGGGTCATCATCCGAGATGGCTAGGAGATGAAATCTGTGGCAGAGTGCAGGTAAAACAGAGCAGGAGACAGACAATTCTCCCCCAAGGAGCTGAGTCACCGATTTAATTCACACATTACTTTTTTTTAACGAGTATCATCAGCATGGAAGCATGTCCTCTGGAATGGTGGCAAAAGCATGCAGGGGCATACGAATGTTTAGCATCCCTGGCACATAACTACCATGCAATGCTGGCTACAAAAGTGCCATGCGAACGCCTTTTCTCAGTGTCCGGTGGCCTTGTAGGCTCTAAACGTTTACACTGTTTTCCTTTTGAGTGCAGTTCTGGAACAAAACAAAAAATCTACATTTGTAAGTTGCACTTTCAGGGTCAAGAGCTTGCACTGCAGCACTTTTATGAGGGGAACTGAAAAAGGCTCTTTCTTTTATTACTTTGACAGTGTAAATATTTGTAAAGAATCATCCTAGAAAGGGAGCCCTGTATTCTGTGTTGTAATGGACATCAATATATTTGAAAAAAGTAGAAAAACACCCCAAAATCTTTAATAAATTTCAATTGGTATTCAATGTTTAACAGTGTGATCAATCATAACTAAAAAAATCACAATTAAAAAATTAATCATGATTAATTGCAGTTTTAATTTTTTTAATTGTGATTAATTTTTTTGAGTTAATTGCGGTTCTCCCTGCCCCAGCCCAGAGCCTGCACCCAGCACCCAAACTCCATCCCACAGCCTGCACCCCCACCCCCTTCCCACACACCCCCTCCTGCACCCGAACTCCCTCCTACACACCCACCCCTTACCCCAGCCCAGAGCCTACAACCAAACTCCGTTCCAGAGCCTGCATCCCCTCCCTCCGCAGCCCCTCCCATCCCCAAACTCCCTCCCAGAGCCTGCACCCCTCCACCCATCCTGCACCCCCACCCTGTGCCCCAGCCTGGAGCCTGCACCCAGCACCCAAACTCCATCCCAGAGCTTGCACCCCAGACTCCATCCTAGAGTGGTGAAGAGGACAGATTACTAACTCATCACAGTGGGTTTCAGCCCCATAGGATCACCTGTCAGGATTTTTCCTTCCTTTAAAGAGGGCAGAACCTAAACCCCATTCAGAAGATGCGGGGAATCTTACAGTAAATTCTTCCCACATAGTCCCCTCTGTAAACTCATCAAGCAGAGCTTGCCTTTGACTGCATTTGACCAATCAGGGGACGTTGCGGGGCAGGGTGACCCATGCAGAAGGGGGTTGTATCTCCCCTCTGAGAACTCCTCCCTCTGTCCTCTACCAATTGAAGTGGGCGTCAGCTCTGTAGGACCACCCCGAGAGGGGATTTGACCAAATACGGGAAGTGCCGCAGTGGAGTGAGCTGCCCACAACAGGATTCCGTGGTCCCTAAAAAGTCCCCACGCCGCCCTCTCACAATTGGAGAGGGTTCCACTCCCACCTTAGGCCATCTCAGAAGGGAAACGTGTACCAATCCAGAACAGGTTTAGCCCGAAGGCCTAGGCCACGATTTCTGCAAAAGACAACCTTGGAACGAGACGGGCTCTTCCACGCAGTGTTGAGTTGCGACTTCCAGGAGGATGCTGCCAGCCACGCAAACATGGAGCTCCAGAGATCGGCGGCTTCTGGCCTAGACCTTCGGGCACTGCCTATTCTGATCGGCACGTTTCCCTTCTGGGATGGCCTAAGGGGTGTGTGAAACCCTGACCGATTAGTAGAGGACGGTGGGGGGATTTCATGGAGCGGTGATGGGCCCCTCTTGCAGGCAGGTCACCCCACCACAGCACTTACCCTATTTGGTGAAATCCCCTCTCTGGCTGGTCCTAAGGGGATGAGGCTCAACCCAACTGGGAGGAGTTCTCGGAGGGGTCACGTGACCCACTTCCGGATGGGTCACTCTGCCCCAGAACTTTCCCCCATTGCTCAAATCCATTCCTGAGGCAGATGGATGGAGATAAAACACCCCCAGATTGGTAGAGGAGTGGCAGGAGCTCTTAGAGGGGTCACATGCCACTCCTTGCTTCTACTCATATTTGCATCCTGACCCCGAAAATCTTATATCATAGTGTGGGTCTTATGGTGACAGATGAGAGATGCCTTAGGGGTGACGGGGTGAGGTCCCATGGGTGAAACTAAATAACTGTCCTTAGCCTCAGGGTGGTTTGGCCTTATGGCCAGAGCAAAAATGGCTGCCCTCCCACTCAGGGGTGTGTAGCCCAACGCCCAGGGTCCGTGCGGCCGCCCGCTCCATCCAGGGCTGTGTGGCCCAACGACCAGAGTCCGTGCGGCCGCCCTCTCCATCCAGGGCTGTGTGGCCCAGCGACCAGAGTCCGTGCGGCCGCCCTCTCCGTCGGGGCTGTGTGCCCCAAAGACCAGAGTCCGTGCGGCTGCCCTCTCCGTCCGGGGCTGTGTGGCCCAACGACCAGAGTCCGTGCGGCCGCCCTCTCCGTCCGGGGCTGTGTGGCCCAACGGCCAGAGTCCGTGCGGCCGCCCTCTCCGTCAGGGCTGTGTGGCCCAACGACCAGAGTCCGTGCGGCCGCCCTCTCCATCGGGGCTGTGTGGCCCAACGACCAGAGTCCGTGCGGCTGCCCTCTCCATCCAGGGCTGTGTGGCCCAACGGCCAGAGTCCGTGCGGCCGCCCTCTCCGTCGGGGCTGTGTGGCCCAACGACCAGAGTCCGTGCGGCTGCCCTCTCCGTCGGGGCTGTGTGGCCCAGCGACCAGAGTCCGTGCGGCCGCCCTCTCCGTCGGGGCTGCGTGGCCCAACGACCAGAGTCCGTGCGGCCGCCCTTCAGTGCAGGGCTGTGTGGCTGAGAGTTCAGAGACAAGATGGTTGCCCCTCCTCTTGGGGCCGTGCAGTCTAGTGGCGCAATGGGGACGTGGGCAGCCACCCGAGGATGGATGGCAGCCAGGGCAGGGGGACCCAGACTCTCCTTACTCCCCCTTGCCCTAGCCCAGGGCCTTGTCCGTGGCCAATGTGTTTGCCGTTGAGTCAGTGGGGATCCAACCAGAACATGCTGACGTCACTCAGCATGACAATGGCTCGTTCACCCAGGTTACTTCAGAGGAGAAGTCTCTAGGCCACGGGCTGGGGGTCTCTGGGCTCCCGGCGTGGGAAACTCCCAGACACTCCGATCTCCCTTGCACGTCTGCAGGCCCCCGGGGGTGCGGCTGGGTCTCGGCGCCTCGGGGCTCTGCAGTCAGGGGCTTCAGCTGCTTCTGGACTGGAGCCTACAATGTGCATCCTCCATTTTCGGCGCTCTGCCTAGCGTGAGCTGAGCTGCTCCCTTTCACACTGGTGCTCCAGTTGTAGCGTGTCCGGCAGGGCTGGGGAGGGGCTTGGCTTCCTCCGCCTAGACTGTGGGGTTATGTGGGGCTGGTTCACCCCGGCACACGCTGCTCGGCCTCTTCTCTCTCCTCCTTCCCATGCAACAGCTGCTTTGCCATCTCACAAGAGATGGGATCAGTGGTGGGCTCAGTTGGCTCCTGTTGGCCTCCAGATGTCTGGAAGAGGGAGAAAGGGCAGGAGCACAAATTAGAAAAACAAACCCTTCAAGCAGGGTAGTTTTCCACAGCACAAAACCACCCCACTTTGCTAATGTTGATTTGCAACTTCCCTGAGAGCTGGCATTTCTTAAAGAGAGCACCCAACCCCCCGCAACCTCCACTACCCTGGGGGCTGGCAATGGTTAAAGGGAGTCTGGGAGAATTTCTCCTCTCTCCGCCTGGCTCTGATGAGTGAGGGAATCACATGCGAGAAGCTGTGTGAATGTCGGGCTCTGTGTGGTGGGGTGAGATGTCCTACATGGTGCCCAAAGGTGGGGTTGTCCTGACTCTGCAGTGACTTCATTCTAGGGAGAGAGATGTCAGAGATCAGCTCCAGGGTGCTGCCCTGTAACAGTGTGTGGGAATGGGGCAGAAGTGGGGCAATGGTGCACTCAGGAAAGGAGCAGGGCTTAGGGGGGCCCGAGCTGCAGCCACCAAAGCCCCTGTGTGCTGCGTTCCAGCCGGGCCAGCTCTGCCTGGCTGGGGTGCGGGCGAGGCGGCTCCGCGTACTGCCCTTCTTGTCTGCCCCCCCAGCCACGTCGCCGCGATGAGCACTGCACCGGGAACCTCTGTCCCGGGGGCTGCTCTTGCCTTTCGGCTCTGCCCTCCCCCCGCGTATCTCCCCCAGCAGCTCCCATTGGCCGGGAATTGTTAATCCGGCCCTGGCCCTACTCCCCAGCCTGTTCCAATCCTGCTCTTGACTCCTGACTCCGGCTCCAACCCTTGGCTCCCCTTGGCTCGACCTCCACCACTCTGAGCACGCAGCCCCAGCGACCCTGCTCCAACCACTGGGCCCAACCAGCCGTGCTTTGGCTTCTGACACCAGCGATATGGAGGAGTCGTTCACCTCACTGCTTTCCACGTGTATGGCCCTGCCTTGGTTAGCGCTGGGTTTCATCTGCCATTGCGCTGCCCGGTGACATGGCTTGATTAGATCCCTTTGAACTTCTTCAAAGTCTTCTCTAGGCTGATTAATCTGCATAATTTTGTGTCATCTGCCAATATCCACCTTGTTGTTCAGCCCCGGTTCCAAACATAAGAAAGGCCAGACTGGGTCAGAGGAAAGGTCCATCTAGCCCAGTATCCTGTCTTCTGACAGTGGCCACTGCCAGGTGCCCCAGAGGGAATCAACAGACAAGACTCATCCAGTGATCTATGCCCTGTTGTCTAATTCCTAGTTTCTGGCAATCAGAGGCTAGGGACACCAAAAAGTTGATAAGCGTCTGGTGTACGTACCATAGCAGGGCAAAGAGCTCTTCTGTGTCGGTCCCGGTTCCCTAGTCAACTGCAGAACCCGACACGAGATTTACAAGCTTCTGCAACCATTTGTAATGTCTGTTGAGGATGTCCCACGTGGTCCTGTCAGATTTCAAAGGCACTTCCTGAAAAGCTGAAACCAAGAGGAAACGGGTTGAAAAGCCCCTGGTGCTGATGTGCCTGGTGCCTAGGAAACCTCCACTCCCGATGGCCATTGCCCCCTGCTATTAGCTCCCCCAGAGTCTAAGGGCATGAGAGCAACAACTCCGCTCCTCCCAAAATAGCCCTGGACAGAGAGGAGACCCCATTCTTGTCACTTCCCCCTTCGCCGGCCTACACCCCTACACACACCCCTACACACGGACGGTTGGGGGCACTTGGTCTTTCGATGGAACAGGAAAGCGACAGCCGCAGCGACATTAAACCATCCAACATTTAGGCCGAGATCCACAAAGGGATTTAGGCTCCTAATGTCTGCTGAAATCCTTTGTGGCCCTGTGCCTTCATTCCTGAAGAGATCACAGGGAAAAGTGTTTCCCATGTGCCCTCATGGGATTTCCTAGGAGCTGATAACCAATCTCGGAGTGAATCTCCCTGGCCTGCAATCACTCCATTCCAGGGAGGGCAGGTGATGAGGGTAATTGTCATCATCATCATCATCCTTAATAACAACGGCTCTTTTCAATTCTCTCAGGCCTTCCATTACAGACTTTCAGACCTTTATGAAGACACTTTCCCCACACAGCTTTAAGGCTACGTCTACACTAGGAGCTAGAGATGGAATTCCCCTGCTCCCATACACATATTGTGGTACCTCGATGAAGCTCGCATGACCATCCTTCTTCCTTAAACGCTGTCCTTAGACAGAGAGGGACCTGTGTCCACATTCAAACCTGTCTTCGGGCCCTGTGCTGCACCCCTGTACTTCCCACAGAGGCACAAACACACAGAGGTATTTCCTTACCTTCATACAGGCGGGAGATGCCATCTTCATTCACTGTTTCAGACAACAAATTGTAGTAATGGCGGATAGTATTTCCTAGACATACAATGAATACAGTGCATCTCATTACTTTTCAAATCCTTCGCTGAAAACTGCTAAGGATGCAGCCATTCCCCCAAGACAGCCCTTCGGAAATTAAATACATTCCTTACATCTGTTCACAAAGCACATTAGATAAAGCATCAGATGCCCAGCAGTGACTGAGAAGCTGATTTCCAAAGGAGATTGAATTCACATCAAACCAGCATGATGTGAATTCAATCTCCCCTAGGCGCAGCCAAAGAGCTGTTGTGGGCAGGGGAAGTTGGTGCAGTTGATACAGCTAAGTTGCTCCCTTCATCTTGGAATACATGTTAATTCTCTCTCTCTCTCTCTCTCTCTCACACACACACACACACAGACAGACACCCCGTTGTAGGATTCTGGTGCTGTCGGAGGGAACAGAGCAGCCGTCTAGAAAAGGGCTTTGAAGGAAACATTTAAGAAAGCTCAAGTGAATTTCCTCTGCTTACCAATGAACAAGGCTGCAGAGTGTCGTATTGTTGTCTGGGAGCTTTCCAGGTACTCTAGGGCCTGGAACAGGAATTTGGGGATGTGGCTCTTGTTGTTCTGCATCTGGAAAGAAAGAAGGAAGAAATGCACAATATACAAATGACATGTTCTCCCCACAGCGAATAGTCCAGGAAAGCCAAAGCATATAGCCAGGCCATGGCAACCGCCAATACGAACCCATACACCAGAGCAGCACCTCTCTGAAGTCACTGTTGTGTTCTCCAGAACCTCCGCTTTCATTTGAAAAGACAAAAGTTTGGAGGTCTGACAGTTGTGGAGAAAAATGTCAAAAATGTGAACGGATTGTAACTCCTGCAGAAATGAACCAGCAGAGAGCCTGGAATAGCGTCTTGCAACCCGACCGAAGCGGATGGGTACTCAGGCTGTGGGGTTCGAAAGGTCTCCCTCAAGTCCCCATTCACCCCTCTCAAGGCACAAAGAATTCACCTACCAAGCACTTCCCGACACACTTCAAGAGCTGTGAGGAGCCATCCCAGGCCATGCTGCGGAACAGCCTCTTCAAATGAGCCCAGCCGAGAAACATTGCGCAGCGGAAGAGCGTCAGTTTACATCGCTGCAAGAGAAGGGAGACCAAGAGGGTTCTCACTGAGAGAGGGATAGTGTGGGGGACACTGGACCTTCTCCACCCCTTGTGCTCTGTGCTGTGAGGATGGATGAGGCACGAGGCTCCAGCATGGAGTGAAGCCGGGAGGAGAAGACTCTGCTTGGGCAAGGGGCTCTGGCGATGACTGGAGTGGGGGCCCCAGGGGATTCTGGCTCTTTGTCTGAAGGAAATAATGACCGTGGCACTTACCAGTGTCACACTCTCCTCCTGGTCTGCAAGATGCAGCAGCAGCGGGAGCAAGCAGTGGATGATTTCCTGCTGCACGAGGGGTTTGTCCGGGTCCTGCACCCTGCTCACCACGTTGCCAAGCAGTGAAATGGCAGCTGAGCGCACACTGCCCCTCTCCTGGCAATGACACACAGGGGGTGGGGACCCCCAGTTAAAGCCAGGCAGTATCAGAGCAGAACGCGACAGAGTCATAATCCGCCCGCTGCTCCGGTTCCCCCTGTGTGAACTGACTTGGCTGGCGGGAGCAGGGCGGACACCAGGCCAGCGCCATAGACATCTTGTGCAAGGCCTGAGACCCTGTGCGGGACAGCGCAGCCCCAGGGTGTCCCAGAGGCAGTTTCTGTCTGGAGAGCCCAGAATCCCAGAACCCGAGAAGATTTGGGGAGAGGGAGGGAAGTCTGCTGGAGACTGGTCTGGGGAAGGGGAGAAGCCGCTGCTGGAGCCTTGCAGGGATGCGCTGCTACAAAACACAGCATTTCTTTTGCTCTTCGGTGCCCCCGAGAGCCGAGCCATTCCCGACCCACCTCTTTCCTGCTGAGAATCTCCACCTCTTTGGGGGCCTGTGTTCTCCAGACAGCTGGTCATCTGCCCAGGGCCAGGCCCCCTCTCCCCCAGGCCAGGCTGCAGCAGGGGCTGGGAGCATGGTGCTGAGGCTGAGCTTTGGCGAGAAGAGCTCTGACAGGGAGGTGGCTCAGCAGGAGATTCCCCACCCATGGCGGGGGCGCTCCTTGGAGGCTCCATGGCAGGCCTGAGGGGCGGGAGCCAAGGAGATGGGGAGAGAGAGACAAGGGCATCAGAGACAGGTGGAGGGGGGGCATGGGCTTCTCCTGGGGTTCCAAGCCTTACGTCATCAATGAAGGGGCGAAGGCTGACTGCGATGTCCTGGGAGATGGAGCCAAGCCCCTCCCTCTTGAGGAGATAGATGATGTCTCCAGCTTTCTGCATGGCCTCCTTGACACACCCTCCATCCCGGTCACAAAACCTGGCCACGGTTCCTGGCAGCTGGGCCTGTAACCATCTCACCTGCAGGAATGAAGAAGGCAGCTCATTACTTTCCAGGGTGACAGCCTGGAGCACATGCTGGACCACTCCCACCTAGGAGAAACCACGGATGGCACAGCCCCCCAACGGGGCAGAAAGTCGTTCTCCTGTCACTCTGTGCCCGCTGCTCACTGTAACCTTTGTCTTTGCTCACCCCACCTCCCCCATTGCATCCCATCTGCAATCAGGGCTCAGCTCACGGGAGCAGGGAGCACGTCATGCCTTGATTTGCTCAGGAAAACAACTCCACCATTTGAGGGCTGTGTGTCAAACAAGAAGGCTTCTGTGTGGATCTGGCTCTCATTTCCGAGCTATCTGAGAGACATCGGCTTCCTCGGTCCCCTGGGCAATCCACGCCTCTTACCTTTTCTGGCTGGAACACAATACTGCCAAGGCCTCGCAGACTGAGCTTACGTATGACGGGATTTGTGTCTTTGCTCCATTCCATGAGCTGCGCCCGGAGCTCTGATTTTGTCAGCACTGTCTCAATGGAAGGACTCTGGAGAAACTGGAAAGAGCCAAATCAACATCAGGTTGAGGAACAGAGGTCTTCCTGTGGGGTCTCTGCCCTAGACAGTCGTCTTTACCAAAGGGCCACTTACTCCCACCCAAAGTCTCTGGTGCGTAGGGAGCTAGTTGCTGCTGTTTCAGTTGGTTCATTCCCAAAAGTTGGACTCATGCACAAATCACAAATCAACCTCCAGGGAAAGGGGCGTCTCCAGGCCTCATTGAGCGCCATGCAGAGATCCCTGGGACAGAAGAAAAGCACAACCCCAGGAAAAGGTGAGGAGAGAAGCAAGGCCTTGGGGCACTGGAGAAACATCCCCTCTTGCCCCATAATCCCATCGAGGCACATCCAGCCAGGAGCAATCTCACCCTGTCTCCCCCTCCCTCTCTTTGCCATGCCCCACAACCATCTTTGTGCGGAGAGGAGCTAGCTGGCGGTAAGGCTGCTGAGCTGCTGACAATGTGCCCCAGAGCTTACTGGCCTGAGCTGCTCTCCAGAAAGCTCCCTTGTGCCTGTCAACTAATGAATCTCACCTCAATACAGAAAGCCATGGCGATCGTTCTCTGCTCCTCCTCCCTCTCGCTCTGGACGATGGTGAGTGCCTCTCTGAAAACTGCAGGGAGCTGAGGGTTCTCACACTCGATCATGGATCTGGAACATGGAACAGAAAGTCCCTTAAAGAAAAGGAGTACTTTTGGCACCTTAGAGACTAACCAATTTATTTGAGCATAAGCTTTCGTGAGCTACAGCTCACTTCATCGGATGCATAGTGTGGAAAGTGTAGAAGATCTTTTTATATACACACAAAGCATGAAAAAATACCTCCTCCCACCCCACTCTCCTGCTGGTAATAGCTTATCTAAAGTGATCACTCTCCTTACAGTGTATATCTTCTGTCCCAGGGGTCTCTGCATGGCGCTCAATGAGGCCTGGAGACGCCCCTTTCCCTGGGGGTTGATTTGTGACTTGTGGGGGTGGGGGTGTGGGGGGGTGAGAAAACCTGGATTTGTGGTGGAAATGGCCCAACTTGATTATCATACACATTGTAAGGAGAGTGGAACAGGAATATTTCACATGGAAATCCCATTCCCAAGAGAGACCCAGTGAGGAGGAAACTTTGGGCTCTTACCTTGCAATCAGGCCAACACCCTGTGAGTAGTAATATCTGGAGGCTATCGTGTCCCAACCCTGCTGAAACTGGATGATGGCAAATTCCTTCCAGTAGCCGGGCATGGAGAAAAGAGTCTTCACAGCCTCCACTGACGTGCTAAAGAGAAACAAATACCAGTGTCAGGCAACGAGATCAGCCCCAGGCATGGCAACTCTGCAGAAGTCCTGGGACACACAGCGTGGTCAGCAGTAGCTAGCCTCCCCGAGGATAGATCCAGTGTGATATCACGGTGCTTCCCTGCCCAATGGGCCCTGTCTACACTGCCGTTTCATTGAGTTTCTAACCAATTAGTGACAATGTCGCTTCTTAAGATGGTTGGTGTCATTACTCACTGTTGCTGAATACTTGATTCTTTACCGTGACAGGTAACAGGACTCAAGTGGGCATGTGGGGTCGGGTCCTTCGTTGGTGTAAGCGAGCAAAGCGATGTCAGTTTACACCACCTGAGGTGTCTTCCGGCGCTCTGGTTTTCCTATGTAGATGGAAGCCCCTCACTGTGCCCACAGAGCCAGTCGAACTGGTCCCTCTTCCTCCTGCCTGCCTGTGGGGCTGAGATCCTGCAGGGCCTGGCCCCAGGTGCTGCCGGTGTGGCTCTGTCTGCGTTTGGGGACGGAGGCCCACAGGTTTCCTCAGCAGACAGTGATGAAAGCACTGACCCTTTGGCGGGTGGCACATGTGGTTGGATGCACAAACTTGACTGCTGCCTGAGTGTGTAGGGAAAGCACCTGGCCTGTGGACGGCGTCAGATGAGCGAGTGTGACTCACAAGAACACACGGCTCTCAACCCTTTTCCCTCAAGAGAGACCTGCACCCAACTGAGCCTGGGCCAACGACAGCACCCGAACCACTGATGGCCATAAACAGACCCCAGGTGTTTAGCAGAACAAATCTGTTCTTCCTTTTCCTTTCAGTCATTACCTTAGGGGGCTGAGGCAGCTGGATCCCTCCTCGGGGCTGGATGTCTCGCTGGCCATGTCGGTCCCTGGCAAGTGCAGATCCATCACATACTGCACTTGCCTGACGCAGAGGATGAGGAGCTGGGGAAACATTTCCAGGATGGCTTCTCGGTATCCCCAAAGGAAAAGGACCTCGTAAATGGTCTTCATGGCCTGGAGGGGGGAAAGCATTTCACTCAACTATCCCAATCTGTCCCCTGCCCCCATTGCCATTCGCGATTGTCCTTTTGTCATGTCTCCTTTCCTCTCCAGCGTGTTACAAAAGAGGATTGGCTCCTGAGAGGGGAGGAGACTTTTGGAAGCTCCTGAACCTTCCCCCATTCCTGGAACGGAAGCAGGATGGAACCCTATGGAAAGATCAGAAGAGTCTGGGTGACATTATTCCCCGTTATTTCTCTTAATGGTGCACACCCTGCGCTTTGGCTTTCCAGCCGTGACTGGACGGGCTGAAACCATCCTGAGGAGATGCGTTCTCATAGGCCCAGTGTTTCTGGCCCAGTCAAAAGTACTGGACATCTCAAGATCCCATGCTGGGAAGATTTCTAGCCACAGTTTACAAAGCCAGAAACCTGGATACTTCCAAGAGACGCCTGAACTGCACCTGCTCACTAAAGGGCCATCTAAAGCAGAAGACGACTGAGCCAGGGTACCAGCAGATAAACCACTTAAGATCTATAACTTTTACCTGGGGGAAACTTTATTTACACCTCTTTGGTTTGATTGGAGGTGGCCAGGACACACGAAGGTCTGGTCTACACGACAGAGTTAGGTCAACACAAGGCCACTCACCCAGCATCACCCTAACTATGGAATTTCCTTCCCATTGGCAGAACTGCCCCTGGGTGCCAAATTCATAACTCCACCTCCACAAGGGGCAGAGAGTCCAAGTCAATGCAGTTCGGTCGATGCAGTGTCAGTGTAGACACCGTGTCCTTTACGTCAACTGACCCTCAGGAGCCTTCCCGCAATGCCCCACCCTGACCGAGGAATCGCGACAAGCGCTTCTGGTGAGGACGTGCCCTGCTGGCACCAGGGCTGGCTCCAGCTTTTTGGCTGCCCCAAGCAGAGAAGGAAAAAAAAAAAAGAAAAACCCGATTGAGCTGCCCCCGAAGTGGCGCTGAAGAGGAAGAGAGGGAATGAAGGACCCGCTGCCGAATTACCGCCGAAGACCCGGACGTGCCGCCCCGACTTTCTATTGGCTGCCCCAGGCCCCTGCTTCCTTTGCTGGCACCCGGACCCGGCCCTGGCTGACACACGCAGCAAAGTGCAGCCCCACCCAAGGGATGGGCTTGCTGTGGCGGCTGTGTGCCGAGGGAGGTTAGGTCAGCTGAACTGTGTAGTGGAGCTGTGGCCTGAAGATCAGAAGGGGTGAAGCTCACACACACACACACACACACACACACACACACACACAAAGATGCACCAACCTCCCTGCAGTGACGGGTTTGCAAAGTGACATCTCAAATCTCACTTACAGCCAGAGACACATGGCCGCTCTTCTCCTCCTGGTGTCTCTGCTGGAGCTTGTCCAGCAGCTGCCGCAGCACCTCCCTGGTGAGCTGGGGTTCTTCACCCAAGGCCTTCCACAGCTCAAGGGCACATCTGCAGAGTCAGAAACAGAAGTCAGACCTTCCCTGCCTGGCCACCTCTCGCCCTCCCCAGGGAGAGGCTTGCAATGTAGGCAGGAAAGGCGTCTCTCAGAGGAGACACCGATCGGTGCGGGGAGGCTGAGGCTGGGCAAGTCCCTTCAGAGAACGTTGTATTTATTCCTTTCCCCTAATGGGTTATTGTTCCTGAAGTCAGCACCACTGCTTCCAAACAGTGACCATGAACTGACCACAGAGTGACCAACGCACTGCAGACTGCAAAATTCTGCTCTGTTACGCTAGGGTCAGTCCGGAGGAACTTGCCTGACCTCATTGGAGTTACTCTGGCTATCTGGGGGTGTAACTGAGACCCAGCGTTTGGCCAAGTGTCTCAAAGCACCTCAACCCTACTGCAGTGTGGTGGATGGGGTCAGGCACTGAATCAGAACATGCCCTGATAGGAGAGGATTCAGGAGCTTGGAAGGGGAGATTGTACTGCCCAGCGTGACAGAGATGGAAGGAAACTACGATTGAAATCCCTCTCCTCTCTTCTCTCCATTCTTGCTGATCTAAGTCCTGCTGGTCCCCGCAGGCTTCTGCAGAGGAAGACTGCAGACGGATCCAAAAGACTTCCAATCATTTGACTTCCAAGTTTGGTGAGGAAGGTCGGACATGGTGGTCAAGCCCTGGAGACACTGAGAGCTAGGTTGGACAAATCAAGAGCAAATGGCCTGGAAGCAAGGTCTTCAGGAAGCTTGACTGAAATTCTGTGCCAAGGCTGCCGAGTTTCTACAGCTTGTGAGCACAGCCCCTGGAAAGCACTGTGGCTGTTCCAAGGAATCCAAGGAAAGGTTTACAAATCAAACACTCAAAGAAATATGAAAACCAACACTGTATTCCTCTGGTAACTGAATTGGGCAAGAAATTCCATTTCTTTCATGCTGCTCTTCAATTTGCTCTCCCATGTGACACAGATTTGTCTCTGGTCAATGCAGAACTGCATTGCAGAAGATGCCGAGGAAAGCCGGAGTTTTGAGCTCTGGCTAGGGTCCAAGTTGAGTTTCACGGCCCCTAGGAACATGGGGATTGTGTTTAAAACACCTCAGATGGATGACTCTGCAAAGTGACCAGCAATAACCAGCAGGACTCAGAGTTTACAACACATTGAGATGAAAAGAGGCACTCACCCCTCTCAGAGCTATTATTGCCGGCTGTCTGCAGACTCAGGCAGGCTGCACTGCATTTACGCTCTGGTCATGTGTGGATGATTTTTTGTCTTTTTGCAACAATAAGGGCTGGAAATTTCTGTCTTCAGAGATTTACCTCTGCTGCACAGCTCCAGAAGAATGAGTGTATTTTTTCACCAATTCCTCAGCCACGGAATAACTAGGGATCTGACGACAGGTAACAATCCTGCACAGCGAATAGATAGATGGGCCTCATGGGCCTTTTCCATCTCTGCCTTCTCTCATGCACTAAGGAGCAGCCAGACCTCATGAGCCAGGGATGTTGAGTGAGCCCCAAAGTCATTTATTTTGACATAGTCATGGATCTGAGAGGAAGTGGGTGACCCATAGAAATCAGGACAATGCAGGAATTCTCCAGAAAACTGGCACGTCTCCATCCCGGGCAGTGCAGGAGGAGGGGTTGGCTCCTCAGCGGCTGGGCTTGGGCATCTCCTCTTAGGAAGCATGGACAGCTCTCTGCACAGCAGGAAACTCCCTCCAACTGTGTGAGCCCCACGGACCCTTCCCGGCCTGTGGCCTGTCAGTGGGAGCAGGAAGAGAAATAACAGACTGAGGTGATAACAGAGCAGCTCCCTACCTGTGCGATGAGAGCGTGTGAGCCACACAGGTTAGAACCACGTCCTGGGGGTGGGAGCGAGCCAGCAAGGCCGTGGCCCTCAGCGCTGCTTTTCTGGCTCTGGGATTGCAGACGTTGTCGAGCCAGATTAAGATCCCTCCCACGACGTCTCCAACCTGGAAGAATGCCAGGAAGTTGAGGGATGGATTAATCAAAGAGTGGCCTCCTCCCAGGGAACCCCTCCTGGCAGCCCTGCAAGCCGCCTCTGACCTCAGTTTCCCATCTTGGCTCCTCCATAATCTGAAGAAAGAGGCTTTGACAAGTCCAGGAACCCCAGTCTTCCCGAGGTCTGGTTTAGCACCTTAAAGCTCAGAAACACACACAAAAGCCTTCCCCAAAACCTTACAGTGGGCAGAGCCCAAACTCCCCTGATGTCCCAGGGCCTTCCCTGCCATAGCAAACTGCTCTCAGCCCTGCTCTCAAAGGCTTCCCTGCAGGAGCCTTTCCTCAGTCTCTGCATCTTCCTGTTGCTCTTTCTAGCACAATCAGTTCCTCCAGACCAGGGGTCTCAACCTAGTTTCCATTGTGGGCCACATCCAATCCTACCTGTTTGGCCCTGAGGATGTCCCATGGGGCACAGCTCTGTGCTGACTGGGCCGCAGGTTGAGAACCACTGCTCCAGACCCCAGAGCCCATCCTAGAGATGGCAGGCCTAATGTGGAGGCTCGTAAGCAGACTAGGTAAGTGCTGCCTTGCCAGGGCTGGGGCTGTCTCACACCTTCAGTGTGGCTGGGCGTCCTCAGGGAAGTGTCAGGGCTCCAGCGGGCAGAGGACACTTCAAAACCTGACACCGCGGATCCCCGCGGCCAAGCGCTGAATGGCAAGGGGCTGAGCCAACCTTCAAAGCACCATGCTAGGGTGTCCCAGGAACGGTTTCCTAGGAGAGGCGATTCTCCCGTCCCCCTCTCTGCGCAGCATCCCCCTGGCCCACTGCGGGCGTCTCTTACTCTCTCCATCTTGTCTCCGTGGAGAGATACGATGGCCCTCAGCTCTTCCTCTGCGGCTCTAAATCTCTCCAGGGTGGGTGTTGTCAGGCCCTGCACGGCTGTCATCAGCAGGGCGTGGAGCGGGGCTGAGGAAGGGTGCTCCCCGAGGGTCTGCAATGAACAGGGACAAAGCCTGTGGGGACTGAGTATTTCCCTCGGGCAGCTGCCCTGGAACAGTCTGTCCCCGGGGGATGCTGCCAGCGCAGAGGGAGCCTGGAGATTCCGGCTGAGCCCGTTTCTTCAGAAGCCTCCCCAGGTGCCAAGGTTTCCTCAGCCCTTCGTCCGCTCTCTGGCCCCCTCTCCTGAGAAGAGACGGGAGCCTCTCGGGCAGTGCGGGGACCCCAAGGGCCACCCAATTTCCTCCCTCTCTAGCCCCTCCTCCCAGGACGCCCAGCTATTGCTGAGAAAGCCTCAATGTCCTGCAAAGCCTATTCGAGTTGCTCCTTGAGTGTCGCCGAGGGGTCACTGGAGAACCTGCCCCATGTCCCATCCCACCCCGAGCTCCTGAGCAGATTGGCTCAGCAACTCTGGCAGCCCACAGTGTCTGCGAGGAAAGGACTGAGAATAGGGCCCAAACGGAAAGGCCCTCTTCCTTCCCCACCCCGCAGCGTGTGGCGCTGCCAGGAAACAGGCAGGAATCGCCGGCAGGAGAGAAAGTAGCTGAGACTGAAGGAGCGAGTCTGCCTGGCTGAGGAGAAGCCCAAACCGTGGGCTTGAGCAAGGGGCAGGTCATTCTCCTGTCAGAGATCCCAGCTCCGGGAGATATAAACACACACAGCAAGGGGTGCTTTCCATGAGCACAGTCACAAAGCGTCATTACCCTCCTCACAGGGGAGATGCTCGTTAATGAGGAGACAGGAGCGCGCTCTTCTTCCTGCTCTTCTGGGCTCCCTTTTTCCCACTTCTCCTTCGTCTCCGACGGCTCCTTCTTCGTCCCTGCAGCAGAAAGAAACATTCTTAACATTTTGCTTTTCCATGTCTTCTCCCTGGTTTCCAGAGGGTGGAAGCTGAGCACAGAGCCCTGAAGCGAATTGCCCCGGCTCAGACTGAAGGTTGTTGGCAGAGCTGAGCAGAGAACTCCAATCTCATGACTCTTAGCTGGGGGCTTTTACCAAACAAGGCGTCCTCTTACTTAGGGGCCAGTTTCTTTTCTATTCTACTCTTCCTCTCCCCTTGCCCACCTTTCCCGTCAGTGACGGGCCACAGGCCTCATTTTGCATTAAACCCCCCAAGAAGCAATGACTCAGCTCTGCTACGGTTCCCAGCTGTGACCTGCTGAGACCTCGGGAGCATTTTCCTGATGAAAGGGACCCGATCCAGGAGAAAAGAAATGATTTCCTCCAACGTCCAGCCTCTCTGTTCCCCTTACAGCCTGGAGCAATGTTAGTACTCCCCACCCCACAGGGCCAGACCCCCAGAGGGGGGTGACCTGACATTGTCAGCTCTCCCCACCTCAGCGATGGACCTCTGCCACCCTCTCCAAGAGGATCCGGCACTAAATGGATTCCAGAGTCTGAGGTACCCATCACTGTCCCATGAGACGGCCCTGATGTGGAAGTGTAAGGGGACTGTTGGCCCCTTACTCAAACTCAGTGGGGTTTTTGGTGGCTAGGTCCCAGTCCCAAAAGGAAGGGGAAGGGTGGATGGGAAACCAGGACTCTGATACTGACAGTCCTCAGGGGCCATGGGGAGAGGCCAACGCTCCAGGTCAGCCTTATTGACAGGGTGGGCAGGCTAATGACGGAGTCAGGGGGTCAGAAAGGTCCCCGTTCTCCACGTGAGCTGGAATTGCCTGGGTCAGGCAGCGTGGAGCCGAGCTAAGGAGAGAGCAGGGGCCCGAGCTGAGCTGGGGAGCAGAGCCGGGCCAGCCAGCGGGGCAGAGACACAGCCCAGGGAGAGCAGACCCTGGGCTGGGAGCAGGGCTGCAGCCACAGAGCCAGCGGGGCCGGAGAAGCAGCCCCGGGGCTCGAGGCAGAGCAGCAGCATCAGTGCTGAGGCAGGGTGGAGCCGGAGCTCGAACAGTGGGGCTGGGGCTGGAGCTGGAGCAGTCTGGAGCTGGGTGCGGAGAGCAACTGGGGCCAGCCAAGGGGGGACCCTGGCAAAGGGTCCAGCACAGAGAGACACCCCCAGCCAAGGGTTCTTGCAGGCCAGACTGGGAGGGGGATCTGAACCCGGCGGGAAGGAGGGTCCAACCCCCCAAAGCCCGGAGGGGTGTGGTCACCACCAGAGCAAGTGTCCGACCCGCAGCATCCCTGCAGCACAGCCAGGGCCGGAGAAGGGGCCTGGGCCTACAAGGCACCAACTGTGAATGGCCCTGACGTTCCAGAGACATGGTTTGTGATGTTCCCTGCCACAGAGCGGGGTGATGTGTTTTCTTTCATCTTTCCCATTTTTCCTTATTCTTTTTTAAATTAATTGCTGATTAAATAAACTGTATTTGCTTTAAATCGTATGTAATGATCAGTGGGTCAGGGAAGCGCCCAGTGCAGAGAGAGTACCCCGGAGTGGGGACACCCTAGCCCCTGTCCTACGTGGCCACAGCAAGGTTGGGGGTCGAGCCCCCCAGGAATCCTGGGCCCAGCCTTGTTGGGGTTACGAGGACTCTGCCAGACAGGAGAGTGGAAGGGGAGTCCTCCAGGGCAGGGAGGCCTCTGGGGAAAGGAAGTGGAAGTGAGATCTCAGATCCTTCCTCTAGCCCATTTCACCAGAGTAGTGCAGAAGCCAGAAAAGTTCCCCACAATAGAGGGACCATTCCCCTGCTTCCATAAGGCTTGTGGAGTGACTGGTGTGAGTATTCCTCACATGCTCCTTGCTAACCATGTGGTTTGTATCCTCACCTGTAAGATCCAGTTCAACTTTGTCTTGCTTCTCCTGCAGCTTCTCCTCCTCTGACTCCACGTGGTTCTTGGCTGCTTTCTTCTTCTCCTTCTTCTCCTTCTTCAGAGAAAAGCACGTCCACCTTCTTCGAGAAGAAACTGTTCTCTCCTCATCGCTATCTGCCATCGAGTTGTCAGATTGGCTACAGACACAGAGTCTTTTCATGCCTGATAGGATCTTCCACGAGCATTTGCTTCTCGTGGGCTTCTCTGGCAAGGCCTGTTCTTGCTGGCTGATGGCAGAGCATGCCTCCATGGCTGCAGGCTGGACGACCACGGTGTGCACATGGCTCTCTCTGTGCTCCCGAGAGGTGAGTCTTTGAAAAAAGGAACAAAGCCTGGAATAGAAAGAAGGAGGAAATGGGTTTTCTGTCCTACTCTAAAGGAAGGGAATTTGTGTGCTCAGGATTCCCAGATCCAAGAGAGTGGTCTTTTGAAATCATCTGCTCCTCTAATAGCCAGGACTGGTTCATAAAACCAAGAACATAAGCAACAAAAGACTGGCCGCTCTGGGTCAAACGAAATGTCCATCTAGCCCTGTAGCCTGTCTTCCGACAGTGGCCAGTGCCAGCTGCCCCAGAGGGAATTAACAGAGAATCATCAAGTGATCCATTCCTGTTGTTCACTCCTGGCTTCTGGCAAATAGAGGCTAGGGACACCATCCCTTCCCATCTTGGCTAACAGCCATTGATGGACCTATCCTCCATGAATTTATCTCCTTCATTTTTGAATCCTCTTATAATCTTGGCCTTCACAACATCCTCCGGCAAAGAGATCCACACATTAACTGTGTGTTGTGTGGAAAGAATACTTCCTTTTGTTTGTTTGAAATTTGCTGCTTATTAACAAAGGCTTCAAAGGGGGCACTTGGAGCTGAACCAAGGATCACTTAATGTGCAGTCAAACACTCGATCACTGAGCTCTACCACCATGACTAGACCCAGCCCCAGGTGAAGACACTTGGGACCATGGTGAAACAGAAATTCTTCTGGGGAAGTTCCAGGGCTCGTGTTATGCAGGAGGTCAGACTAGATGATCAGGGCTGGCCTTAGAGCCTTTGAAACTGTGAATTTATGAACCTAAAGTTGCCTTTAACGGCTAGTATGAAAATTGCTTCTCCTGTCCCAGAGGAGATGCGTTGAGGTTTCCTTGGGGAGAGGCACCAGGATCCCCGTTCCACCTTTGTCACAGCCTTTCTGGGACACAGCACATCACAGCTTCTCCCCTTTTGCTCTATAACAAGAAACCTCCACGCACCAGATCTGTAATCCCGTCCTAGCCCAGTCACTGGCTCCAGTTCCTAGCCTGACTCTCACCCCATGGAGCTCACGCCTCCTCTGCCAATGGACAGACATGGAAACAGCCAAGGTCAACTTCTGTTTTCTTTGCTCATTGCCTGGGCCTACATGCAAAAATGCTTCATTATTAACCCCACTCCTTTGTGCACAGAATCCTGGGACTCTGGGAACAGACAGGGCCAAGCTGAAAACCAAGAAACCTCTGTTCCCAGAGAAGCCAGGAAAAGGAACAAAGGATTGTCATCTAGAAGGCTTGAGGGTCTGGAAGGATGGATTAGCAGCTGCAAATATGTTGACTTATTCTCAACTATTTCAAAATCTGGACTGTAGTCGCATGGGGAAAATAACCAGTAAACTTTAACTGAAGAATTTCCCATACTATTTAAAACGTCCAATCAGAACAATAGGCCACTCAAACAATGACAAAGAAATCACACCGAGACCCATGACAAATTTAGGCTGCAGTTTATTTAAACCCCTTTCCTGGAAAGGAATTGCAGGGGGGATTTGACACGTCTATTTTATGTAGCCCAGTGGGGGTATAGTAGAATTTGTAGAGCGTTTTGAAGTCTATCTCCATGAGATTATTTCTGAGAGAACTACCAAGATGGCAGCCAGGGGATGGGAGTGGAGCTGGATCACTTTCAATTGCTTCAGATTTATTTCTTCTGCATATTTGAGCTCATTTATGTGTGTTTCAATCATGTAAATTCTGAGACCGATCTTGTCCCAATACACATACATTAGACAATCATGACATGAGACAAAGGATTTATATTCACTACTTGAAGGCAAGGATTGCATTAGGGGCAACTCCAAGGGAAATACTATTGATGGAGCTATCAATCTAAATTCTAGACCAGTTTTTTATCTTCCCTTTAGGTTATACCCATGGAAATTCACCCATACTAGTCTGCTGAAAGATAAAAGCATCGAAATCTGCCTCCAAAGACCGGGAAAGGCTGAAGCAGACGGAGAAGGGAGAGACGCCCACATTCAAATCAAAACGGAACGCTGAGACCTGACTGTTGCAACGCTGGCCCCACCCGTCCCTGCCCCGGGCGGGCCAAGCTGAGCCTGAGAAGAGCCAGAATTGACCAATGAACATTGCCAAAGAGCCCCAGTAACATGCCAGCAGCCCCCATCCACCACCCCCTCCAGCCCCCAGCACCTCCCGCCCAGCGGCAGCCCCACCCGTCAGCGCCTCCCCCTCCCTCCCCACTCCTCCCGCCCGCTGTTCTGCCGTGCGCAGGAGGCTCTGGTGGGGAAGGGGCAGGAGCGAGGGCATGGCAGGCTCGGGGGAAGGGGCAGGGGCCTTGGGGGAAGCGGTGGAGAGGTGGCAGGACCTGGGGCAGAGCAGGGGGTTGAGCAGTGAGCACCCCACAGCGTATTGGAAAGTTGGCATCTGTAGCTCCAGCCTCGGAGTCAGCGCTGTGCAAGGAGCCGCGTATTAACCTCTGACGAGCCGCATGCGGCCCCGGAGCCCCAGGTCGGCCACCCCTGCCCGAGGGGAAGGAGGCACCAACCTGTCATGTGCGATCGAAGGAGCAGGAAAAGAATCTGGGAATTACCTTCTGTAAAAACTCATCTTTTGTCGAAAACCTGTGGAAAAAGCTGATGCAAGAAGTTGTTGACAGAGGGATAGTCCACGTCTCTCAGCAGCTCCTTGGGTCACCAGCCGTTGTCAACCAAGCCAGTTGGCAGACTGAAGGCAGGGCAAGAATGCTGAGGCCGAACAGTCTTTGCTGTTGGCATCCGTGACCTCACAATCAGCTTAAGCATCAACACACACAGACCCCCCCACCCAGAGAGACACGCACACACAGAAGCTGGTAACATTTACAACATGGAGAGATGCACCCAAACTCTCAAGGACTTTTGATTTGGGGGAGGGCATCATCGGCGCTGACTGCATGGGTGCCCCGGGGCTGGAGCACCCATGGGGAAAAATTAGTGGGTGTTTTCTCCCCCCCCCCCCCCCACACACACAAACCCACTCTCCTGTTGGTAATAGCTTATCTAAAGTGACCACTCTCCTTACAATGTGTATGATAATCAAGGTGGGCCATTTCCAGCACAAATCCAGGGTTTAACAAGAACATCGGGGGGGGGTGGGTAGGAAAAAACAAGGGGAAATAGGGAAATAGGTTACCTTGCATAATGACTTAGCCACTCCCAGTCTCTATTCAAGCCTAAGTTAATTGTATCCAATTTGCAAATGAATTCCAATTCAACAGTCTCTCGCTGGAGTCTGGATTTGAAGTTTTTTTGTTGTAATATTGCAACTTTCATATCTGTAATCGCCTGACCAGAGAGATTGAAGTGTTCTCCGACTGTTTTATGAATGTTATAATTCTTGATATATGATTTGTGTCCATTTATTCTTTTGCGTAGAGACTGTCCAGTTTGGCCAATGTACATGGCAGAGGGGCATTGCTGGCACATGATGGCATATATCACCTTGGTGGATGTGCAGGTGTGTGGCGGTTCAATGACAAGACAGAACACAGCTTTTAGCAAGCAAGCAGGCTGGTCTCTGCTAACAGGCTTCCCCTGTCAGCTTTCCACCTTCCCCTTTATTCTCTCTCTCCCCCCGCGCATTACATTCTCCAACAGATAAAAGGAATACACTGGCTTTGATTAACATTCTTATTTATCAATTTCTATCTACCGCATTCCTTGCTCTCAGGCCTTGAGCCCAGTCCTGAGAGGCTTCCCACGATTCATGTCATCTTGGCGAGATTCCAAGGTTGATGCCCTTGGATGGAGCAGTATGTGCACTACTCCTACACAACACTCCGGGTGTGCCCTGAATGTTGCCAAGCGCATAAACCTTTATGAATCCTACACAGGTGAATGAGCCTCTGATAGTGTGGCTGATGTGATTAGGCCCTATGATGGTGTCCTCTGAACAGATATGTGGGCACAGTTGGCAACGGGCTTTGTTGCAAGGATAGGTTCCTGGGTTAGTGGTTCTGTTGTGTGGTGTGTGGTTGCTGGTGAGTATTTGCTTCAGGTTGGGGGGCTGTCTGTAGGCAAGGACTGGCCTGTCTCTGAAGATTTGTGAGAGTGATGGGTCATCCTTCAGGATAGGTTGTAGATCCTTAATAATGCGTTGGAGGGGTTTTAGTTGGGGGCTGAAGGTGACAGCTAGTGGCGTTCTGTTATTTTCTTTGTTAGGCCTGTCCTGTAGTAGGTGACTTCTGGGAACTCTTCTGGCTCTGTCAATCTGTTTCTTCACTTCCGCATGTGGGTATTGTAGTTGTAAGAATGCTTGATAGAGATCTTGTGGGTGTTTGTCTCTGTCTGAGGGGTTGGAGCAAATGCGGTTGTATCGTAGAGCTTGGCTCTAGACGATGGATCGTGTGGTGTGGTCAGGGTGAAAGCTGGAGGCATGTAGGTAGGAATAGCGGTCAGTAGGTTTCCGGTATAGGGTGGTGTTTATGTGACCTTCGTTTATTAGCACTGTAGTGTCCAGGAAGTGGATCTTAATCTCTTCTCTGCTAAGGCTGCATCTACACTCCCCCTTGTGTCGGTAGAACGTATGTGGCTCAGGGGTGTGAATAAGCCACCCCCCGAGTGACACAAGTTACACTGACCTAAGCGCCGGTGTGGACAGTGCTATGGTGCTGGGAGAGCTTCTCCTGCCAACATGGCTACGGCTGCTCGTTGAGGGTGGAGAGCTCCCTCCCGTCGGCTTCCAGCGGCTCCACTAGAGACTGCCACTGTAAACTCCCCAGTGCAGCCACAGCCTTAGGGCAGGGACGATGCCCCGGGACTCTGAGGACACAGTACGGGCCTGTCACCTCCAGGGCACTGGGGTTCTCTTCTGCCCAGGGCAGGAGTGAACAAACGTCTGTATGACGTGATGACCATTCAGAAACCGGTGAGGAATGAGCTGGTTTGAGGAGAGTTGATCTCGGTCCAGTTGCAGGTCAGTGAACCTCTCCCTGTCTCCATGTCCCTATCTTTAAACAATTACAGGCCCCACAGGAGGGGGTTGGTTTGATGTTTAACCACATGGCTAAGCAACGAGAACCCCAAATCCCCCTGTGCTTTGGGAGCCAGGTTTCCTGTTTGAATTCTGTGTTTCAGAGGACTTCAGGCCTGGGCACTGTGATTATTTACCAGTTTCTCGGGCCTGAGGGGGTCACGTCACTCACAGCTGTGATGGCCGAGAGGTTAAGGCGTTGGACTCGAAATCCAATAGGGTTTCCCTGCGCAGGTTCAAATCCTGCTCACAGCGAGGCCTGTGTTTTAGCCACACTTGCTCACCAGGGCAATACATCTCCACCGACCCTGGGACGCTCTCCATACACTCCCCACCCCAAGGAAACCCTGTTCTGCTCCTTTCATGGGGATGCCTGGGATGGTGCCTCACGCTGTGTCCCTGCGGTCTCAGCTCCCGAGGCCTCTGCCCCTCACCCAGCGCCCCCCGGCTCAGCCCCACCCCTGGGTGCTGCTCCTCTCCAGAGCGTGGAATGAGCTGAGCACGGGCAGCTCGGATAAGAGGCCAGGGGAGGCTGAGCCTCCCCCAAAAGGCCGTCCATGCGGGGGGGAAACGCTGGGGATGTGGGGCGGGTCTCCCCTCCGGAGGCCCGTGGGCCCGTGGTCATCTTTCGAGCGCTGCAAGCGAAGCTCCAGAGAAGTGGGGGCCCCGCCTGCACCCCGCTCCCCTCTGTCTCTTAGCCCGATGCCCTGCTCTTGCTCTGCCTCTTCTCATCCCCCCTCCGCCTCTTCCCCCAAAACCTGCGCCCCACCCCCCCTCGACCTTTTCCCCCGCGGCCCCGTCTTCTCGTGCCTCTTCCTGTCCTGCTCCACCTCCTTCCCCAAGGACCCCACGGCCCCCCGCTCACTGAAGACAGAGAAAAGGGACGGGTGCCTGGCCCCATGGCCCCCCGGTAGTCCCCCTTAGGGGAAAAGAGCAGAGAGGAGCAAGCAGGGGGTGAGTGGAGTCTTGGGGGAAGAGGCGGAGAAGAGCGAGGGGCAGGTAGGGGGACCTCAGGGGCCAGAGGAGTGAACAGTGGGTGGGCGGGGCCTCGGGGGAAGAAGATGACCGGGGGCGGGGCCTCTGTGGCAGGGCCATGCTCTAGGCGCCGGTGGCCCCCCAACTTCTCGGGATCATCGGAAACCCAGGATGAAGGTGACACAGGGCCTGGTTCTTCTTTGGGCTAAGATTCCATCACACCTCTCCCTTCCTGGCAGTGTGAAGGGGCTGGACAGGGGCATAAAGCCCTCCAGACACGGCCGGAGACAGGGAAAGGGCCGTCAATGCGGAAGAGAATCAGGCCCAGAGTTAGACAAGGGTGCAGAGAATATTCTGGATTCTGGTCATTGCACTTCGCCCTTGCTAGAAATGCTTCCTGTATTTTCTCCATTTCACTCCCTGACTCTCGATCTCTGCCCCTTTCCCCGTTTCGTCCTCAGAATTAGCACGTTCAGCCAGTTAATCGCAGCAATCCCGCCATAACACGGCAGCCTGAAATCTCAGCTCTCCCCTGCCCCTCGCACGAGACCTGCTGCCAGCTGAACTGGAGAAAGAATGGGGAACGACTCTGGCAGAGGGTGTGAAACAGACACCCGGAAAAGGTGAGTTTTCACAGGGATTTCCTCAAATTAGGAGAAACTTGGGGTCCCAGTTAGTGCCCAGAAAACCCTTCAGGGATCAAACAAACCAGAGGCCCAGCCCACCCCGATCTGGGCTCCACGTGGGAGTGAGCAGGGGGCTGCTGAGACACACAGAGACTGCTGGGCACGCACGGACTGTGGCTGGGGAGGGGGCTGCCAGGCCTCCCCCCACAGACTGACACTGAGGGAGGAGTGGGCAGTTGCACAGACCTGCAGTAACCACACGGATTGTGAGGTTTGCTCCACTCCTGTCTCCAGTGGCGCTGATGTTACTCCCTGAGCCTGCTGGGCTCCACCTCTAACTCTCTGATTCTCTCTCATCCCTACAGTGACCATGACCAGGGTCAGCAACCTTTGGCTCCCGGCCCGTCAGGGTAAGCCGCTGGCGGGCCAGGACAGTTTGTTTACCTGGAGTGTCCGCAGGCACAGAGCCCCGCAGCTCCCAGTGGCTGCAGTTCACTATTCCCTGCCAATGGGAGCTGCAGGAAGCAGCAGCCAGCACATCCCTGGGCCCGTGCCACTTCCCGCATTGGCCTGGAGCAGTGAACCGCGGCCACTGGGAGCTGTGGGGCTCCATGCCTGCGGATGCTACAGGTAATCAAACCGTCCCGGCCCACCAGTGGCTTACCCTGACTGGCCACTGTGTCCATGTACAGATACGTTGCCAACCCCTGACTGTGACTCTGGATCCAGACAGGGATCCTCCCCAAATTGGCCTGTCTGAGGATTGGAAAAGTGTTAGATGGGGACACACCTGTCAGAATCTGCCCAACAAGCCAGAGAGATTTGACTCTAGGGCCTGTGTGTTGGGCTATGAGGGGTTCACCTTGGGGAGAGGTTACTGGGAGGTGGAGGTGATGGATGGGGAGTGCTGGGCTGGGGGTGGGGGGGGCAGAGAATCTGTGCGGAGGAAGGAATGGATCAGACATTTCCCTGAGGAGTGTGACTGGGACCAGTACCAGGCTCTCACCTCCCCTCTCACCCTCCTGCCCCTGCCCCGGCTCCCTGAGAGGATCTGGATTTCTCTGGACTATGAAGGGGGAATGTGGAATTTTTTGATGCTGATAACGAGGCTCCAATCTTCACTTTCCCAACAGCCTCTTTCAATGGAGAGAGAATCTGCCCCTGGCTCTGGGCTGGGGCAAAGTATCCCAGCTCAGACTGTGTCCTGAGACACCAGGGGAATATCCCATGGGGTACTATCAGCTGGTCTTCTGTAGTCTCTGGTGTCCACCTCACTATGATCTGGGAAGACTCCCATCTATCACTCTAGCAGAAACCTCTTCTATCCCCTTAGCTCCTAGCCTCTATGATCCTGAGAGTAAATTATCTCAGTGGGTCGCTCAGTCCATTGTGAAGCCAGTGCCTGTGGGAGGAAACAGGGCTGGGTCAATGTGTTAGGAGTCCACTGAACCTCCACACAGAGCAGTGGGAAATAAAGACAAAACCTCGCTTAACTTTGCAGAAGGTTTTTCCCACTTATAAGTGTGATGGCGCCACCGCAGCCAGTACCCTGGGGACTGACCCAGCCATCTCTAGAGCTAGAGCCGGCACTGCTCCAGAGGTCTGACTCCTGAGCTGAGCCTGTAGCAGGCTCCCCCTCTATGGCCTGGGCAGGGAAAGGGGCTCTAACACATTCACCAGCACAGGGTACAATGACCACAGCACAGACCAGGAGGAGACAGCGCTCATGAAATCTGGTGACCAAAGGGACAAACACAGCCCCGGGCAGCCAGGAGCTAGTGGAACGTGCTCTTTGGCAACATGGAACGTGGGAATCTTTGTTGGGGTGGGGAAGAAAAGAGTCAAAAGAAACATGAAAGCCCCAGTATATGTGTAACCCTTCTGCCAGGCCAAGTTGATAGCAGCAAGGACTGGGTTCAGTACACGGGGTCCCCTCTCATCAAAGCAAATGTAAAACTGGCTTGAGACCCCACCCAGTGACCTGGGAAAATCCTACACACCCCCTGGGCGCCTCAAAGAGGCAATACTTCCCCTCTCCCAAGCATAGGGTCTCGGTGTAGCAGAGAATCTTTAATAACATGAGGTAAACGACATCAGCATTAAATTGGGAAAACACCACAACTAGTGTTCATTAACCAAACCATGAGCAAAGACCCACCCCAGCAAATTGGGCCACATCCTTTCACTCGGGTTCTTGAGTCCCAGAACCCAAACGTCTCTTGAGTCCAGCAATCCAAAAAATCACCCAAAGTCCAAAAGGTCAGGCCCCAGAGTTCAAAAGTTCATCTGCAGAGTGTTACTCCCCAGTCCGGCTAAAAATGTGCCTGTGGGGGGGGAAAAGAGGTAAGGGGCACCTTACGTGTCCTGAAGCTGACCGCCCCACAGCTCCACAGGGCTCTGCTGTCTCACGAACGGCTCCGCTCCGCTCCGTCATCTCACGAACAGCTCGGCTCCACTCGCCGTCTCACAAACGCTCCGCCAGCCTATCCACAAACAACACCACTGCACTCTAGATCTTCCGGCTCCCCACTACTTGACACAGTGCTCAGTGATTCCAGCTCTCAGTGATTCCAGCTCATAGTAGTGGGAGCCCTAGTGCTGGGGCACCATAAGTCCAAAGTGAATTCAGCACAGCACCTGTAGCGAGACCCTTAATAGACCCAAAATTAGCTCTGACATTCCACAGCGGAGAGAGACAGCAGTGCAATTGGTGTCAATCCTGCCACCCAGGTAAGCATGCCTCACAAAGGGGCCCACACCACCAGGTGCTAATGCCTGTCTCAAGCCTCTCTCAATTCACAGTTTTGGAACCCATATCCCTTGCCTAGCGAGTGCTACTTAGTTGATGCCGAGTCCCTCCATCATAACAAAAGGCCAAGTGCAGTTCCACTGTCCTTGTTTCCCATAATCAGGGTAATAACAATTTATTCTTCCTGCCCCAATAACAGAGACACTGGGGATCCCACAGCAGCCAAAGTGACCATTTGGGCAGCTACGGCCTCATTCTAGGCGGGGTGGGTGTGTCTATGCAAATGAGATCAGCCCCTGAAGTTCTTTTCCACAACTTGCCACACCTCACCACCAGATGTCAGGGTGGAGCTCATCCTGACTCTGCTTACATATGTATTTGAAGATAACAATTTGAGCAACCCAAATAAAAACATGAGGAGTTCGGTCAGCCCCTCCCACCTTCAAATAGCTGTGCAGCTGATGGAAAGCCCAGAACTCACCACAAACCCCACACACCAAATCCCCTCTCACACATGGAGTCAGTCTCCGCTGTAGCTTAGGGGCACCCAGAGGCATCTCTCCTCGGCTGGTCTGCGCCAGTCCTGGTAGCAGCACTGCTCCACCTTGTCCCACCCCAATGAGGAGCTACCTGATCCAGGTCCGTAACTTCAGCTCAGCTTTCCCAGCTGGCTGGGCTGGGGCGCTGTGAAGTCAGTTCTGCTCTGTGGTCACTGGTCCAGCTGCTCTCTGCTGGGGAGTCAGTGCTGCTCCAGTCAGTCCTCATGTAACCTCTGCTCTACTCCACCATCATCCAGCCAGGCCGATTCCTCCATGCGGGGCTGGGGGCAGGGGAAGAGGTTTTCAGAGAGCAGGGCTCTGGAGGAAGGAGAAGGCTAGAGACAGCTGTCAGGAAGCAGGACTATGTGGGAAAAGGGGGCTGGGAGAAGTGGGAGAGAGGTGAAGGGAGATCTCAGAAAGCTGGTCTCAGAAGGGAGATGGGAGGGCAGGGAATATTGGAGGAGGATTATTTCATGGGGTATTGAATTAATGATCATTAATTTCTGTGATAATTATAAATATTTATATATGATGGGCCAAAGATATTTATTTTATTGATTACATTATGTATTTGTATTTATTATATTAATTTCTTTAATATGAGAATTTATTTTTTATATTTTCAACTTGAAATTATCTCTGGAACATTTGGAAGGGGAGGCAACAGTTAAAAAAACCAAACATTCAACCCCAAACCAGAATTTTTAAAAATATGTATATCTTAAAATTCTCCTGAATTTTAGGCCAATCTCGTGATCGTTGGTGGTGTTTTGAACTCTGAGGCACTAGTGGGCAGAAGACAGTGGGGCTGGAGTGGGGAATCTGGGAATTGAATGGAATAAAATGAATAGAAGTGAAAAGGAAAAGGCCCCGATGGTCAGACATATTTAGGCACCTAACTCCCTTTGAGATCAATGGGAGTCAGGCACTTAAAATCCTTTGAGGAACTGCTTGACTGTGAGATTTGTAGATTCCATTGAAAGTGATGGTGTCGTTTGTTATTTAAAGAATTCATCACTTTAATGCTTTAGTTGAGGAGAAATGTAGCCATTTCAGTGCCTTGAAAAAGTGCTTTGTAAAAATGTTGTTCCTGGTTTCTGTTCTGATTATTAAATGATCCCTTTCGAGGTATTCAAATCCTGCACATTTCCTACGAATCAGTTTAAAATAAAGTTATTTTCTGCCTGGTGAATTTTCCACTTTTTTGTTTTGTTTTAGCCAGGAGCAGGTATGCTCAGGGGATTAGAATAGCCACTGACAGACAGAGTGGCCGTGAGAAGGGGGAAGACAGGAAGCTGAAGCTGTGGTTGGTTGTTGCATCATTTTTTGTACCTCCCTGGCAGGAATGCAGCTGTGAGCATGGATGGTGAGTTAAAAGCCTGGGGGGCAGAGAGAGCTTCCACCAACATGGCCTGGATGAAAAGAGCAAAAGGTGAAGAGAGGTTAGACCAACATGGCAGCACCCTGCCGGGACTCAGAACTCAGTTATTTAAATCCCCCTATTGAAGTTGTGTCATAATGTATCACGCAATACGTAATGGAAGTGGTCCCCTCTCACATTTGGGTTTCCGTCTGGTGGTTCTTCTCGCTGTGATTCAGCAAGATCTTGGGTCTCTGGGGCTGTGGCCTGGTCTACATGACAAGGTTAGCCTGATGTCAGCCTATTTGTACATGTCTCTGTCAAGCTGTCCTGCCATGGCTCCAGACCATGCATACCAACCTTCAGGCAGACTGTTAGTCAGCAGGGCACAAACCCCACATTGGCAGGGAGTTCTATACTTAGATTTCACCAACCGATTATCAAATGTAACCTCCTCAAACATTACAACAGCCTTAGTCTGGAAACATAGGCAGTCCCCTTTAATGCCCCAGTCTATCCTGCTGCTCAGGTAAGCATGCCTTTGTGATAGATGGTCCCTTACACCACCTATCACAGCAATATTCAGGTTATGCCCAGTCCCAAAGGACCAGTCATTTAGCCTAGATCAATTGCACCTTAGATCTTACACCAAAGACAATGCTTATACCCAATCTTATAATAAACTATCTAAAGATGTATTAACTAGGGAAAGGAAATAAGAGAGTTATGTGCAAGGTTAAAGCAGGTGAACAGAGATACACACAAATGAGTTCCAATCTTAAGTCTCAAAAAGTGAAAGAGGCTTCTATAATAAGCACACTCTAGATGTGCTTTAGGGCTAGTCCAGACCAAGCACTGGGGACCTTTTGCTTTACGCTTAGTAATCCTTGCCCCTCAGAGTCCCAGCAACATAAGAGATAAAGTTCCTCCTCGTCAGGGCTTTTTATTCCATCCCCCCCTTCTGCTTTGAATCGCAAATTCACTGTTGGGAGGAATTCACTTGAACGTCTCCTCTTCATGGTGGGCAGAGCAATCAACAGTCTTTTGTCCCCTGATGTTGCAGAATGGTTTGTCTGGTGTCAATGGGCCTTCTTTGTGGGTGATTTAGAGTTACAGAGCAACCACCTAAATATCACCTTATAACACGGGACACAGATATTACGAGTGAGACTAACACATGCAGAAGCTTACAAGCTTTTCATAAAGTCCAAACACTAAACACATTCTTATAAACTCTAATCCCTGTTTTAACAATACTAACAGACTGGTGCGCCAGATGGGTTCCAGCTCTGTGCTTGGCAATGTTCAGCTGACACCTAGGGGCCTTGGCATGAGCTGGCACGTGGTCTGCCAGCACCACAATAAACTTTCAAATTCCACTTTACAGGGGTCCTGATGACTGACAGCCTTGCTTCTCACTGCCCAGTGCATTCTGTGCAGCCATTGCTGTACCTGTAACCTGCTCCCTTTTCCCAAGTGCTCTATTCAGTAGGGATCCTCCCAGCACCCCTCCAGGCACTGTGAATCCTTCACACCCTGGAGACTGAACAGACCTCGGCTGTGTGTTCTAGATCCCGGGCTGGACCCTGGAGTACACAGCAGGCCTGAGTTCCACTCCCACCACTGGGGAAGTGAACTGAAGACTGTCTGGGCAACTGAAGAAGTCAAAGGATAAGGGCACAGGATACCTCTTGAATGGAAGAGATTTTGAAGGACTCTGCCCCAGAAGGGGAAAACATATATAGTGACCTGGGCAAAGGGCCAGGTCACAAAGAGGCAGCAGCAGCTCCTGGAGTGAAAGAGGGGCTGCAGACTGAGACTGACAGGCGGAGATGCAGCGTGCAACTGCAAGAAGGAGCATCAGCCACAGACAGCTAATCCTCATGATAGTCAGGAGACGGCACCAGACAGTGGTGACTAGAGCACACCATCATAAGGTGCCATTGGTGGAGCACAGAAAAGAAAGGTGCATTTAGCCTGAAACTCAAACACCCCCTTTCTGGGTGAGAGCGTCTAACCACTTCGACAGACATTATCAAAGAGGCTGCTCATCTCCGTCCCCCACCACACCTTTCCCAGGCTAAATTTCATTCCTGCTGGGACGGTGCCCCCCATAATGCTTTATGGAGCTGTGCTTATGAGCGTACATGTGACATAACTGGAATATGTGTTATGCTAGATACGCCATGTAACCTATCTTTGCAAAGGTTCTGATCTACTGAATGTATTCCTCCTATTCGTATGCATGGATCATTTGTATATCTGAAGTTACGAGCATTGGCTCTGTGCTTGTATTGAAAGTGTTTGCTGTAGGAAGCACATCAGGCAAATTTGGTCAACATAGTGTGAAGGGGTTATTCATGTAATTGGGAGCACTTATCTAACAATGGACTTTGGGAGACGCCAATCCACATCTGAGCTTTCCTGGGAACGTTCAAACTAACACGTAAACAATGGCATTAGCCTGCCAAAAGCTGAATCATTCATAGACATGTGACTTGCCCAGGTGACTGCAAAACTCCATCTGAGGGGTTTCCACTCAGAAGAGAAAGACTATATAAGCACCTGGAAACCCCTCCATTTGGTCTTCAGCTGGCTCAGATGATAGCCTCTCCACCCCAAAGAGATGCCTGAAAGGAACTGGAACAAAGGACAGTAACTACAGGGGTGGGAGTGTTTGCTGGACCCAGATGAGGAAGGAGCCTAGTCTGTCAAAGAAGCTTATTGGAACATCTCTGAGGGTGAGATTTCCCTGCATTTAGTTTCCTTCTGTATTAGGCTTAGACTTGCGTGTTTTCTTTTATTTTGTTTGGTAATTTACTTTGTTGTGTCTGTTATTACTTGGAACCACTTAAATCCTACTTTTTATATTTAATAAAATCACTTTTTACTTATTAATTAACCCAGAGCAAGTATTAATACCTGCGGGGGCAAACAGTTGTGCGTATCTCTCTATCAGTGTTATAGAGGGCGAACAATTTATGAGTTTACCCTGTATATGCTTTATACAAAGTAAAACAGATTTATTTGGAGTTTGGATCCCATTGGGAACTGGGTATCTGGGTGTTGGAGACAGGAACACTTCTTAAGCAGTTTTCAGTTAAGCCTGCAGCTTTTGGGGGACATGGTTCAGACCTGGGTCTGTGTTTGTAGCAAGCTAGCGTGTCTGGCACAACCAGGCAGGGTACTGAAGTCCCAAGCTGCCAGGGAAAACGGGCTTAGAGGTAGTCTCAACACATCAAGTGGCAGTCCCAAAGGGGTTTCTGTGACACAACTCATCACAGTGGCTTAGTCGAGCAGGATCTGTGCACAGCTGATTGCTTTGAGACACTGGTAGTGATTTTAAGTGAGTTTCGGGTGTGGTGGCTGGAGAACAGACAAAGTGATTACTGGTTTGTTATTTTCTGTTTGTTTGTTTAGGGTGAGGGAAATAAGCACAAGAAAGCAGGAAAATGACTACCGGTAAGGCACCTACAAAACTAGAGGTGGCCAGACTGGAAGCAGAAGAGAAGGCAAAGGACCGCAAGTTTCAATTGAAGCTCAAAGAAGCAGAGACAGCCAGGGAGGAGACTGCACACACAAGGGCTATAGAGGCAGGGGCAGCCAGGGAGGAAGCTGCTCACAAAAGAGCCATGAAACTCAGGCAGTTGGAGGGTGACCAAAAAGGCAGGAGAAGGAGCGAGCGAAGCAGCTAGCCATGGAGTTAAAAGACAGAGAAATACAGGCCCAGAAGCATGAACTGACTGTTATGGAGTGGAAGAGACAAAGCCCTCCAGCAGCTGGCTCCACTTCCCCCAACATCCACAAATGGGAACGATTATATCCGCAGTATGGTGAGTCCAGTGATATTGCCAAATATTTCATCACCTTTGAGAGACTGTGCACCCTCCATGCAATCCCTGATGATCAAGAAATGACTACGTTGATGGCAAAATTGATTGGAAAAGCTCTGGATATATTCAATAAGATGCCTATTGATGATGCTTCAAACTATGGTAAATTTAAGGAACTGATTTTAAAACAGTTTCAGATTATACCTGAAACCTAAAGGGTTAAATTCAGGAATCTTAAGAGGGGATCTGAATTGAGTAAATGTGGCCTATGTAAATGAAATGAGAGATTTGTTAGACAAGTGGGTGAGGGGAAAAGGCATTACAAGCTTTGAAGGAATGTGTGATTTGGTTACTCAGGAACAGTTCCTGAATATGTGCAGTGATGACGTAAAACAGTATTTGTGGGACAAAAAGGTGGATGGAGTGGGTGGATTGGCTGAGTTTGCAGACTCTTTTGAGCCGTCACAAGCTGCAATTAAACATGAACCACTGGCAGAGGGGTACAGGGTTGAGGGAAAGCAGAATCACCATTTTACTCCTGGGAAAAAGGAAGCGGGGCGTTCACCTCCCCATTCCCCTGTTACCCATCCCAAATTTCCTGTGCAAGCAGAGGAGCCCAAGAGGTGCTCTCATTGTAAGTCCACTGAGCACCTGAGGAATAAATGTCCCTCGCTGAGTGAGAACAGGCAGCAAGTAACACATGAAGCTGCTGCTTCTCAGAGCCAGGCTACTGCTTCTTTCCACACAGGATTTGTAAAGGTTGCTTCTACACAACCAAGCAGCGTGCACATGCATGCTGTTAAACTTAATGGCAAAGTACTCCACGGTTTAAGAGACACGGGTGCAGAGATTTCTGTGGTCAGGAGGGAGACCAGGAGAAGGATTTGTTGCCAGGGAAAATGGCAGAATTAGAACTGGCGGGAGGTTACAAAGTCCTTGCACCTTTAGCTACAGTGCACATGGAAACTCGTGATTTGCAGGCTGAACTGACTGTTGCAACAGAGGCACGCAATTTTGCACCATTTCTACTGGGGAATGATATCTTTGATGTGGCAGAATCTGTCCTAGGGTTTGTGAGCAGCAAGAAGGAATCTTGTGCTGAAAGCTCCAGAGGGGAGGGTAAAGTCACATGTTCTGCCGGGGAAATAAGGGAGTGTCTCTTTAATTCCTCTATAAGAGTGGAAAATGCAGCTTTGAGGGAAGGGGTGGTCAAAAGCAGTTCCGGTAGCCCTGGGGCTCAAGGCAAGTCCCTGCGAAAGTGGCTGGATAAAGCCAGCTCCTGTCCTGTCATCTCTCTGGGGGTGGGGCGCATCCCACCGAGGCCGTCCCAGCTGCTGGCTGCCAGGAAGCTGCAGGTCGGCAGGGACGGGTCCTGCCCTGGGGTGCACAGAGGCATGTACCCCAAAGGTGGAAGTTGGGGTCCTGGTGACCTCTGCGGTGGGAACAGACCCCGGGGACTCTGTAGCTGGAAGGAAGCCCAATCTGAGTTGGGGGGGGGGGGGGGTTTCTGGCCAGTGAAGGGTCTGTCACAGCTGAGCCCACAGCTGGACCAGGGTCATCTTCCCTATTTGGGGGACCACAGGAGTGTCTGACCCAGAGGGGAGCCCAGAGAGGGAAGCCCAGACGGACACAGCTCTGTGACACTGAATCGTTTGTACATTAGGTTGCTTTGGCATGTTTTGTTTTTCTTTTGACAAATCCAAGTGACCTATTATTTATCATGCTTTTATCCTCTAGGTGCTCACAAATGGATTGGGTAATAATTTGTTCCAGTATCTTTTCAGGTATCGAAGTCAGGCTGACTGGTCTATGATATCCAGGGGCCGCCTCTTTGGTCCCCTTTTAAAATATAAGTGCTCTGTGTGCCTTTTTCCTGTCCTCCCGGACCTCACCCGTCCTCCTGGAGTTCTCAAAGATAATTGTTAATGGTTCCAAAATTGCTTAAGCACCCTAGGACGAATTACATCAGGCTCTTCTGACTTGAATACATTGAACTTATCTAGATATTCTTTAACCTGTTCTTCCCCTTTCTTTGTGGATGAGAGAGAGATGTTTGAATCTCTGTTTCTCTTTCTCATCTCTAGAAACAGCGGAGCCCCAAGGAGCAGCTGATCTGTGGATGCAGTCAGAACAGGAGAGGGGAATGGATGTGGGCCAGAGGGCTGAGTAGAGGCAGTGACGGGCATTCAGAGATATCCTGTATATTTTAGAACAGGCCTGAAAATTCATAAGTTTTTTACTTCATGTAATCAATTCTTGTCCACTATTTCCCCTCAGTGTGCATATGTCTGGCCTCATGATTGTGGAGAGGGACAGTGCAATGACTGTCGGGGTGGGGGAGTTAAGGGGGTAGCGAAAGAAGAGAGCAAACCCAGGTTCTAGTCTTTGCTCTGTCAACATTTTTCTGTGGACGTTAAGCAAATCCTTATTCACTCCGTGCCTCACTGTCCTCATCTGTATAAAAAAGGGGATAACAGCCCTTCTCTGCCTCATGCAGGTGCTGTGAAGTATGTGCTCAGATACTATGAGGACAGAGGCTTTTTACCTACCTTAGTCAGCAGTGCAGCCCTTTCCACATCAGCAAACATCTCACATCGGTGTTGTCCTGGCTCTTACCATTTTATCCCAGTTCTTTCAATTCTTTTCTAAATGCCCCAGCTCTCGGTGTGCTGTGCTTAGATGAGAAGAGCAGTTTTCTCTAAAAAAATTTAGTCTAGCAGAAAATCTTGAGAATGAAACCAGAGCGACACCCAAAAGCTAACAAACAAACAAAACTAAAATGTCAGTCGAATAAAGGAAAATGTAGGTTTTGTTTGTTTTGTTTTAAATCTCTGTGACAGTTCGGATCACAGAAACCCCCTGGGAGCTGCCACCTGATGTGCCAAGACTACTTCTGCTCCTGCTTTCCTGCCCTGTCAGCTTAGGACTTCAGTGCCCTGCCTGGTTTGAGCCAGACCCACAAGCCTGCTGCAAACCCAGACCCAGGTCTGAACCACATCCCCTAACAGCTGTAGGCTTAATTAAAAGCAACTTAGGAAGTGTTCCTGTCCTTGATACTCAGATGCCCAACTCCCAAAGGGGTCCAAACCCTAAATAAATCCGTTTAAAGCTTATACTGGGTAAACTCATAAATTGTACGCCCTCTATAGCACTGATAGAGAGATATGCACAGCTGTTTCTTCCCCTCCCCCAGTATTAATATATACTCTGGGTTAATTAATAAGTGATTTTATTAAATACAGAAAGTAGGATTTAAGTGGTTCCAAGTAGTAACAGACAGAACAAAGTGAATTACCAAGCAAAATAAAATAGAACACGCAAGTCTATGTCTAAGAAAACTGAATACAGATAATAACCTCACCAATTCCCATAAGCTTTCTTTTATAGACTAATCTCCTTCTAGTCTGGGTCCAGCAATCACTCACACCCCTTGTAGTTACTGTCCTTTGTTCCAGTTTCTTTCAGGTATCTTTGGGGGAGGCTCTCTCTTTAGCCAGCTGAAGACAAAATGGAGAGGTCTCCCAGGGGTTTAAATAGACTTTCTCTTGTGGGTGGCAACCCCCTCCTCTCTCCTATGCAAAGCCCAGCTACAAAATGGAGTTTGGAGTTAAGTGGGCAAGTCACATGTCCATGCATGACTGAGTTCCTTACCAGCCAAGACACATTCCTGGGAAAGCCCAGATGTGGATTGGTGTCTCCAAGTTCTTTGTTGGCTTAAGGGCTTCTTGACTGGGCACTTACTGAGAACAGTCTTTTCTCAGGAAGCTGACCAACTGCTTCACTAAAACCTACTTAGAATCAGACAAGTATACAGCCAATATTCATAACTTCGAATACAACAATGACACATGTATACAAAAATAGGATGAATAGATTCAGTAGATCATAACCGTTACAGAGATATGTTTCATGGCATATGTAGCATAAAACATATTCCAGTTATGTCATATATACAGTCATAAGCATATTTCCATAAAATCATATAGAGTGCGTCACAGTCTCATAAATCTGAAGCCTGGAGAACAATTTCAAGATTTTTGCTTCAGCCACAAGGGCTAGAAACTTCCGCATTTTAGAAACTGGCAGGCAAGATTCTCAGCTAGTCACCATGCTTCCAGGAGCTGGGTGTTAAAGCGCCACTAAATGGCCTCGACTCATGATAAAACCATGAGAGTTGGAGACACCGGGGCGCCTTGACACTGAGTCCAAACAGCCTTGGTGCCAATGGCAAACAGGCCTTTCAAACACTGATTCCCTTTAACCAACTTTTCAGCTTGTGAATTTAATATCACCCCTTAGAGACACAGGGGGCTGATTGCAGGACCAGAGCCTTATTAGCGCATTTTCCACAAAAGCTTCTGGGGTGGAATGTTGCCAGGGGGCTGGTTCCAGCTGAGCAACCAGCATGAGTCAGTGCCAGGAAGGGAAACACCCTGTTCTTATTGCAGGGGGGGGTCAGTTCCACTGAGCTAAGGAAAGTGAAACTAACCCAGTTCCACTGCCCAGAGGGAGCCATGGCTGCAGAGAGCCCCTTGGAAAGTCTCCAGAATGAAGCTGCTTGTCCCATCTGTTGGGAGCTTCTTAAAAATCCAGTGGTTATAGACTGTGGGCACAGTTTCTGCCAAGTCTGCATCACCCAGTGCTGGGAAGGATCTGATGCGAATTTCACCTGCCCCCAGTGCAGAGAAACAGCTCAGCAGAGAAACCTCAGACTGAACAGGCAGCTGGCAAATGTCCTAGAAATAGCCAAAGGTCTGAGTTTCCAGGCAGCAAAGACAGCAGGAGGGAAGGGGGTGTGCGGGGATCACCAGGAGCCTCTCAACCTGTTCTGTGAGGAGGATCAAAGTCCCATCTGCATGGTGTGTGACAGATCCCGGGCGCACCGAGCTCACACAGTGGTTCCCATCGAGGAGGCTGCCCAGGAGTACAAGGTAGGGAATCACTGTCCTGTCTGGTTGATTCTATGTTAATTACAGGTTAACTTTGTCAATAACTCACGGGTCATGCTTAATTTCTCCCTCCTACAGCTGTGGATGTAACTGCATCATTCAGCTCCGTAAAGCCTTCACAGTATGAAAAATGATATTAAAAGAAATGTACAGGGTAAGGTGGCTAATGAGACGAAAATGAAGACTTTAAATATGATGGATGTGGGAAACATTTCTCTGAGCAGCTGAAGCCATTTCAAATCTAGTTCCCATTAGTGAGATAAGTGATAAGGGATCCTACAGCCCAACTTAAGCTGCTAAATGATCAGTGAGGTTTAAATCACTAGAGCTGCAGGCTGATCTATGTGAGAGTGCTGCCTTCAGACTGGAGAAGGGGGAGTTACGAGCTGTTGCTATTACTAAATTTATTGTTGTTGTTATTATTAATAATAATAATAATTAATAATAATATTTGCATCCCAGTAACGACTACAAATCCCAGATGAGATCTGTCCTGGATTCTGCAGGGCCCCTACAAAACACAGAGACAATCCCCGTCCTGAGGAGTTTACAGTCTAAATAGACAAGAGACACAAAGGGTGGGAGGGGAAAATTGAACCATAGAGAGGGGCTTTGACGTGCCCAGAAAATGAGTGGCTGGGAGCAGAAACCGGGTCTTCTAAGGCCTAGGCCAAAGCTCCAACTGCTGGGCCATGTTGCCTCCCCAACAGTACCTGCTTGTGATGAAGTGTGGCCGTTTCAAGGCCGAGGCCTTGATGATAATCCCAGACCCAGAAGGGAGATGAGGTTTCCCACTGGGGTTCTGAATTCCCGTATTGCTCCATGAGGGGTTAATACTCAGAGGCCGACCAGCAATAGGGGAGGTCACTGAGCCAAACTCTGTGTGGACCCTCAGCACCTTGAATCCAAACACAGAAGGGCCCCAGACAGCGCAGGTCCAAATCAGATACCATTGGGATTAGACTGGATTGCAGTCTGTACTGTGTTATTGTGTATGTGGCCAAGCACCAGCCAAAGTTGTTAGCGAAAACTTGTCAAATGTAGGTTTATTGATTCACCACCATGTGACTCCAGTTTCTTGCCAGTTTAACTCAATGGAGAAAGAGGACAAATAATTCTAAACTGTCTGAATATAAAACAGTCCTAGTCTCTGTTAATGAGGTTTTATTTCCTTGTGGTTCCTGATGTCATGGACCCTGTAGAGCTGACAGTCACCTACAGAGTCTTCGGTTGCAATGGAAAAACACCCCTTTCCACAAACACACTCTGAACCCTCAAAATAAACTCCCTCAAATCATTTCTGTTTCTCCAGGGAAAGATTCAGGCCCATTTGGAGACTCTGCAGGAAGAGAGAGAAAAGCTGCTGGGATTTAAAGTGACTGGAGCGAGGAAAACCTGGGAATATCTGGTAGGTGCCCAATGTTATTAACCTGCAGAGACTTGCAGTGGGAGGTCTGTTGGGAAACAGATTCCACTGTAGCCTTGGAGAAAGTGGGCTTGTGTGTGTTTCTCCATGACCAGAGATTGCTATGTTAGATTCATGTTTGCACACACACATACACTGGCCCTGCGAACTCCTCTGGCTGGATCAGGACAACATCATATTCTGCAGAATCTCAACTTTCATTCCAATTCATTTCTAGCCCTTGCGGCTTTCACAAAACTCCTCCCAAGGGAACTGACCTATATCCCGGGCAGCGCTGTCTGCCTGGGTCTGCAGGCATTTCTTGCCTTGTTTAATTGTTCCATTCTTTTTTCTCCCCTAGCATCTCTGTCAATCTAGTGCTGAGTCCTGCCTCCTTCTGCTCTGGGTCTGGATTAACATAGACCTCTGATAACACAGTGTCCTGCCCATGTTAGTCATAGAAAATTCCCATTGAGACATATTAGGGCTGGTGAGAATTAGGGTGACCAGATGTCCTGATTTTATAGGGACAGTCCTGATATTTGGGACTTTGTCTTGTATAGGCTCCTATTACCACCACCACCCCCATCCCCTGTCCCGAATTTTCACACTTGCTATCTGGTCACCGTAGTGGGAATGTGTTAGAAAATCCTCTCCCTATTAACCACGGGGTAAAGTCAAGTGTCAGACATCTTAGAGTTTGCAAAGAAATTGTGTCTCCTGCACATTCGGCACTCCATGAGAGGACCCTAGATTCTATGTCCCTGGCCTGCCATTTTTTTTAATAGATCCAGACAAAGGCCGAGAGGCAGAAGATTGTGTCTGAATTTCAGCAACTGCGGCAGTTCCTGGAGGAACAAGAGCGACTCCTGCTGGCCCGGCTGGAGAAGCTGGACAGGAAGGTTGTAAAGATACAGAATGACAATGTCAGTAAACTTTCTGAGGAGATTTCCCATCTCAGTGAGCTGATCAGTGAGCTGGAGGGGAAGGGTCAGAAGCCAGCGAGTGAATTCCTGCAGGTGAGACTGAGTTAGAAACATCCCACATCCCACCACAGGGACAGGACAGATCCTGAATCCTGGGCACCGGGGTGCAGAAGTCGGAGATCTCAGTGTCACTCATAGATATAAAGGTGACATTGAGTCAGCAGATCAATGGCTTGGGCCCCGGGCCAAGCTGCTTTTCCTAATATTTGCAAAATCCCTTCCCTGGGATCCCCAGCGGGTGGCGTCATGGCATGTGAGACTAAGGTTGTTTTTCTGTCTGTTTCCTCTCTAGGATTTCAGAAGCACCTTGAGCAGGTACATGGCTCTTTCTCACCCCCCTTGTACTTCACGATGCTGTGAAAGGGCTTGGAGAGAACATTAACAGCACATCTTCACAGGGCTCTACAGCCAAATGCGTGGGGCAGGGTCACTTCTTGGATAAAAATTTCTCTGATCAACTTAATTCTGAGGGTCTCTGCCTTTTATAGAATACTCTGGAATATCTATTCAGTGGGAAAGACTGACCTAAAGTATTTCCTGGAGATGTGACATCCTGAGGAACTGACTGCCTCAGGGTTCTGGAGATGCAATACGGGCCGTTCACCCCTAGTGTACTGGTAATAATCAGACCCTGCTCAGCAGGGATCAAGGGTCTTTTCCACTGGAAGTCTGTTTGGAGACCTGTGTGGAATGAGCTGGTTTGGGTGCAGCTGAGGTCTCAATCTACTACCTGAAAGAAAGATCTTGTAGCATGATGCACACAAGAAACATGGAGCATACCAGTATTGGTGCATGGAGGCCATCGAGAGAATTGGCCCTGGAGACTCAACTCCTCTTTTATCCTCAGATCTGCTCTGTCCAGGCCAGAGTGGAAGAGCATGAATTGGGCTTTTGGGGGAAGGTGGCACGGCCATGGTCTGTGCTGCAGGCCCCGTAGAGCAGTGACTTCCCCTAGCAAGGGATGATGGTGAGTTAGTGACTGAAATGTAATAATGAAATTCTCTCTCTCCAGGTATGAGAAGGGGAAGTTCCAGCAGCCAGTGGAGATTTCTCCAGAGCTAGAGAAGAGGCTCAGTGATTTCTCCCAAGAAAATATTGTTTTAATGGAGACTGTGAGGAAATTCAAAGGTACTGAGAGTTGGGATCTAGGAGGGGAAATCACGGTGTGTCTCTGAGACTGTGGGAGGAGTTAGACTCTGGCCAATTGGTTAATAATTAGGTTATGTATCTATTTAATAAAAAATGGAGAGTCATCAAATTGAGCAGGGGCCCAGGCACCAGGATGTCTCACGTTGATTCATTTAGAGCGCCTTGACAAAATCATTAAGGTAAAAATATAGCAAAACTTGGGGTACCTCAGTTTCTCTCTCCCAACTACACAACTCGAGCACAGGGCATGTGCTTGAGAGCAGTTTAGAACCCAACATTTCAGGCCATTCTTGAAATGTGGACCCAGCCCACCAGCTCTGGCCCCATATGGCAGCTGGTATTGGCCAAAAGGGAAGGCGTAAATCCTGGTGAGCCTCTCCAGCACAGGAGCCTCTTGTGTGTAATCCACAGCAGCTGGGAGCTGCAGAGGGGGCCATGCCTGTGGACACTCAATGTAAACAAAATGTCTCGCAGCCCGCCAGCGAATTACCCTGACGGGCTGCGTGCCAACTGTTGCTGACCCCTGAAATAGAAGGTTTCAGTTTAGTTATTATTAAAGAGGTGGGTATGTCTCTGTTTCTCTCTCATTATTAAGACATAATTATGTCAGTTAAGAGTGGGGATGTTATAAATATGACAGCATGAAATCTCACCTCTCTTTTATCCTTTCCATCTCCAGACACTCTGCTATCTGAACTGGAGACAGGAGCACACAGACAGGGTAAGATTGCAGGTGCAGGTTATCTTTAAAAAAGGAGAAAATTCCCATGAAAACATTTCCAAACCAACACCGACCAGACTTAAAAAGAAAACATTCACTGCTACGGAAATCCCACGCTGAAGGCACACAAACAGTCCTGACACCAACCTTAGCGCTCAGTTCATGTCCACACCAGTGAATAGAAACAGATACTGACCAACATCCAAACACCCTTAACTCTGACCCTGGGGTTTTCATAGAGATTCACAGGCCCTTCCAATATTAAACTGAGAGGAATGTGTAGAGAGCACTCTCCCCTTAGGGCAGACACATCCCTTTCCTTTACCCTGGAAGAGGGGGTCCCCTGCATAGCTTTTCTCCAACATCCGACCTTTCCTTAGGCCAGGGCTGGGCTCTCCCATTAGAGCTATTCACTGCTTCATGAATTGTGCTCTGAAATTCAGACAAAAAGAGGGAAATCCCTAGGCTCACACAGACCAGGTGAGAGATTTCAGGAGAGATTAACTTTCACTTCAGAGAAAAAATGCATGAAAACAGTTTTATGAACAAGTAGCTAAAGACACAAACCAAACCAACACCGACTGTGACACCCCCACCCCCAAGAAATAAAAATACAAACATGAAATGCTAAGGAGGTCCCATGCTGAAGTCAAACAAACAATCCTGACACCAGCCTTTGCACTGAGTCCATGAACAGACACACTTGCACTGAGCAAGACACAAATGTCCTGGTGTTTCCAGACCCGTCCACGTGCCTTTGAAATATTAAATTCAGGACATTGCCACACCTCTCTGCTTTTCCCTGGGTGAGGGGCTCTCTCCCCTTGTTCTTCACCAGTATCCCTCCTTTCTCTTCAGCTGGGCAGGCTGAGCTCCCCAGTTCTTCCTCAGTTAGAGATAGTGTGTCCCTATGATGCTGCCACCTTCTTTCTTCCCAAGACCACCCCCCATTTACCACTCTCTGGGCTGGAGTGGTTCTGCCCCAACGCCCTGTCCCCTCCTCTTCTCCCAGGCCAGGGACAGGAGGATGGGCTTAGTGTACAGCTTCCCCCTAGGTTTATATCTGGTGCCTCCCTCCTCTCACTCCTCTCTGCACAACGTCAGGTTCTTCCTCTCTGACCCTCAGAGGAGCAGCCCCAGCAGGGAGTTGCAGCAGGGAAGAGGGGAGAGAGGAGCAGTTTCTGCAGCCCCCACAGCAGGTCCCAGCAGCCATGGGGAGGAGCTGCCAGGGCATCTCTGCTGGGTCTCAGGCACTTAGGGCAGAGAAGCAGCTCCCCAGGCTGGCGTTGTAAATCCGAGACCAGGTGCTCTCATCTCTGTGACCCTTTCCCCCTCCAGACTCTTTGCCACCTGAGCTAGAGCCCAGCTGGGGAACAGGGAGCTGCAGCCTCTGTAACCAAATGAGAACGTACAAAAGTGGGTCCCATTACCCAGACTGAGAACTGCAGTGACATTTCTACTCAGTGTCAGGTGCCCAGGACAGAGGCAGCTCCCTGGGATCCAGGCCTGTCCCAGCCAGACCAGGGCTGCTGGGGAGTGTGAGAAATAGTCCCAGCCTCCCCCAGGACTGAGCCCTGCCCCTCACACTCTGATTCTCTCTCCCTAGTGACTGTGACTCTGGATCCAGACACGGCTCATCCCCAGCTCATCCTATCTGAGGATCGGAAAAGTGTGAGATGGGGATACACTCGGCAGGATCTGCCTGACAATCCTGAGCGATTTGACACTGAGCTCTGTGTGCTGGGCTGTGAGGGATTCACCTGGGGGAGACATTGCTGGGAGGTGGAGCTGGGCGATGGGAGGCGCTGGGCTGTGGGGGTGGCCAGAGAGTCTGTGAGGAGGAAAGGCTGGATCAGTCATAACCCTGAGGGGGGGATCTGGGCTGTGCAGCAGTGGGGGCATCAGTTCCAGGCTCTCACCTTCCCTGAGATCCCCCTTCCCCTGAGCCGGGTCCCCAGAAGGATCCGGGTTTCTCTGGACTGTGAATGGGGGCAGGTGGCATTTTTTGATGCTGATAACGAGGCCCCGATCTTCACTTTCCCACCAGCCTCTTTCACCGGGCAGCGAATCCGTCCCTGGTTCTGGGTCTGGACAGGATCCCAGCTCAGACAGTATTGTTGAGACATGGGGGGATATCACCAGGGGCGGCTCTACCAATTTTGACGCCCCCAGCAGTTGCCGCAGAATTGCTGCCGCCGCTGAAAGCCACCGTGGCGGGAAGAGCGGCAGAGCTGCCGCCGAACAGCCGCCGCGGGACAAGGACGGCCGCCCCAAGCACCTGCTTGGAAAGCTGGGGCCTGGAGCCGGCCCTGGATACGACTCTGGAGACCCTGAAATCAACCTCTCTAGTCTCACGCACCCTTGTCTTTGTGACATTGGACGTTTCCTGTCTTCCCTCAGACTTTCTGCCATGCAATCTCTATGACCCTGGAGGGCCTGATAGGTGTCTGACCTGTCAAAGTATAGAAAGCAGGGGCAGCTTCTCTACCTCCTCCAATCTCATCGACCCACGGCTTTTGCCGCCCATATGGCACTGTCCTCTATGGCGCAGGAGGACTCTGGGAATTCTGGCTCAGACAGTGCTCCTGAGACGCGGTGGGAATAGTTCAATGGGCATGAAAAAATGGGTGTCTCTAATCACAGTCATCCTAGTCTCTCTGATACTGGAGGACTCTCATCTACCTAGCCTGGGGCTCATCTTTATGACCTTGGAGGACACCTGTCTACCCAACTCCAATATCTAATCTCTGTGACACCCCCCCTCCCGCCCTGCAGCCCCAGGGATGGGAAGGAGGGGGTGTGAATAGCCGTGTGCTGGCTGGTACCGGCGGCCAATTCTCACCAATACGCCATACCGGCCTGCACCAGCCCACTTTCACCTCTGCTCATTAATTCCTACCCAGAGTTCATTTGCAATATTTCCACTTTAATGCCTTTCAGGACAATGCATCAAATTTTTGACTGTTTTTACCACATGGTCTGGTTATGAAAGTTCCCTCCCAGTTCTCTTTAAGCCTGACATTTACTTAATGTAAATAAAGCATATAAAAATGTTTCCTTGTTTATATCCCTTTCATTTTCCAGGTGTGATTTTTGAAGATAGTCCTGGATTTTTTTTTCTCCTGAACTGGTTGTGTCACCGAACACTAATGAGGATAAGCATGTATGTCACTCTGGGATTGTCTACAATGCAATGTAAGCCCAGGGTTATTGGGTCTGGAGTCAGCTGTCCCATGTTGGAGAACCCTGGGCTTGAGCGTCTACACTGTTTCTTAACCTTACATAAAGACATTTCTAACCTAGGGTCAAACCTAGGTCTCTGGTCTCCACACTGCAGCATGTAGACCTGAGTGAAACCAACCTTATCCCAGATTCCGACCTGAAATGTAGCCGCTGTGGCTCTTTGACCATGTTTCAGTGTAGCAAAACTTTTCTGCCCACCCTGCACTGTGGGAAAGCCTACATGAGAGTTCAAATCTTAATATACATCAGACAATCCACATACGAGAGAGACCCCACAAATGCTTGGATGATGGGAAAAGCTTCAGTTCCAGTTCATACCTTTCTAAACATTTCAGAATCCACATAGCACTGTATTTATAAATGCCTCGACTGGAAAAAGTTTCATTGATGATCAAACCTTACTTCACATCAGACAATCCACACAAGAGAGAGAACCCATAAATACTTGAAATGTGGGAAAAGCTTCAATAACTGCAGGAAAAACTTCAGTCTGAGCTCACACATTATTCCGCATTGGATAATTCACACAAGAAAGAGCTTGAAGGGGTACCTGCATTTCATGCTCACATGGCAGCAAGCATCAGCAAGTCCATACAGGGAAGAGCCCTCTCAGATGTCCTTAGCCTGGAAAATGCTTCAGGTGTAACTAACACCACATTGAACATCAGAGACTCCTACACACAGGGGAGACATTCTCTTAGTGCCTTGACTAGGCAACATACAAGTTGTCAGTCTCAACACACACAAGTTCAGGAATCATTTCCTTCTGGTTACGTTTCCACACTGTCAGTGGGCAACACAATCAAATCACCTTTATGCTTTCCTCGTGCCCTGGCTAGGGTATCAACTTGAATAGACAATGTTGCCGCACCCTTTCCCAGCAACACACTAGCATCAGGCAAAGCAACAGTACCAGAGTCATTTGGTCTCTGGGATTTTGTTAGGACACTAACTGGATGCAACCTAGTTACAGTGTCACTCTCCCTAGCAGACAAAAATTTAGGACCATTTCCTTTCTGGGTGTTGGTTGTAACCAGAACCAACTCTGAGACAACTGCACTACCCTCAACTATCACAGGCTGAGAGGCACCTTCTCTCTGCTCCACAGACAAAAAAGAGCTGGAGAAACCTTCCGCTTTAACAGACACTTGGGATATTATTTCCCTTTTCCCAGCACACATGGCTGTTCACAGACAACTGCTTTTAGACTGGGGTAGCTCCCTCCATGGGCAAGTCTGACATTTACTTAATGTACATTTACCCCTAACAGAGACAGGAACATTCCCTTCGCAGTCACAATCCTCCACACAGGTAACAGGTAAGGTACAGGGACACTCATCTTCCACTAACCTTGCCTTCCCCAACTGGTTAGACAAGCCCATCAGCTCACACAGCTGCCTCGGCTCATCAAAACTTTCCTTACCTTCCTCTCCCCTGTCCCAGCACTCAGGGCTGGTTACAGACAAATACTGAGATAGTGGGGTGTTGTGTATTTGGTTGTCATGGTAATAGAATCTTGTTGTTACTATGGCAACTAAGTTAGATTATTAGGGGATAGCCCAGCTGGTTTTGGCTGATTTTTGGTTAGTTCAGTGTGTGGCAATAAATGGATGCCTTTTAAGGTTTACAGCTCTCTGTGTCTCAAGTGATTTCTTCCTAAAACTGTTGCCCCCAAGGATACAACAATGTGGCGACAAGGATGGGATTCCTGTGCTTCCCCAGCAAGAGAAGAAAGTAGAAGTCAAGTACAACACCCCCCCTCCAAACTGTTGGAAGGGGGTGAGAACTGGCTTGTTTGCACTGACGGTGCAAACTGAAACTAAAACCATGGGTACACTTACGGGCCGCTGGAACCTTTTGAGGAGACTCTAGTGCAATGGCACATATATTCTGAGTGTTTTGAGCTTTTTGCTATTGCAAATGACATTACAGAAGAGAAGGTGCCAGTATTCTTAAGTGTTGTAGGGGCTAAGACCTATTCCCTGCTGCGCAGCTTACTACACCCTGTTAAGCCTGAGACCAAATCTTACAGTGACTCTGTGGAAATCCTGGGGTCCCATTTTTCTCCAAAACCATTGGTAATTACGGAAAGATATAGGTTCCACAAAAGAGACCAAAAAGAGGACGAAACAGTTATGCGATTTGTAGCAACTTTGAAAAAGCTTGAGGAACACTGTGAATTTAAGGAGCTATTAAATGACGCCCTCTGTGACAGGTTAGTGTGCGGCTTGCACAGTGAAGCTATACAGAAGTGCCTATTGACAGAGGTTCAGCTTACCTTACAGAAAGCTGTTGATATTGCAGTCCCATGGAACTGGCTACAAAGGAGGTGCAATACAGGAGGTGCATCCCCTAGGGTGCATAAGGTGTCACAAGAACCTAGCCACAAAACTGTGCGGAGTTAGGAGTGTTGCGGCTGTGGTAAGCCGGGTCACCAGGCATCAGAATGCTGGTGTCAGGACCTGGTGTGTCGACAATGGGGCAAAAACGAACACACTGAGTGTGCCTGTAAACAAAGGAAAAAGAGGCCTGTGGTCTGGCCGACCTAAAAGGGAAATCTGCATACGCTAGAGCAGACCCAGGATGACCAAGGAGACACCACATCACAAGAAGAAGTGCCACTCCACGTTTTGTCTTTGGCAGTGGGCTCACATGAACACTGGGTAACCCCGTTGTTGGACGGCAAACCGATACGCACGGAACTGGACACCGGTGCAGCCGCCTCGCTGGTCTCTGAGACGGTGTATAACAAAAAGCTAGAGCATCTTCTGCTTCAGGCAACGAAAACTGATCTGAAGACGTACCCGGGAGAAGCTGTGCCCATGTTGGGCACTACTGAGGTTAAGGTGGAGCTCAATGGACGGGCTGCTAAATTGCCACTGTTTGTGGTGAGAGGTAATTACCCAGCCTTAATGGATAGGTCTTGGCTTGGGAAGATCCAGCTGAACTGGGCAGAAGTGCACCAAATGACTAAAGAAGAAACCAGTCTGACCACTGTACTAAGGAAACATGCTGCTGTTTTTGGAGAGGATCTGGGAAGGGTGAAGGGAATCAGTGACATTGAACATTAAACCTGACAGTCAACCAGAATATCTGAAAGCCAGAACCGTGCCATATGCCATCAGGCCGAAAGTTGAAGTGGACCTGCAGCGCCTGGCCACAAATGGAGTCCTAATACCAGTTACCTATAGCCCATGGGCAACTCCTATTGTTCCAATAGCGAAGAAAGATGGCTCCCTCTGGATTTGCAGTGATTTTAAAGTCACTGTCAACCCGGTGTTGTGTGCAGAGCAAAACCTGCTTCTTCGCATCGATGACCTCTTCTCGGGCCTGGCTGGGGGACAGAAGTTCAGTAAGATTGAGCTGAGTCAAGCGTATTTACAGATGCACATTGATGAAAAGTCCCAAGAGCTGTTGACTATTGTGGTGCATAAAAGGCTTTATTGATACTGTCGCCTACCCTTCGGAATAACGTCTGCTCCTGCCCTATTCCAGAGGGCTGTGGACCAGATCTTGTGTAGCTTGCCAACAGTCCAGTGGTATCTGGATGACATCCTGGTCACTGGAAAGAATGAGGAGGATCACCTAAAGAATGTAGAGGCTACCCTACAAGGACTGGAAGAGAATAGCCTACTAGTCCGCAAAGACAAGTGTGAATTCTTCCAGCCCTCTCTTGAATATTTGGGACACATCATTGATGCTATGGGTCTTCATAAGGCCCCTGCAAAAGTTAAGGCTATTGTGGAGGCTCCCCCTCCTCAAAATGTTAGCCAGCTTTGCTCATTTCTGGGACTATTGAACTATTATGGAAAGTTTATCTCGCAGTTTGCCACACTGCAAAAAGCACTCCACAGGCTCTTTGGGCAGAACAAGGCCTGGAAGTGGACTGAAGCCTGTGATGTTGCATTTAACAAAGCTAAGGGTGCATTGCTGAATTCTGAAGTTCTGACGCACTTTGATCCATCCTTACCCCTACAGTTGGCCTGTGATGAGTCCCCTTATGGAGTCCCCTTATGGGAGTGGTCGTGTCACACATTATGCCTTTGGGAGAAGAGACATCTATTGCTTTTGCTTCTCACACCCTAAGCAAAGCAGAAACTAACTATGCCCAAATCGAATGTGAGGTATTGGGAATCGTTTTCGGAATTTGGAAGTTTCATCAGAACCTGTTCAGACGGAAGTTTAGTCTTCTCACAGACCATCAACCTCTGACTTCACACAGGCATTCCCCCATTAGCTGCTAGTTGTATTTGTATGTCATGTTTTAATGCAGCATTGGGCATTGTTGCTTTCCACGCACACATATGAAATCAAATATCAAAAATCCACTCTTGATGGCAAAGTGGATTGTCTCCCAAGGCTGCCTTTGCCTGTCAAAAGTCAAGATATTGCCCAGAAGGAAATCTTTTACTTTGAACAGGTAGAGAACACACCCATCGCCACTACTCAGGTAAAGAAGGCAACCTGCGTTGACCCAGTATTGTCCCAAGTTACGGACCTGGTGATGCATGGAACATCCCTCCGGTCTCACCCGACCTTGTTACCTACATGTCCAGGAGGATGGAGTTATCAATCCAGGGGAAGGGATAGCTCAGTGGTTTGAGCATTGGCCTACGAAGCCTAGGGTTGTGAGCTCAATCCTTGAGGGGGCCATTTAGGGATCTGGGGCAAAAATTGGGGATTGGTCATGCTTTGAACAGGGGGTTGGACTAGATGACCTCCTGAGGTCCCTTCCAACCTTGATATTCTATGATTCAGTCTGGTTGTTTGTTTTGGGGAAGACATGTCATTATCCCACCACCACTGAGATCACAGACGTTAGAACAGCTACATTCCGGTCACTGTGGAATAGGGCGCCTGAAGGAAATTGCACTAAGCTATTTTTGATGGCCTGGATTGGACAGTGCTATTGAAGAGAAGGCAAGAGCTTGTATGTTATGTCAGGACGTGAGGAGTGCACCCCAGTGGGCACCTCTACACCCAGCGGACTGGCTTGACAACCCATGGCAATGTATTAACGTTGACTTCACTGGCCCATTTGAAGGAAGCATGTTCTTGGTAGTGGTAAACGCCCAGTCTAAATGGCCAGAAGTCTCTCTAATGCAGTCCACTACTGCAGAGAGTACTATCCAAAAACTATGGGGACTCTTTAGTCATTTTGGTCTGCCAGAACAACTTGTGAGTGACAATGGACCGCAGTTCATCTCTCAGGAGTTTAAAAATTTTATGAAGGCAAAAGGGATATACCACATCACTTCAGCACCATATCATCCATCCACCAATGGATTAACTGAAAGGTTTGTGCAGACAATGAAACAAGTTTTGAAACTGGCAAGGGGACAATTATCCATTCAAAAGCTTCTGGACACCTTCTTACTATCCTACAGAAACACACCTCATGCTATGACCAAGGCATCCCCGGCCTTTCTAATGATGGGATGACACTTGCTTTGATCTGCTGAAACCTTCTGAACCCCGACAAATTGTGCAACGTCAGCAGCAAGATCAAGTCATCAGGTGTGCACCCAGAGCAAAAGACCGAACCTTTAGCCCGGGACAGCCAGTTTTGGCTTGGAATTATACTTCTGGAGCTAAATGGGTCCCTGCCACTGTCATCGCTCAAACAGGACCTGTTTCCTACACTGTCCGGACTGCAGAGGACCTCACCTGTCAGCAACATGTAGATCAGCTGTTGCCAGGTCATACCAGTCCTCAGGACACATCTTCAGTTGAGTTGCCTGACTTCACCACTTCCGGCGAGACACCGAATCAAGAGTCACCTGTTCCTGACTTTCCCCCTCCATTACTGCCTGCAGTGGAGATAGATCCCTGCCTGGAACGAGCTGATACCACATCCCCACCCGTTCGCGCTACGAACCCTGAGTCCATTGTCAGGTCTGCGCCCAGGACACTGTCAGGTGCAACAACACCAGAAGTCTGCTGTAATCCACCTAGAGACAGAAGGCCTCCTCAATGGCTGGAGCTTTAGCTAGGGTGAACCCATGGTTACAGGGCGAAATAGTCCCTGGGGTTTAGCCGGGAACGGAGGCAGTCTACCCTCCTTCTCTAGTTTCGTGTTTGTTTTATTTAGGGGATGTTCTCATTAAGGGAGGAGGAATATGTTGTGTATTTGGTTGTTATGGTAATAGAATCTTGTTGTTGCTATGGCAACTGAGTCAGATTATTAGGGGATAGCCCAGCCAGTTTTGGCTGGTTTTTGGTTAGTTCAGTATGTGGCAATAAATGGCTGCTCTCCAGGTTTACAGCTCTCTGTGTCTCAAGTGATTTCTTCCTAAAACTGTTGCCCCCAAGGATACAACACATCTGAGTGTTGGTGGTCACAGGTGTCCTCCAGAAAAGGCCAGGCCAGCTGGTCCTATGCTCCAATGGCACTCAGAACTCCGAATCCTGTAATCCCAATTCAAATCTTGGTGGGACTTCCTGGCACTGCACTGGTTTGCACAAGAATTTGTCTTTTCCCTACTGCTGGGTTCCTCATGCCTACTCGAGGGAGGTCTTTGGTCCAGCTGGCTTGACAGGATGAACCCATGCAATAGCTTGGGGTCCCACAACTTGAGTGTCCTGACAGAGATACCTGATGCTGACAGGCTTTTGCCATTGCACTTGTCTCCACGCTTTTTCTCTTGCCCACCTCATCCTTAAAAGAAGGAGCACCATGGCCAGGCTTCAAAATCAGGGGAAAGAACCAGGAGCAAGAGTCACGGGTTGGAGTCCAGCACCACTTTCTTCCTCTGGGCACCTACAGCAGGGGTGGCTGCGGCTGACAGCTCTAAGGGAAGGCTTCCACACCATCGAGCTCCAGAGGGTGGGGCAAGAGGAGGGGGGACCATGCCTAATTGTGGTCTACAGACAGCTACAAAGACACCCGGCCGATCTGCTCCCCGCCTCCTGGCGCTTCAAACACCCACTGCAGGCCAACCACAGACGAACTGCTGGCGTTCTGTGGCCAGCATCAGAATGTGGTAGAAAAGCAGGGCCAGCCCCCAGGTGGGGGCTTGTACCGTTCCCACTCAAGGCACTCACTCTGGTGGGAGATTTTTCGCCAAGCAGCTTTTCACCAACTGGCGAGAAGCAGAGAAATACCCAGGGCTCCAAAGGTGCTAATTAACCAGCCCCCTGAAGCACAGGGACAGGCACAGATTAGGAGGAGGGAGACTTCTCTACACACTAACCCAGGCATCCACCCACTTTCTTTGGCAAGCTTGGAAGCCCAGAGGCTAGACTGGGACTATCTAGGACTCACATGCCAGTCTTTGCTTTCCCTGGCCCACCTGGAGCCAGAGCCTTTGGCCAAAGTGAAAACTAAGGAAGCAGAACTACCATGGGACTCAAACCTGCAATCATTAGACTCTTTATTTTTAGGGCACACAATGGTTTGAAGCTTGTCTTTAGAACCATAAATGGATTCCATTGAGAGGACCCCTAAATTATGGTTGGGGTGCATGGGCTTGTTCTTTCTTCCCCTCATTCCAGCTCAGCAAGAGCACTGGGAGAGAGTCAGCAGCACTTTGTAGCAGGGGACATGGTGAAGCACGGGAACCTCAGCTGTGGGTTTCACCCAGGAAAAGGCAGGTAATTATTGGTGTGATTCTATCACACTCTATGATAGAAACCAGCAAGGGAAGTGGAGTCCTTGCCTCTTCATCATGTACCCTGGAGAAACATTGTTGCTTACATCCTCCTTATTAAGAACATAGAACATAAGAACGGCCAGACTGGAACAGACCAAATGTCCATCTAGCCCAGTATCCTGTCTTCCAACAGTGGCCAGTGCCAGGTGCCCCAGAGGGAATGAACAGAACAGGTCATCTTCAAGTGATCCATTCCCTGTCGCTCATTCTCACCTTCTGGCAAACAGAGGCTAGGGGACACCATGCCCATCCTGGCTAATAGCTGTTGATGGACCTATTCTCCATGAATGTATCTAGTTCTTTTTTGAACCCTGCTATAGTTTTGGCCTTCACAACATCCCCTGGCAAGGAGTTCCACAGGTTCACTGTGCGTTGCATGAAAAAAACCCTTCCTTTTGTTTGTTTTAAACCTACTGCCTATTAATTTCATTTGGTAGCCCCTAGTTCTTGTGTTGTGAGAAGGAGTAAATAACACTTCCTTATTTACTTTCCCCACACCAGTCATGATTTTATAGACCTCTATCATATCATAGAATAATAGAAGATTAGGGTTAGAAGAGACCTCAGGAGGTCATTTAGTCCAACCCCTTGCTCAAAGCAGGACCAACACCAATTAAATCCCCCCTTAGTTAACTCTTTTTCAAGCTGAAAAGTCTGAGTCTTATTAATCTCTCCTCATACAGCAGCCATTCCATGCCCCTAATCATTTTGTTGCCCTTTTCTAAACCTTTTCCAAGTCCAATATATCTTTTTTGAGATGGGGCAACCACATCTACACACAGTATTCAAGATGTGGGCATACCATGGATTTATAGAGACAATATGATATTTTCTGACTTATTATCTGTCCCTTTCTTAATGATCCCCAATATTCTGTTCACTTTTTTGACTGCCACTGCACATTGAGTGGATGATTTCAGAGAACTATCCACAATGACTCCAAGATCTCTTTCTTGAGTGGTAACAGCTAATTTAGACCCCATCATTTTATATGTGTAGTTAGGATTATGTTTGCCAATGTGCATTACTTTGCATTTATCAACATTAAATTTCATCTGCCATTTTGTTGCCCAGTCACCCAGTTTTGAGAGATCCTTTTGTAACTCTTTGCAGTCTGCCAGGAGCGGAGCAGGGTGGTTCTCCTTCCCACCCACCCCCGCCTCCTTGTGTGGGCGCTGGCCTAGGCCCCAGTTGCATCCCCAGGAATGTTCCCCCAGGCCAACGTAGGGGTGAACCCCACAGATTGGGACCTCTGACCTAGATAATTGTTTAACAAATAGGGGAAACTGAGGTATACACAATATGCATACAAAACGTTCAGAAAATCCCACTTCATCACAGGGGTGTCAGTGGGGTCTGAGCTGGGCAACAGCACAGGTGAAGTGGGGAGGTTTCTCTTTGGAAAAATTAAACTGCAAAACCTCTCCCTGTGTTCCAGCAAAAGCCTCTCATTTATCCCTTAACCGTCCCACCCCGCCATGAAAATCTCCACCCCTGCTCTGGAATTCAGAGACCCCCTCTTGCCAATGCAGATTTTTAACTTTTCTTACTTTTCCTTGGCCTCCTACAAATCTTTTTCCCATCAAAATGATCAAGGACATTTAAAATGAGAAAAAGAAAACACACTAAACCAAAACCAAAGAAACCCCCACCAATCTCCCCACCACACACAATTTGGGTCTGAAATTTTCTACTGAAATTTTGCGGCAATAGACCTCAGACCTCTATTGTCCATAAAACAAATGCAGACCTCCCATGCAGTAACTAGGACTTCTACTACAGAGCCTCCAAAGCTCGAGCTTCTCTTGTGAGATTTCCAGCTGCCCAATACAGCTACTATTCCAGGGGAGCAATTCTTGTTTCCAGTAAGCATTTTTCTCAGCCTCGTTCTGTGCATCACAGGTTTGGATGGTTCTATGGTCCAGTGATCCTCATTCAGAGCAAGTTAGAACGTGAGAATCCTTGGCCTTTTCCAGGCTGTGGAGGGGAGACTTTTAAAAGTGCCCTCTGAGCTATTGTACATGGCTAAGTAAAAAGAAAAGGCCCTATTTCCCCTCTGCTTTAGGAGCCGGGTTTACTGTTTGAATTCCATATTTCAGATGACTTCAGTGCTGGGCATTGTGGTTATTTATCAGTTTATCCGGAATTGCAGCTGTTATTTCTCAACAGCTGTGATGGCCGAGCGGTTAAGGCGTTGGATTTGAAATCCACTGGAGGTTTCCCTTATGCAGGTTTAAATCCTGCTCTGAGTTTCAGATGTACTTTCAGTTTCATGGAACAATAAATCTGTACAACCTTCTGATATATTCTCAATTCATCCCCCTCCCAAGGAAACCCTATTCTGCTCTCTTAAGCTGTCATGGAATAAAAGAGAAGGTTGTCTCATGGATCAGTAACTGTTTCTGAGATAGTAAACACAGGGTAGGAATAAATGGTCAGTTTTTAGGAGGGAGAGAGGTAAATAGTGGTGTCCCCCAGGGGTCTGTACTGGGACCAGTACTGTTCAACATATTCATAAATTACCTGGAAAATGGGGTAAACAGTGAGGTGGCCAAATTTGCAGATAATACAAATACAAACAAATACAAACTAAGATAGTTAAGTCCAAAACAGACTACAAAGAGGGGATCTCACAAAACTGGGTGCCTGACTGGGCAACAAAATGGCAGATGAAATTCAATGTTGATAAATGCAAAACCATGCACACTGGAAAACAGAATCCCAACCATACATATAAAATCACAGAGTCTAAAATAGCTGTTGCCACTCAAGAAAGAAATCTTGGTGTCATTGGAGTCTTCCCATCCCCGCTCCACCCCCTTCCCAAAGTCCCAGCCCCACCTCTTCCCACCCCTGCTCCACCCCCTTCCCTAAATCCCAGCCCCACCTCTTCCCACCCCTGCTTTAAATAGGGGAAAGGGGTTTAAATAAACTGCAGACTAAATTTGTCATGGGTCTCAGTGTGATTTCTTTGTCATTGTTTTGGTGGCCTAACTTCTGATTGGACGTTATCAATAGTATAGGAAATTCTTCAGTTGAAGTTTACTGGTTATTTTCCCCATGCTAATACATTCCAGATTTTGAGATAGTTGAGAATAAGTCAATATATTTGCAGCTGCTAATCCATCCTTCCAGACCCTCAAGGCTTCTAGATGACAATCCTTTGTTCCTTTTCCTGGCTTCTCTGGGAACAGAGGTTTCTTGGTTTTCAGATTGGCCCTGTCTGTTCCCAGAGTCCCAACATTCTGTGCACAAAGGAGTGGGGTTAATAATGAAGCATTTTTGCAGCTAGGCCCAGGCAGTGAGCAAAGAAAATAGAAATTGACCTTGGCTGTTTCCATGTCTGTCCATTGGCAGAGGAGGCGTGAGCTCCATGGGGTGAGAGTCAGGCTAGGAAATGTAGCCAGTGACTGTGCTAGGACGGGATGAATTACAGATCTGGTGCGTGGAGGTTTCTTGTTATAGAGCAAAAGGGGAGAAGCTGTGATGTGCTCCGTCCAAGAAAGGCTGTGACAAAGGTGGAGCGGGGATCCTGGTGCCTCTCCCCAAGGAAACCTCAACGCATCTCCTCTGGGACAGGAGCAGCAATTTTCATACTAGCCGTTAAAGCCAATTTTAGATTCATAAGTTCATAGTTTCAAAGGCTCTAAGGCCAGCCCTGATCATCTAGTCTGACCTCCTGCATAACACAGGCCCTAGAACTTCCCCAGAAGAATTCCTGTTTCACAGTGGTTCCATGTATCTTCACCTGTGGCTGGGTCTAGTCATGGGGGTAAAGCTCAGTGATAGAGTGTTTGACTGCAGATCAAGTGGTCCTTTGTTCAAATCCAAGTGCTGTTTTTCTTAATAAGCAGCAGATTTAAACCAAACAAAAGGAAGTATTTTTTTCCACACAACGCACAGTTAACCTGTGGAATTCTTTGCCGGAGGATGATGCGAAGGCCAAGACTATAACAGGGTTCAAAAATGAACTAGAGAAATTCATGCAGGAGAGGTCCATTAATGGCTATTAGCCAGGATAGGTATGGATGGTGTCCCTAGCCTCTGTTTGCCAGGAGCCGGGAATGAGCAACAGGAATGGATCACTTGATGATTACCTATTCATTCCCTCTGGGGCACCTGGCATTGGCCATTGTCAGAAGACAGGACACAGGGCTAGATGGACCTTTGGTTTGACCCAGTATGGCCAGTCTTGTGTTGCTTCTGTTCTTGGTTGTATGAACCAGTCCTGGCTATTAGAGGAGCAGATGGCTTCAAAAGACCACGCTCTTGGATCTGGGAATCCTGGGCAGACTAATTCCCTTCCTTTAGAGAATGACAGAAAAACCCATTTCCTCCTTCTTTCTATTCCAGGCTTCATTCCTTTTTCCAAAGACTCGCCTCTACGGAGCACAGAGAGATCCATGTGCACACAGTGTTCGTCCAACCTGCAGCAATTGAGTCATGCTCTGTCCTCAGCCAGCAAGAGCAGGCCTTGCCAGAGAAGCCCAAGAGAAGCAAATGCTCGTGGACCATCCTGTCAGGCATGAAAAGACTGTGTCTGTGGCCAATCTGACCATTCGATGCCCGATAGGGATAAGGAGAGAACAGCTTCCTCTCCAAGAAGGATGCACTTGTCCCTGAAGAAGAAAGCAGCTGAGAACCAGGTGGAGGCAGAGGAGGTGAAGCTGCAGGAGACTACAGGCAAAGTCGAACTGGATCTTACAGGTGAGGATTCAATCCACATGGTTCGCGAGGAGCATGTGAGGAATACTCACACCAGTCACTCGAGAAGCCTTCGACATCAGGGCCGTCTCATGGGGCAGTGATGGGTACCTCAGACTCTGGAATCCATTTAGTGCCCGATCCTCTGGGATAGGGTGTCAGAGGACCATCGCTGAGGTGGGGAGAGCTGACAATGTCAGGTCACTCCCCTCTGGGGGTCTGGCTCTGTGGGGTGGGGAGTACTAGCATTGCTCCAGGCTGTAAGGGGATCAGAGAGGCTGGACGTTGTAGAAAATCATTTCTTTTCTCCTGGATCGGGTCCATTTCATCAATAAAATGCTCCAGAGGTCTCAGCAGGTCACAACTGGGAACCGTACCAGAGCTGAGTCATTGCTTCTTGGGGGGTTAAATGCAAAATGAGGCCTGTTGCCCATCACTGACGGGAAAGGTGGGCAAGGGGAGGGGAAGAGTAGAATAGAAAAGAAACCGGCCCCTAGGTAAGAGGAAGTCTTGTTTGGTAAAAGCCTCCAGCTAAGAATCATAAGATTGGAGTTATCTGCTCAGCTCTGCCAACAACCTTCAGTCTGACCTGGGGCAATTCGCTTCAGGGCTCTGTGCCCAACTTCCATCCTCTGGAAACCAGGGATAAGACATGGAAAAGCAAAACGTTAAGAAGGTTTCTTTCTGCTCCAGGGATGAAGAAGGAGCCATCAGAGACTAAGGAGAAGTGGGGAAAAGGGAGCCCAGAAGAGCAGGAAGAAGAGCGCACTCCCATCCCCTCATTAACAAGCAGCTCCCATATGACGATGGTAATCATGCTTTGTGACTGAGATAATGGAAAGCATCCCCTGCTGTGTGTATTAATATCTCCTGGTGCTGGTATCTCTGACAGAAGAACGACCTGCCCCTTGCTCAGGGAGCTGAAAAGAAACACTCTTCAAGTGTGATCAACTCCAGCCAGTCTTTACAAGTTTATCTGGGTTGCTTGGATGAGGCCCAGATTGACAAAGGGGTTTAGGCACCTAAAGAAGTACGGAGGTGCTTAGTGGGATTCACAGAAGTGCCTGACTCAGGTGCCTGATTCTGATGCACTTTCCATGGGACACAGGCACTGCTGAAAATCATACGAGGCCCATCCCTGCACTTATAGGTGTAACCCGCACACCTCCTGGGTGTGGTGTTCTGTCCCATTTAGTGATACCAGGACCACTTAGAGACAGAGAAAAGGTGAGTCATAGAATCATAGAATATCAGGGTTGGAAGGGACCTCAGGAGGTCATCTAGTCCAACCCCCTGTTCAAAGCAGGACCAATCCCCAACTAAATCATCCCAGCCAGGGCTTTGTCAAGCCTGACCTTAAAAACCTCTAAGGAAGGAGATTCCACCACCTCCCTAGGTAACCCATTCCAGGCTTCACCACCCTCCTAGTGAAAAAGTTTTTCCTAATATCCAGCCTAAACCTCTGCACTGCAACTTGAGACCATTACTCCTCGTTCTGTTATCTGCTACCACTGAGAACAGTCTAGATCCATCCTCTTTGGAACTCCCTTTCAGGCAGTAGAAAGCAGCTATCAAATCGCCCCTCATTCTTCTCTTCTGCAGACTAAATAATCCCAGTTCTCTCAGCCTCTCCTCATAAATCATGTGCTCCAGCCCCCTAATAATTTTTGTTGCCCTCCGCTGGATTCTTTCCAATTTTTCCACATCCTTCTTGTAGTGTGGGGCCCAAAACTGGATGCAATACTGCAGATGAGGCCTCATCAATGCCGAATAGAGGGGAATGATCACATCCCTTGATCTGCTGGCAATACTTCTACTTATAGAGCCCAAAATGCCGTTAGCCTTCTTGGCAACAGGGGCTCACTGTTGACTCATATCCAGCTTCTCATCCACTGTAACCCCTAGGTCCTTTTCCACAGAACTGCTGCCGAGCCACTCGGTCCCTAGTCTGCAGCAATGCATGGGATTCTTCTGTCCTAAGTGCAGGGCTCTGCACTTGTCCTTGTTGAACCTCATCAGATTTCTTTTGGCCCAATCCTCCAGTTTGTCTAGGGCCCTCTGTATCCTATCCCTACCCTCCAGCATATTGACCACTCCTCCCAGTTTAGTGTCATCTGCAAACTTGCTGAGGGTGCAATTAATCCCATCATCCAGATCATTAATGAAGATATTGAACAAAACTGGCCCCAGGACTGACCCTTGGGGCACTCCGCTTTATACCAGCTGCCAATTTGACATGGAGCCATTGATCACCACCCATTGAGCCCGATGATCTAGCCAGCTTTCTATCCACTTATAGTCCATTCATCCAGCCCACACTTCTTTAACTTGCTGGCAAGAATACTGGGGGAGACCATATCAAAAACTTTGCTAAAGTCAAGGAATAACACGTCCACTGCTTTCCCCTCATCCACAGAGCCAGTTATCTCATCATAGAAGGCAATTAGATTAGTCAGGCATGACTTGCCCTTGGTGAATCCATGCTGACTGTTCCTGATCACTTTCCTCTCCTCTAAGTGCTTCAGAATTGATTCCTTGAGGCCCTGCTCCATGATTTGCTCTGTAGCCTCAGCTAATAGCCAGTTGGGTTTTAGTTCATGCGGTAGAGCAGAGGTGGGCAAACTACGGCCCGTGGGCCACATCCGGCCTGCAGGACCCTCGTGCCCGGCCCCTGAGCTCCTGACCCAGGAGGCTCACCCCCGGCCCCTCCCCTGCTGTTCCCCCTCCCCCGCAGCCTCAGCTCATTGCACCGCCGGCGCGAGGCTCTGGGCTGGGGGCTGCAAGCTCCTGGGGCAGCGCAGTTGCAGAGCCACATCCTGACCCGGGGCTCTGTGCTGCATGGCCCAGCTGTAACGCCACCAGCCACTGGTGCTCCAGGCAGCACGGTAAGGGGGCAGGGAGTGGGGGGGTTGGATAGAGGGCAGGGGAGTTTGAGGGGGTGGGCAGGGGCCGGGGGTGTGGATAGGGGTCGGGGAGGTCAGAGGGTGGGAAATGGGGGGGTTGAATGGGGGCAGGGGTCCTGGAGGGGCAGTCAGGAAGAAGAGGAGGGGTTGGATGTGGGGCAGTCAGAGGCAGGGGATCCAGGAGCGGTCAGGGGACAGGGAGCAGGGGGTGGTGGATGGGGCAGGAGTCCAAGGGGAGCCATTAGGGGGCGAGAAGTGTGTGTGGGGGGTCTGATAGGGGTCGGGGGACAGGCCACACCTGGCTGTTTGGGGAGACAAAGCCTCCCCTAACTGGCCCTCCATACAATTTTGGAAACTCGATGTGGCCCTCAGGCCAAAAAGTTTGCCCGCCCCTGCTGTAGAGGCTCATGCATGAAGCTCCCAAGGTCCCAGGTTCGATCCCACCTGCCAACATCTGGGCTCCGTCCGAGTTACAAAGGCACCTCGACGCCTTTGTAACTCTTGCTGTCAGTGACAGAGCACCCTGCAGCGCAGACAAAAGTCTGCAATTCTGGGAGCTCCTGACGTGCCAGGGGGCTGGAGTCTGGATGCGAGTCGGTCACTCCGGTGTGCTCTACTGCGTCCTCAGCTGCGGGCATCCAGGACAGACGGTGCTAATCCAGTGCCACGCAGGCCAGCTGCAGCAATCCCCAGGGGCTGCCCTGAGACACCAGGGCAAAGGCCTCCAGCACCCCAGGCCCTGGGTTTAGGTGACCCTGGAACCGGGCCCCCTGGAGTAACATTGTGCCCAGTGAGTTCTGACCCACAGGGCTCTGGCCCCGGAGGCCCACGGTTTGGGCTTCTCCTCAGCCAGGCAGACTCGCTCCTTCAGTCTCAGCTACTTTCTCTCCTGCCAGCGATTCCTGCCTGTTTTCTGGCAGCGCCACACGCTGCGGGGTGGGGAAGGAAGAGGGCGTTTCCCTTTGGGCCCTATTCTCACTCCTTTCCTCGCAGACACTGTGGGCTGCCAGAGTTGCTGAGCCAATCTGCTCAGGCGCTCGGGGTGGGATGGGACATGGGGCAGGTTCTCCAGTGACCCCTCGGCGACACTCAAGGAGCAACTCGAATGGGCTTTGCAGGACATTGAGGCTTTCTCAAGAAAAGCTGGGCGTCCTGGGAGGAGGGGCTAGAGAGAGAGGAAATGGGGTGGCCCTTGGGGTCCCCGCACTGCCCGAGAGGCTCCCGTCTCTTCTCAGGAGAGGGGGCCAGAGAGCGGACGAAAGGCTGAGGAAACCTTGGCACCTGGGGAGGCTTCTGAAGAAACGGGCTCAGCCAGAGTCTCCAGGCTCCCTCGGCGCTGCCAGCCTCCCGCGGGGACAGACTGTTCCAGGGCAGCTGCCTGAGGGAAATACTCAGTCCCCACAGGCTTTGTCCCTGTTCATTGCAGACCCTCGGGGAGCACCCTTCCTCAGCCCCGCTCCACGCCCTGCTGATGACAGCCGTGCAGGGTCTGACAACACCCACCCTGGAGAGATTTAGAGCCGCAGAGGAAGAGCTGAGGGCCATCGTATCTCTCCACGGAGACAAGATGGAGAGAGTAAGAGACGCCCGCAGTGGGGCAGGGGGATGCTGCGCAGAGAGGGGGACGGGAGAATCGCCTCTCCTAGGAAACCGTTCCTGGGACACACTAGCATGGTGCTTTGAAGGTTGGCTCAGCCCCTTGCCATTCAGCGCTTGGGATCCGCGGGGATCCGTGGTGTCAGGTTTTGAAGTGTCCTCTGCCCGCTGGAGCCCTGACACTTCCCTGAGGACGCCCAGCCACACTGAAGGTGTGGGACAGCCCCAGCCCTGGCAAGGCAGCACTCACCTAGTCTGCTGACGAGCCTCCACATTAGGCTCCAGGAGCAGACATGGTTTCCTCAGACATGCTGCAGGGCCTTGTTTTCCAGCTGAAGTATCAGGAAGAATTTGGCTTTGCACTTCTCTCTCTGTCTCTCCCAAGCTTTCATCCTGTTGCCCATCCCCACAGAATCTGAGTGCCTGCCCCATGAATTAGACTGGCCTAGGGAGGTTTCTGGCCGACGTTATTTCTACATCCCCTGGGTAGAAGGCTCTCCGCGTCATTTACTCCCCCTGATTAATGACGCTCCACCGCCCTCCTGGGAGGTAGGAATTCTACCCATTTGATACCTGGGGAATCTGAAGCCCAGAGAGCTCCTTGAATTGCCCAAGCCGGCGCAGCTTCTCGAGAAAGGAATCAGGGTCCACGTTCCCTACAGTCCTTTCAGCGTTGCCTTTAATCGCTCGGCCTGGAATAGGTGACATTCCTGCCCTTCTCCAAAGAATTTGGCCTTGCACGTCTCTCTCTGTCTCTCCCAAGCTTTCATCCTGTTGCCCACCCCGCTAGCCGAACAGGTCAACAGAATCCTCCACCCAGGGTTGTAGCTCCTGCTCCTTGTTCGAGAGAGACAAGAGCAATGACCAATTCCTCATGGAAGAGCCCTCGGGGGTGGCTTGTCCCTTTAGGGTCTGTCTACCCTGTGTTGCAAACTCTGCAGCAGGAGCCTTAAAGCCTCCTGGCCGTATGGACTTGGGCTCCCAGGGCTGGCACTGTGGGGCCAAAACAGGAATGCAGACTCTTCTGAGCTTGGGCTGGACCTTGATCTCTGAAGCCCAGGGAGGAGGGGAGCTTCAGAGCCTGGGCTCCAGCCCAAGTCACCACGTCTACACTGCTGTTCTTAGTGCCATAGCCTGAGCCCGAGGGTAGAGAGCCGGCTTTAAGATTTGTTACGGCAGGTTTTACAATCCCGCAGCAAAGAGGTTCTCCTTAGGGGTGGGGCCTGGAACTGGCTCGCCCCATCCAACTAGCCCTGACACTTCCCTGAGGACGCCCAGCCACACTGAAGGTGTGAGACAGCCCCAGCCCTGGCAAGGCAGCACTTACCTAGTCTGCTTACGAGCCTCCACATTAGGCCTGCCATCTCTAGGATGGGCTCTGGGGTCTGGAGCAGTGGTCCTCAACCTGCGGCCAAATCAGCACAGAGCTGCGCCCCATGGGACATCCTCAGGTACAAACAGTAGGACTGGATGTGGCCCACAATGGAAACTAGGTTGAGACCCCTGGTCTGGAGGAACTGATTGTGCTAGAAAGAGCAACAGGAAGATGCAGAGACTGAGGAAAGGCTCCTGCAGGGAAGCCTTTGACAGCAGGGCTGAGAGCAGTTTGCTATGGCAGGGAAGGCCCTGGGACATCAGGGGAGTTTGGGCTGTGCCCACTGTAAGGTTTTGGGGAAGGCTTTTGTGCGTGTTTCTGAGCTTTAAGGTGCTTAACCAGACCTCAAGAAGACTGGGGTTCCTGGACTTGTCAAAGCCTCTTTCTTCAGATTATGGAGGAGCCAAGATGGGAAACTGAGGTCAGAGGCGGCTTGCAGGGCTGCCAGGAGGGCTTCCCTGGGAGGAGGCCACTCTTTGATTAATCCATCCCTCAACTTCCTGGCATTCTTCCAGGTTGGAGACATCGTGGGAGGGATCTTAATCTGGGTCGACAACGTTTGCGATCCCAGAGCCAGAAAAGCAGCGCTGAGGGCCACGGCCTTGCTGGCTCGCTCCCACCCCCAGGACGTGGTTCTAACCTGTGTGGCTCACACGCTCTCATCGCACAGGTAGGGAGCTGCTCTGTTATCACCTCAGTCTGTTATTTCTCTTCCTGCTCCCACTTACAGGCCACAGGCCGGGAAGGGTCCGTGGGGCTCACACAGTTGGAGGGAGTTTCCTGCTGTGCAGAGAGCTGTCCATGCTTACTAAGAGGAGATACCCAGGCCCAGCTGCTGAGGAGCCAACCCCTCCTCCTGCACTGCCCAGGATGGAGACGTGCCAGTTTTCTGGAGAATTCCTGCATTATCCTGATTTCTATGGGTCACCCACTTCCTCTCAGATCCATGACTATGTCAAAATAAATGACTTTGGGGCTCACTCAACATCCCTGGCTCATGAGGTCTGGTTGCTCCTTAGTGCATGAGAGAAGGCAGAGATGGAAAAGGCCCATGAGGCCCATCTGTCTATCCCCTGCAGACCAGAGCAGGATTGTTACCCGTAGTCAGATCCCTACTTATTCCATGGCTGAGGAATTAGTGACAAAATGCACTCATCCTTCTGGAGCTGTGCAGCAGAGGTAAATCTCTGAAGACAGAAATTTCCAGCCCTAATTGTTACAAAAAAAATAAAATCATCCACACATGACCAGAGCGTAAATGCAGTGCAGCCTGCCTGAGTCTGCAGACAGCCGGCAATAATAGCTCTGAGAGGGGTGAGTGCCTCTTTTCATCTCAATATGTTGTTAACTCTGAGTCCTGCTGGTTATTGCTGGTCACTTTGCAGAGTCATCCATCTGAGGTGTTTATAACACAATCCCCATGTTCCTAGGGGCCATGAAACCCAACTTGGACCCTAGCCAGAGGTCAAAACTCCAGCTTTCCTTGGCATCTTCTGCAATGCAGTTCTGCACTGCCCAGAGACAAATCTGTGTCACATGGGAGAGCAAATTGAAGAGCAGCATGAAAGAAATGGAATTTCTTACCCAGTCCAGTTACCAGAGGAATACAGTGTTGGTTTTCATATTTCTTTGAGTGTTTGATTTGTAAACCTGTCAGATTTGAATTCCTTGGAACAGCCACAGTGCTTTCCAGGGGCTGTGCTTACAAGCTGTAGAAACTCGGCACCCTTGGCACAGAATTTCAGTCAAGCTTCCTGAAGACTTTGCTTCCAGGCCATCTGCTCTTGATTTGTCCAACCTAGTTCCTAGTGTCCCCAGGGCTTGACCACCATGTCCAACCTTCCTCACCAAATTTGGAAAGTCAAATGACTGGAAGTCTTTTGGATCCGTCTGCAGTCTTCCTCTGCAGATGCCTGCGGGGACCAGCAGGACTTAGATCAGCAAGAATGGAGAGAAGAGAGGAGAGGGATTTCAATACTAGTTTCCTTCCATCTCTGTCACGCTGGGCAGTACAATCTCCCCTTCCAAGCTCCTGAATCCTCTCCTATCAGGCCATGTTCTGATTCAGTGTCTGACCCCATCCACCACACTGCAGTCAGTACATAGTCACTGTCTTGGGAACAGGGGTGCTAGCTTCAGGAACAATAACCCATTAGGGAAAAGGAATAAATACAAAGCTCTCTGAAGGGACTTGCCCTGCTTCAGCCTCCCTGCACCAATCAGTGTCTCCTCTGAGAGACGCCTTTCCTGCCTACATTCACTGGGGAGGGCAAGAGGTGGCCAAGCAGGGAAGGTCTGACTTCTCTTTCTGACTCTGCAGGTGTGCCATTGAGCTGTGGAAGGCCTTGGGTGAAGAACCACAGCTCACCAGGGAGATGCTGCAGCAGCTGCTGGACAAGCTCCAGCAGAGACGCCAGGAGGAGAGGAGCGGCAATGTGTCTCTGGCTGTAAGTGAGATTTGAGGAGGGATCCAGCTGCCTCAGCCCCCTAAGGTAATGACTGAAAGGAAAAGGAAGAACAGACTTGTTCTGCTAAACACCTGGGCTCTGTTCATGGCCATCAGTGGTTCGGGTGCTGTCGTTAGCCCAGGCTCAGTTGGGTGCAGGTCTCTCTTGAGGAAAAAGGGTTGAGAGCCATGCTTTCTTGTGAGTCACACTCGCTCATCTGACGCCGTCCACAGGCCAGCTGCTTTCCCTACACACTCAGGCAGCAGTCATGTTTGTGCATCCAACCACCTGTGCCACCCGCCAAAGGGTCAGTGCTTTCATCACTGTCTGCTGAGCAAATCTGTGGGCCTCCATCCCCAAACGCGGACAGAGCCACACCGGCAGCACATGGGGCCAGGCCCTGCAGGATGTCAGCCTCACAGGTAGACAGGAGGAAGAGGGACCAGTTCGACTGGCTCTGTGGGCACAGTGTGGGGCTTCCATCTACATGGGAAAACCAGAGCGCCGGAAGACACCTCAGGTGGTGTAAACTGACATCGCTTTGCTCGATTACACCAACTAAGGATCCGACCCCATATGCCCGCTTGAGTCCTGTTACCTGTCACAGTAAAGAATCAAGTATTCAGCCATAGTGAGTGATGACACCAACCATCTTAAGAAGCTACAGTGTCACTAATTGGTTAGAAACTCAATGAAACTGCAGTGTAGACAGGGCGCATTGGGCAGGGAAGCACCATGATATCACATTGGATCTATCCTCGGGGAGGCTAGCTACTGCTGACCATGCTGTGTGTCCCAGGGTTTGTACTGGTTTGCCATGCTTGGGGCAGATCTCGTTGCCTGATACTGGTATTTTTTTCTCTTTAGCACGTCAGTGGAGGCTGTGAAGACTCTTTTCTCCATGCCCGGAAGCTGGAAGGAATTTGCCAGGCTCCAATTTCAGCAGGGTTGGGACATGATATCTTCCCGATATTACTACTTGCAGGGTGTTGGCCTGATTGCAAGGTAGGAGCCCAAAGTTTCCTCCTCACTGGGTCTCTCTTGGGAATGGGATTTCCGTGTGAAATATTCCTCTGTTCCAGGCTGCCAGCTCAGCCCAGCAACTAGGGAAGAACTCTCTCTCCCCCTTGAAAATCACAATCCTCAGCTCCCTGCAGTTTTCAGAGAGGCAATCACCATCGTCCAGAGTGAGAGGGAGGATGAGCAGAGAACAATCGCCATGACTTTCTGCACTGAGGTGAGATTCATTAGTTGATAGGCACAAGGGCACTTTCTGGAGAGCAGCTCAGGCCAGTAAGCTCTGGGGCACATTGTCAGCAGCTCAGCAGCCTTACTGTCAGCTAGCTCCTCTCTGCACATGGATGGTTGTGGGGCATGGCAAAGAGAGGGAGGGAGAGACAGGGTGAGATTGCTCCTGGCTGGATGTGCCGAGATGGGATTATGGGACAAGAGGAGAGGTTTCTCCAGTGCCCCAAGGCCTTGCTTCTCTCCTCACCTAACCTGAGGTTCTGCTTTTCTTCTGTCCCAGGGGTCTCTGCATGACACTCAATGAGACCTGGAGATGCCCCTTTCCCTGGGGGTTGATTTGTGATTTGTGCATGAGTCTAACTTTTGGGAATGAACCAACTGAAACAGCAGCAACTGGCTCCCTACGCACCAGAGACTTTGGGTGGGAGTAAGTGGCCCTTTGGTAAAGACGACTGTCCAGGAAACAGACCCCACAGGAAGACCTCTGCTCCTCAACCTGATGTTGATTTGGCACTTTCCAGTTTCTCCAGAGTCCTTCCATTGACACAGTACTGACAAAATCAGAGCTCCGGGCGCAGTTCATGGAATGGACCAAAGACACAAATCCCGTCATACATAAGCTCAGTCTGCAAGGCCTTGGCAGTATTGTGTTCCAGCCAGAAAAGGTGAGAGCCGTGGATTGCCCAGGGGACCAAGGAAGCCGAGGTCTCTCAAATAGCTCGGAAATGAGAGCGAGATCCACACACAAGCCTTGTTGTTTAACACACAGCACTCAAATGGTGGAGGTGCTTTCCTGAGCAAATCAAAGCATGACGTGCTCCCTGCTCCCATGAGCTGACCCCTGATTGGAGATGTGATGCAATGGTGGAAGCGGGGTTAACAAAGACAAAGGCTACAGTAAGCAGATGGCACAGAGTGACAGGAGAATGACTTTCTGCCCCGTTGGGGGGCTGTGCCATCCGTGGTTTCTCCTGGGTGGGAGTGGTCCAGCATGTGCTCCAGGCTGTCACCCCAGATAGTAATGAGCTGCCTTCTTCATTCCTGCAGCTGCAATTGTTACGGTCCCAGCTGCCAGCAATCGTGGCCAGGTTTTGTGACCGGGATGGAGGGTGTGTCAAGGAGGCCATGCATAAAGCTGGAGACATCATCTACCTCCTCAACAGGGAGGGGCTTGGCTCCATCTCCCAGGACATTGCAGTCAGCCTTCGCCCCTTCATTGATGACGTAAGGCTTGGAACCCCAGGAGAAGCCCATGCCCCCCCTCCACCTGTCTCTGATGCCCTTGTCTCTCTCTCCCCATCTCCTTGGCTCCCGCCCCTCAGGCCTGCATGGAGCCTCCAAGGAGTGCCCCCGCCACGGGTGGGGAATCTCCTGCTGAGCCACCTCTTCTCGCCAAAGCTCAGCCTCAGCGCCATGCTCCCAGCCCCTGCTGCAGCCTGGCCTGGGGGAGAGGGGGCCTGGCCCTGGGCAGATGACCAGCTGTCTGGAGAACACAGGCCCCCAAAGAGGTGGAGAGTCTCAGCAGGAAAGAGGTGGGTCGGGAATGGCCCGGCTCTCGGGGGCACCGAAGAGCAAAAGAAATGCTGTGTTTTGTAGCAGCGCATCCCTGCAAGGCTCCAGCAGCGGCTTCTCCCCTTCCCCAGACCAGTCTCCAGCAGACTTCCCTCCCTCTCCCCAAATCTTCTCGGGTTCTGGGATTCTGGGCTCTCCAGACAGAAACTGCTTCTGGGACACCCTAGGGCTGCGCTGTCCTGCACAGTGTCTCAGGCCTTGCACAAGATGTCTATGGCGCTGGCCTGGTGTCCGCTCTGCTCCCGCCAGCCAAGTCAGTTCACACAGGGGAACCGGAGCAGCGGGCGGATTATGACTCTGTCGCGTTCTGCTCTGATACTGCCTGGCTTTAACCGGGGGTCCCCACCCCCTGTGTGTCATTGCCAGGAGAAGGGCAGTGTGCGCTCAGCTGCCATTTCACTGCTTGGCAACGTGGTGAGCAGGGTGCAGGACCCCGACAAACCCTTGGTGCAGCAGGAAATCATCCACTGCTTGCTCCCGCTGCTGCTGCATCTTGCAGACCAGGAGAAGAGTGTGACACTGGTAAGTGCCACGGTCATTATTTCCTTCAGAGCAAAGAGCCAGAATCCCCTGGGGCCCCCACTCCAGTCATCACCAGAGCCCATTGCCCAAGCAGAGTCTCTTCCTCCCCGCTTCACTCCCTGCTGGAGCCTCGTGCCTCATCCATCCTCACAGCACACAGCACAACTGGGAAGAAAAGCCTTCTTCTGGGAAAGAGCCCTGAGTCTCTCCTGCAAAGACAGGCCTCAGGCCTTTGGGCTGCTGCATCCAAAGATTCACAACAAGAGGCAGCAAAAGAAAAGGGAGCAAAGATCTGTCAGTGCCCCATCGGTTCAGGGAGCTGATATATGCCCACAGCCTTCTGGACAGTGGGTGCAGCTGCCCTGCCTTCTTCCCTGGAGCTCCTGAGAGAACTTCTCCAGGTCCCAGCTTCCCAACCTTCACTGGACGTTGCCCTCTTTCGTTGGGCCAACTGGGATGTGGAGGGAAGCCTGATCTGAGGGCTCCTTTGGTGAGACTCTTTGGGATCCCAAAGCTGACTCACGCTCTCATACAGTCTCTTTGTGCAGGAGGACTGAGCAGAAGGCAAAGCATAGCGGAGCCAGGAGTATTGCTGCTGGCCCTGGCACGGCCCAGGTCCTGCTTCCCCCTAAAGTATGGGGCCCTGGGTAATTGCTCCAAACCATCCAAAGGACAGGACAACTCTGGCTCTCTCCAGCCAATTCTCAGTTTCCTCTCCTGAGCACAGTCCTGTGTAGGACAAATTACAGGAATCTCCACTAGCAGGAAAAGCAGGAGAACAAGGGACGGGGAAGGTTCGATGTCCCCCAGACTATCCCTCTCTCAGTGAGAACCTCTTGGTCTCCCCTTCTCTTGCAGTGATGTAAACTGACGCTCTTCTGCTGCGCAGTGTTTCTCGGCTGGGCTCATTTGAAGAGGCTGTTCCTCAGCATGGCCTGGGATGGCTCCTCACAGCTCTTGAAGTGTGTCTGGAACTTCTTGGTAGGTGAATTCTTTGTGCCTTGAGAGGGGTGAATGGGGACTTGAGGGAGACCTTTCTGACCCCACAGCCTGAGTACCCATCCGCTTCAGTCGGGTTGCAAGACTCTATTCCAGACTCTCTGCTGGTTCATTTCTGCAGGAGTTACAATCCGTTCACATTGTTGACATTTTTCTCCACAACTGTCAGACCTCCAAACTTTTGACTTTTCAAATGAAAGCGGAGGTTCTGGAGAACACAACAGTAACTTCAGAGAGGTGCTGCTCTGGTGTATGGGTTCGTATTGGCGGTTGCCATGCCCTGGCTATATGCTTTGGCTTTCCTGGACTATTCGCTGTGGGAAGAACATGTCATTTGTATATTGTGCATTTCTTCCTTCTTTCTTCCTAGATGCAGAATAACCAGAACCACATCCCCAAATTCCTGTTTCAGGCCCTAGAGTACCTGGAAAGCTCACAGACAACAATACGACATTCTGCAGCCCTGTTCGTTGGTAAGCAGAGCAAATTCACTTGATCTTTTTTAAATGTTTCCTTCAAAGCCCTTTTCTAGACTGCTGCTCTGTTCCCTCTGACAGCACCAGAATCCTAAAACGGTGTGTGTGGATACCGCACCAACTTCCCCTGCCCACAAAAACTTTTTGGCTGCACCTAGGGGAAACCAGCATGATGTGAATTCAATCTCCTTTGGAAATCAGCCTCTCAGTAACTTCTGGGCATGTGATGCTTTATCTAATGTGCTTTGTGAACAGATGTAAGGAATGTATTTAATTTCCGAAGGGCTGTCTTGGGGGAATGGCTGCATCCTTAGCAGTTTTCAGCGAAGGATTTGAAAAGTAATGAGATGCACTGTATTCATTGTATGTCTAGGAAATACTATCCGCCATTACTACAATTTGTTGTCTGAAACAGTGAATGAAGATGGCATCTCCCGCCTGTATGAAGGTAAGGAAATACCTCTGTGTGTTTGTGCCTCTGTGGGAAGTACAGGGGTGCAGCACAGGGCCCGAACACAGGTTTGAATGTGGACACAGGTCCCTCTCTGTCTAAGGACAGCGTTTAAGGAAGAAGGATGGTCATGCGAGCTTCATCGAGGTACCACAATATGTGTATGGGAGCAGGGGAATTCCATCTCTAGCTCCTAGTGTAGACATAGCCTTAAAGCTGTGTGGGGAAAGTGTCTTCATAAAGGTCTGAAAGTCTGTAATGGAAGGCCTGACAGAATTGAAAAGAGCCGTTGTTATTAAGGATGATGATGATGACAATTACCCTCATCACCTGCCCTCCCTGGAATGGAGTGATTGCAGGCCAGGGAGATTCCCTCCGAGATTGGTTATCAGCTCCTAGGAAATCCCATGAGGGCACATGGGAAACACTTTTCCCTGTGATCTCTTCAGGAATGAAGGCACAGGGCCACAAAGGATTTCAGCAGACATTAGGAGCCTAAATCCCTTTGTGGATCTCAGCCTAAATGTTTGATGGTGTAATGTCGCTGTGGCTGTCACTTTCGTGTTCCATCGAAAGAAAAAGTGCCCCCAACCATCTGTGTGTACGGGTGTGTGTACGAGTGTATGCCAGCACATGGGGAAGTTACGCAAGAATGGGGTCTTCTCTCTGTCCAGGGCTATTTTGGGAGGAGCTGTGTTATTGTTGTTGTGCCCTTAGAATCTTGGCAGGTTTCAGAGTAGCAGCTGTGTCAGTCTGTATTCGCAAAAAGAAAAGGAGTACTTGTGGCACCTTAAAAAGAAAAGGAGTACTTGTGGCACCTTAGAGACTAACCAATTTATTTGAGCATAAGCTTTCGTGAGCTACAGCTCACTTCATCTGGATGCACTGATGAAGTGAGCTGTAGCTCATGAAAGCTTATGCTCAAATAAATTGGTTAGTCTCTAAGGTGCCACAAGTCCTCCTTTTCTTTTTAGAATTTTGGGTAGCTAATAGCAGGGGGCAATGGCCATCTGAAGTGGAGGTTTCCTAGGCACCAGTCACATCAGCACCATGGGGTTTTCAACCTGTTTCCTCTGATTCAGCTTTTCAGGAAGTGCCTTTGAAATCTGACATGGTGGTACATCAGATGGTTCATCCTCAATACATAAAACAAGTGGTTACAGAAGCTTGTAAATCTCGTGTCGGGTTCTGCATTCGACTACGGAACTGGGACCAACACAGAAGAGCTCTTTGTCCTGCTATGGTACGTACAACAGATCCTTATCAACTCTATGGAACTAAGGCTGAACAGTGAGGTGGATATTGGCAGATGACACAAAATTATGTTGGTTAGTCAGGCCTAGAGAAGACTTCGAAGAAGTTCAAAGGGATCTAACAAAGCCATGTGACTGGGCAGCACCATGGCAGATGAAAACCAGTGCTGACAAATGCAGGGCCATACACATGGAAAGCAGTGAGGTGAACGACTCCTACACATCGCTGGTGTCAGAAACCAAAGCACAGATGGTTGGACCCAGTGGATGGAGCAGTGGTAGTGGTGCCTAGTGGTCAGAGTGGTGGAGGTCGAGCCGAGGAGAGCCAAGGGTTGGAGCTGGAGTCAGAAGTCAAAAGCACGATTGGAACAGCCTGGGGAGTAGGGCTGGAGCAGGCTGAACCATGGGCAGTCTGTCACCACTGTCAGACAGAGGAGAGTTCCAAGCCAGGAAACAACACTGAGCAGACTGAGGTGCTGGTTCTCCTCTGTGGTGCTTATGCCTGCTCTGAGGGTCACCAAACCAACTCCTGGCCTATGCATTGCCTGGAGCCTAACACAGAAAAATGCATCCCAGCATGTGGCTTCATCAGGCTTGACTCCTTTCATGAGTGCATCATTGCCCCACTTCTGCCCCATTCCCACACACTGTTACAGGGCAGCACCCTGGAGCTGATCTCTGACATCTCTCTCACTAGAATGAAGTTACCACAGTGTCAGGACAACCCCACCTTTGGGCTCTATGTAGGACATCTCACCCCACTGCATACAGCCCTACATTCACACAGCTTCTCGCATGTGATTCCCTCACTCATCAGAGCCAGGCGGAGAGAGGAGAAATTCTCCCAGACTCCCTTTAACCATTGCCAGCCCCCAGGGTAGTGGAGGTTGCGGGGGGTTGGGTGCTCTCTTTAAGAAATGCCAGCTCTCAGGGAAGTTGCAAATGATCATTAGCAAAGTGGGGTGGTTTTGTACCGTGGAAAACTACCCTGCTTGAAGGTTTTGTTTTTCTAATTTGTGTTCCTGCCCTTTCTCCCTCTTCCAGACATCTGGAGGCGAACAGGAGCCAATTGAGCCCACCACTGATCCCATCTCTTGTGAGATGGCAAAGCAGCTGTTGCATGGGAAGGAAGAGACAGAAGAGGCCGAGCAGCGTGTGCCGGGGTGAACCAGCCCCACATAACCCCACAGTCTAGGCGGAGGAAGCCAAGCCCCTCCCCAGCCCTGCCGGACACGCTACAACTGGAGCACCAGTGTGAAAGGGAGCAGCTCAGCTCACGCTAGGCAGAGCGCCGAAAATGGAGGATGCACATTGTAGGCTCCAGTCCAGAAGCAGCTGAAGCCCCTGACTGCAGAGCCCTGAGGCGCCGAAACCCAGCCACATCCCCGGGTGCCTGCAGACGTGCAAGGGAGATCGGAGTGTCTGGGAGTTTCCCACGCCGGGAGCCCAGAGACCCCCAGCCCGTGGCCTAGAGACTTCTCCTCTGAAGTAACCTGGGTGAACGAGCCATTGTCATGCTGAGTGACATCAGCATGTTCTGGTTGGAACCCCACTGACTCAATAGCAAACACATTGGCCACGGACAAGGCCCTGAGCTAGGACCCAGTTGAGTAGCGAGGCCCCTGGTCCCCCTGCCCTTGTAACCATCCATCCGTGGGTGGCAGCCCACCTCCCCAGTGTGCCACAAGACTGCACAGCCCCAAGAGGAGAGGCAACCATCTTGTCTCTGAACTCTCAGCCACACAGCCCCGATGGAGAGGGCGGCCACACAGACTCTGGTCGATGGGCCACACAGCCCCGACGGAGAGGGTGGCTGCACAGACTCTGGTCGCTGGGCCACCTCATGATGTATGACGTCTGGGGTCAAGATGCCAACGTGAGCGGAAGCAAGGAGTGGCATGTGACCCCTCTAAGAGCTCCTCCCACTCCTCTACCAATCTGGGGATGTTTTATCTCCATCCATCTGCCTCAGGAATGGATTTGAGCAATGGGGGAAAGTTCTGGGGCAGAATGACCCATCCGGAAGTGGGTCATGTGACCCCTCTGAGAACTTCTCCCAGTTGGGGTCGGCCTCATCCCCTTAGGACCAACCAGAGGCGGGATTTCACCAAATAGGGTAAGTGCCATGGTGGGGTGACCTGCTTGCAAGAGGGGCCCATCACCCCTCCATGAAATCCCCCCACCATCCTCTACTAATTGGTCAGGGTTTCACACACACCCCATAGTCCATCCCAGAAGGGAAACGTACCGATCAGAATAGGCAGTGCCTGAAGGTCTAGGCCCGAAGCTGCCAATCTCTGGAGCTCCATGTTTGCGTGGCTGGCAGCATCACCCTGGAAGTCACAACACAACACTGCGTGGAAGAGGCCGTCTCATTCCAAGGATGTGTTTTGTTGAAATCATGGCCCAGACATTCGGGCTAAACCTGTTCTGGATTGGTACACGTTTCCCTTCTCAGATGGCCTAAGACAGGAGTGAAACCCTCACCAACTGGGTGGAGGGATAGCTCAGTGGTTTGAGCATTGGCCTCCTAAACCCAGGGTTGTGAGTTCAGTCCTTGAGGGGGCCATTTAGGGATCTGGGGCAAAAATTGGGATTGGTCTTGCTTTGAGCAGGGGGTTGGACTAGATGACCACCTCGGTTCCCTTCCAACCCTGATATTCTATGAAGTGGTAGAGGGCAGTGTGGGAACATCTTAGAGGGACCACAGGATCCTGTTGCAGGCAGGTCACTCCACTATGGCACTTCCCCTCTTTGGTCAAATCCCCTCTCGGGGTGGTCCTACAGGGCTGATGCCCACTTCAATTGGAAGAGGACAGAGGGAGGAGTTCTCAGTAGGGGATATACAACCCATCATTCGCACTGACTTTTGGTTTTGCCGGCAGGTGCCACACCCTGGCTCTGCCTCCTCCCCCGAGGCCAGGCCCCCACTCTGCGCCTGAGGCCCCACCCCCACTCCACCTCTCTGTGCTCCCCACCTCCTGGTGGCTCTGTCTAGCACCCACCTCCACCCCCGCACTGAAAATGGCCCAGGAGGTTTCTCCTCCCCATTGTAGGAAGGATGGCCTAGTGGTTAAGGCACAGGCCTGGGGCTCGGGTATGCTGGGTTTAGTTATCTGCTCTGCCACAGACTCCCTGCTTAGCCTTGAGAAAGTCACTTCACCTCTGGGTGCCCTAGATCCCACCTGCCAAATATCCCCAGGATCCATAGACCAATTGAAGAAAGCAAATGTTGTTATTTTGGGATTGAGAAGCAGAGCTCTGTACAATAACTTCCTCTGATTTCCATCGGGAACAACTGAAATGTCTACTTCACCAAAATAGGACTGAATTATTCTATTATAGACTAAATAGAACTGAAATAGACTCTTAAACTGACAATAAAACTGACCGGCTTTGTGGGAGAGCCTTAAGGAGGTCAGCATCATCAGGTCCCTTCTCTCGGCCAAGGCTTGCCGGAACCTGCTCCCTCCTGACTCATCCTATCAGCTGGGTGACAAGGAGCTCTTTCCCCAGACAGTGCTTTGAGTGCCCCTCTGGACCCCGGGCTGCTTGTGCTGTTGCTGGCTGCGGGGGCTGGCAGGGGGGTTTCTAAGTGGCACAGGCTCTCAGCCGCTCAGCTGGAGGGGGCATCTGAGAACCTCATTAAAGACCCTCTGTGTGCGAAGGGGTGGGAGTGGACAGAACGGTACAGCTCTCCCCTCCCGCTCCCGCTCCCAGCCACGGAGCTGCAGCAGCCTGCGCAAGGGGAATTTACATCTCCCAGCTGCTGCTCTGCGGGACAGCCCTACCAGCAAAGCAACTTCTAGCTCCTCTCGCAGCTAAGGGCTTCCGGATCCAGGTGCTGGAGCGCCAGGCATTGTGGCCCCAGGCCCCGGAGCGCAGGGAGGTCAGGCAGCACATCCCCAGTCCCCAGAGCATGGGGAGGCCAGGCAGCAAGCCATGGAGCACTGGAAGCAGGAGGGGGACTGAGGGCGGAGTGCAGGCGGGCCACACCTGGATGTATGGAGAGGCTCAGCCTCCCTCTGCCTCTGATACCTGCTGGCCGTGGCTGGCTCCCTGCCAAACAGCTGATAGGCGGCTGCATGCTATTGCTGATTGGCTGGAAACAGCTAATCCTGCCATTCCGGGAAAGGGTGAGAGGGCCCCGCTGCATGCGCAAGGGCTGATTTGTGGCTGCCACAGCTGATTATCCCGGTGGGTGCTGAGCACCCACTAATGTTTTTCTGTAGGTGCTTCAGCCCCGGTGTGCCCACGGAGTCAGCACTTATGAGCAACACCCCAACATACACTAGCGCTCTGCCCCTCCCCCCCACCCCCCAAAGGCTCTGGGAACAGAGCACAGGGGCAGTACAGCGCGAAGTCTAACATCGTCTCTTCGCTAAGGATTTAGGTTCAGCGTAACCAACAGACCCTTCCGACCCCTGGCCGACAGTCAAATGCTGAGCCTGCTCCATACAAACCAGCTCAGACTTGCAAAATAATACCACTCTGTAATCCTGTGGGGCCGCCCCTCCGGGTCTAGCCCTGAGGAAAGCCACACAGAGCCCTTAGCACTGCAATCAATTAGTGGGGAAATGAGCAGTCTTTAGAGCTCAGTCTGCTGGCTCTGGGCTGGGCAAGAGTGAGTCAATAAACCCCGGCCTAGTATCCAGCCAAGTGCAAACCAGACGGGTTTCCCTGGGCTACTTGCTACCTCTCCTGGGTTTGATACTTCTGTGCTGTAGGTGTCCTGCTTCCCCCTGGAATCGGTGGTGTGATAAGTGAGGCGGGGGGTACCACCTTTGTGTAACTCCCCAGCCATTCAGTTAGTTATAGAATCCGCCTTAGCAACTGTACCCTAACTGCCTTCCTGTAAAGGGCTAAGAGGTAAGCTTAAAATGGGTTGGCACCTGACCAGGGGAGCTGATAGGAAAGCTGTACCTTTTCAAATTGGGAAAAACTGCTGGATGTCTTTTTTCTTTGTTCTCAGGGTTGCAGAGAGAAGCCAGACTGCAAATATACTATAAGGAACTTGAGCCAGGTATGAGAAATAATCTATATCATACCTAGAAACTACTCATTTGAACCCCAGATTTGTAAGTAGATTAGGAAATTTTAGACAGATGATCAGGGATCTTTTTGTTGTGGTCTGTGGGTTCCCCTGTGCTAACCCCAGGTGCTTTTGTTTTGTTTGCTTGTAATCTTTAAGCTGAACCCTAAGAAAGCTATTCTTGATGCTTAATTCTAAACCTAGCAATAGCCTGAGTTCCAGATTTATTTCTTTTCTTGTTTTTTTAATAACATTTACCCTTTTTAGAAGCTGATTGGATTTCTGTGTCCTAAGAGGGTTGTGCACATGTTTTTAGATAGCTGGTGGCAACGGCTGATTTCTTTTTTTTTTTTTCCTTTCTCAACTCTTTCCCGGGGGGGAGGGGGTGAAAACGCTTGAGGGTACCGCACAGGAAGGAATTTCCCAAGTGTGCCTTCCTGGGCTCTCAAAGGGGTTCTACACTTGGGTGCTGGCAGCATTACCATCCTGTAGTGGCCAGTATTAATCTTTGGAGTCCTTGCGGGGCCCCACCTTCTGCACTCAAAGTGCCAGAATGGGGAATCAGCCTATGACAATGTTTCTCTCATTTCCAGCAGTGTTGGTACCCAAGGGCTGACAGCCCAAGTGGACGAGCTCCAAGTGAGAAAGAACTGATTTTAGAGGCAATGCCTGCAGGGGCCCATCTGCATAGAATCATAGAATCATAGGACTGGAAGGGACCTCAAGAGGTCATCAAGTCCAGTCCCCTGCACTCATGGCAGGACCAAGCACCATCTAGAACATCCCTGACAGGTGTTTGTCTAACCTGCTCTTAAAAATCTCCAATGATGGAGATTCCACAACCTCCCTAGGCAATTTACTCCAGTGCCTTCCTGACAGGAAGTTTTTGCTAATGTCCAACCTAAACCTCCCTTGCTACAATTTCAGCCCATTGCGTCTTGTCCTATCATCAGAGGTTAAGGAGAATAATATTTCTTCCTCCTCCTTGTAACAACATTTTAGGTACTTGAAAACTGTTATCATATCCCATCTCAGTCTTCTCTTTTCCAGATTAAACAAACCCAATTCTTTCAATCTTCCCTCATGGGTCATGTTTTTTAGACCTCATTTTTGTTGCTCTTCTCTAGACTTTTTCCAATTTGTCCACATCTTTCCTGAAATGTGGCACGGTGAAATAGAATGGAAGAATTACTTCTCTAGTCTTGCTTACAACATTCCTACTAATACATCTCAGAATGATGTTTGCTTTTTTTGCAACAGTGTTACACTGTTGACTCATATTTAGCTTGTGATCCACTATGACCCCCAGATCCCCTGCCGCAGTACTCCCTCCTAGGCCGTCATTTCCCATTCTGTACGTGTGCATCTAATTGTTCCTTCCTCAGACTAGATGATCACAATGGTCCTGTGACGTTGCACCCCATAATGCTTTATGGAAATATGCTTATGAATGTATATATGACATAACTGGAATATGTTTTATGCTACATATGCCATGTAACATATCTCTGCAAAGGTTATTATCTACTGTATATATTAATTCTATGTGTATGCATATGTCATTTTTGTATTCGAAGTTATGAATATTGGCTGTGTACTTGTTTGATTTTAAGTAGCCTTAGTAAGGCATTTGGTCAGCTTCTTTAGAAAGGAATTTGCAAGTTAAGTGCCCGATCAAGAAACAATTAATGGACAATGCACCTTGGAAGACTCCAATCCACATGAGAAGTCTACCTGAGGACGTTCAAGGTAGCATGTAAACAATGGCTGCCACTTGTAAGGAACTGAGTCATGCATGGACATGTGTCTTGCCCATGTGACCCAAAACTCCATCTTGTAGCTAGGATTCTACACAGGGGGAAGGAGAGGTGTCCACCCACAAGAGAGAGAGACTATATAAGTCCCTGGGAAACCCCTCCATTTTGTCTTCAGCTGGCTCAAGAGATAGCCTGTCGACCCCCAAAGGATACCTGAAAGAAGCTGGAACAAAGGACAGTAACCACGGGAGTGTGAGTGATTGTTGGACCCAGACTAGAAGAAGACTAGTCTGTAAAAGAAGCTTACTGGAACATCTCTGAGGGTGAGATTTCATCTGTAATCACTTTTTTACTGTATTAGGTTTAGACTTGCATGTTTTATTTTATTTTGTTTGGTAATTTACTTTGTTCTGTTATTACTTGGAACCACTTAAATCCTACTTTTTGTATTTAATAAAATCACTTTTTACTTATTAATTAACCCAGAGTATGTATTAATACCTGGGGGGGCAAACAGCTGTGCATATCTCTCTATCAGTGCTATAGAGGGCGAACAATTTATGAGTTTATCCTGTGTAAGCTTTATACAGGGTAAAACAGATTTATTTGGGGTTTGGACCCCATTGGGAGTTGGGCATCTGAGTGTTAAAGGCAGGAAAACTTCTTAAGCTGTTTTCAGTTAAGCCTGTAGCTTGTGTGGGACGTGGTTCAGACCTGGGTCTGTGTTTGTTGCAGGCTAGCATGTCTGGCACAAACTGGTAAAGTTCTGGAGTCCAAAGCTGGCAGGCAAAATGGGTTAGAAGTAGTCTCAGCACATCAGGCAGCAGTCCCCAAGGGGGTTTCTGTGATCCAACCCATCACAGGTCCCTTCTGGCCTTAGAATCTATGAATCACCTCCACCCTTTTCTCCCCCCAGAGACTCTGTGATCTGAGATGGAGAGAGAGAAAGGTCAGTGTCTGGACCAGTTACATTAGCTGGGGGCTTACCATCATAAACATAACAGGGTGAAATCTCACATCTCCCCGTTGTCTCCTCCTGGAGACTCTGCTATCTGAACTGGAGAGATGGAAAGGTCAGTGTCTGTGATCCACAAAACCCCACTTAGCTGACTCCTAGCCTTGTCGGAGGGTGGAGGAGTGTCTATCTCACTTTAAACTCCCAACTACTAATTAAATACTGATATAAAATCCTCTGCAGCCTGTACCCCATTTTCCCCAAATTATCAAATAATTAACCCAACCCAGCCCCCCACAACCAACAGCTGCCAATCACCTGCTCTTCCTCCATTGCTGCTTCCCCCAACTCACCACAGGAGCTTCCTGCCCCATCCCGCTCCCCGCCCTAGCATCGCCCACGGCTCCCTGCTTCCCATGTCAATGGCAGGAATGGGGGTGTTAAGTGCAGGTTTTCAGCCACTCTGTGGGAGCTGAACAGTGGGGAGAAGGGACCCAGTCACACACAGAGCACCCCCCCTTTGTAGGGGAGTGACCCCTTATCCTGATGCATCTGGGGCTAAAACCAGATCAGGTCTGGCCAAATGTCCCACTAGCAGCTGGGAGACCCTGTTTCCCAAATGGGGGAGGCTCCTGGCTCTGATGGTCGCCACCGACAGGTCAATTTTAATGAGCATAAAGGGGGAAACAATTTGATTCGAGATGTGAAGAGAAAGTTGGTCACTGGGGGGTTTGACCCCCTACCCGTGCAGCCCCCCCAACATGGAGAATGACTCAGGGAAACAGCTTCCCTCCAAAAAAGGAGAAGTTGCTGCACTTAAAACATGTGAGGGGAAAAAATCCCAGCCGGAGAGGATTTTCCATCAGTATTTGAGAATTAGACAAAAAGTGGCACAATCTGAGGAGATTTTACATCAGTCACCAGTAACGAGAGAGAAGGGGCCGAGCTGAAGGGTGTTTTACATCTAATTTGGGAATTCGATGGGAAATGGGGGAAATCTGTGGGGGTTTGGTCAATATTGGGTTATCAGAGAGAAAAGGGCAAAATCCAAGGGAACTTTCCATCCACACTCAGGGATGTGCTGGGATGTGCTGGATCCCTCGGCCCTGCCATTGACGCAGGCAGCAGGGAGCCTGGGGCCACGCCACGTTACCAGGGCAAGGGGGGGCTGTAACCCCCTGAACATAAGGGGGGCGGTGACGCTTACTGGGGCCCAGCCAGGGCTGAAGCCGAGAGCTAAGCCCGGGACCCTGCGTGAGGAGGATTCAGAGAAATCCTGGGAGCGGAAAGGCTGTGTCAGACCCAGCTGGCTCCGTGGGTCACCGGCCCCCTCAGACGAGACAGACCCCGGAGCACAGCGCCCCACCAGCCACAAGCGCCCCGCCCACGGGGACTGGCCTGGGGCTGACATGTTACCGGGCTGGCTTAGCAGCTGGGGCAGGGAGACTTTGCGGGGGCGTGTTAGTGACCAAACAGACACCAGAGAGGTTACGGCAGCCTCGGGGGTGGCCGCGCAGAGACGGTTCAAACCCCAGCCCCCTCGGGTGTGTGTATGAGTGTCACTGGCTCTGTGCACGGGGCGTGTCTGCCATTGCTGGGGTTTCTGTCCAGCTGAGTGGGGCTGTGGGGCGGTGTGAGAATTGGGCACGTATCTAGGCAGTGAGCACAGTGTGGGGGGTGGCCCCCATTAGCTCCCAGGAGCCACCGCCCTTGGAGTAGCAAAGAGCCCGGCTCACCCATGGGGGGCGGGGGGAGTTCAGCAGGGAGACCCACCCTGGCAGCGGGACCCGGGAGGTAAAGCCCCCGCACCCCCCACTCGCCAGTCTGTACCGGCCAGGTGCCGGGGCTACGGGGAGCTGGGCTTCGCATGGCAGTTGGGAGGGGACAGCAGCGGGGGAGGGGCAGGTAACTGGCAGTTGGTCGGGGGAGGGGGAGCTGGGCTGGGAGGGGGCAGCAACTGGGACCGGGGGGCCTGGGGCTGGACAGTTTGGGGATATTTGTGACTTGAGGAAATGGGGCAGAACCTGGGGGGCGGGGGGAGACATAAATGTTCAATAGTTTGTGAGCAAAGGGAAATCTGAGGGGATTTTATCTCCATATTTGATAATTAGAGACAAAAAGGGGCAAAACTGGAGATATTTTTATTGTCAATATTTGAGAGAAGGGACAAAACCTGAGGTGATTTTATTTCCAAATGTGCGAATGAGAGAAAATGGCAAAAACTCTAGACAAGATCCCTGGTTTATAAACTGGCCGTTCCTGAAGCTGAGCCGAAGAGGGGAGAATAACTGGGGGGCTGAGCCCTTTTGTGTGTCTCTCGGGGCACAGGGGAGGCCTGACAAGATCCTGGAGCTTTTCCATCCTGAATAAAAGAACCATTCTGTCGTTTGTCTGTTTCCCTCCAGCAGCCTCCAGGCAGTGGAGCCTGGTCTTCCCCGCTGCTTCTGGGGCTGGTTGGGGACCCCCACTTATATCAGAAGGTTTCTCATTGGAGATGGAGGGGCTGCATCTGGAACAAGCAGATCTTTTCTCCCAGGTGTTTTGCAGTTGAATAAGTGTCACAAAAAGAAATAAAAATCTGTTTGAACTGGCAGAATGAAACTAACTACCCCTCACAGTCATGTCATTGAGGCCCCACATTTAAAAGTAGGTAGCCACCTAAAGATGCAGGTAGATGCCTCGTGGGATTTTCAAAAGTGTCTAGATGCCTAATGACCATAAATTTCGTCTGTATTAACAGGCACCCATAACTGAGGGACTTTAGCACTGTAGCAACCCTGGGAGTGTGCAGCAGAACTGTGTCTGTCCCTGACTCAGTTTCCCTTAGTTGGTTCAGGGATGGAACCTAGATCTGTCAGTCTTTGTCTATAACTCCAGTCCTCCAGCTGACTTACTTTGTCTCTTTGCTTTCGGGTCTGAAAGGAGTCTGGCCCCCACCCAAAGTGCTGCCGGCCCCTTTAGTGGGGCCTTTGTCCCAGGGGTTTAGGCCTTTGTCTCAGGGCCTCTCCTGACCCCTTTTCCATTGTTGTACAGGTTTCTTCCCTTCTTTCTTCAACCGAGCAGAAATAAAGTAAGTTACAGCAGGAACACAAAGGCAAAGTTCACTATTCCTGTTCTCTCCCGGTCAGGGATCTCAGCAGTCTCTACCCACGTCCATCCCTGGGTGGTAGGGGGACCCAGGCCCACCCTCTCCTGTAGGTCCCAGCCCAGGGAGCCTGAGTGATGCAGTCAGGGACTGTGTTTAAACCACCTCCTGCTTCCTACCTCAAATCCTTGCAGGTACCTCCTGCCTGGTACCTTCTCTGATCCCTTCTGGCAGAGACCTGCTTTCTGTGGGCAGCTCCCTCCAGGCCTCCCCCTCCCTGGGTCTCTCTGGAGCTCCCCCAGGGGCAGATCCTGGCCAGAGCTGGGTCAGGGCAACAGCTTCATGATGTTCACACAGCTCAGAGAATTTCCTCAGGTGCATGAACAATAAGTGAGCAGATTCGCAGGGGCAGCGAGATCTAAGGCTCCCAGGGACATTTGTGCCGTCATTTTCCTGCCCGGCCCAGCACTTTCCCCCAGGACTCTCTCATCACTTAGAGCCTCCAGTTCAGGGATTGGTGTCAACAGAGCCCGGGGCTGCTTTAGGGGGCTAGTTCCAGCCACAGGAACCCTCCTCCCCACCAGGCTGGGCATAGAAGGGGCTTTAATGAAGGTCTTTCCTTGGTACAAACCGCACCGGGGAGCAGCAGCTGCTCAGCCCAGGATCACAGATCACAATGGAGGCAGCAGTGTCTTGTGTTAGGATATGGGTATTCAGGCCTGTCTGTAAAGGCCTATACTCTAAGAATTTAGGTGTATTCTTATCACTTGACTAGTTCTAGAGGTACAAAAGAAAGAATCAAAATCACTGTCTGCCGGTGTAAGGGCCTTCTCTTACTATGACAGTTTGAGGCCTTGTGCTTAGGCTAAGGCCTTTGGCTAAGCAGCAGAGGCAGCCATAAGCTGGGAAGCGACAGTCACATCCTCACATTCCAAACTAGTCACATTGAAATCAGGTGCTATTGGGCTTTTAGGAATACAATCCTGTCCTGATAATGCCTATCCCCTCCAGAGAAAGAGAAGTGCCTAGAAAATGTAAAAGGAAACTTAGTTTGATAGCATCCTGTCTGGCAAGAACTTACTTATCAATAGCTGGGATGTGAAATCCTCACTTCTGTATTGTCTTGTCATTATAGTTCCCACTTTGCTATTGTTTGTCTGTATAATCTCTGTCTGGTTCTGTGATTGTTCCTGTCTGCTGTATAATTAATTTTGCTGGGTGTAAACTAATTAAGGTGGTGGGATATAATTGGTTACATAATCATGTTACAATATGTTAGGATTGGTTAGTTAAATTTCTGGAAAATGATTGGTTAAGGTATAGTTAAGCGGAACTCAAGTTTTACTATATAGTCTGCAGTCAATCAGGAAGTGAGGGGGTGGGTGGGTGTGGGGAAAATGGGAACAGGGAATGTGGGTAAGGCAATTGGAATCATGTTTGGCTAAGGGCAGGAATGGGAACAGGGACACAGGTGTAAGGCTCTGTGGTGTCAGAGCTGGGAAGGAGGATACTAAGGAAGGAAATTGGAATCATGCTTGCTGGAAGTTCATCCCAATAAACATCGAATTGTTTGCACCTTTGGACTTCGGGTATTGTTGCTCTCTGTTCATGCGAGAAGGACCAGGGAAGTGAGTGGGTGAAGGAATAAGCCCCCTAACATCTTGTAACTGGCTTTATCACTAACTCAGAACCAGGAGCTGAAGGGTTCTAATTCCTGTTCTCTAGTCTCTGTACACTTTACAGTCTCACAGGGCAGGGGGTGCTTCATCTCCGCCCAGAGCTCTGTCAATAGGAATCAAGAGTGCAGGGTGCGGGGGAGGTTGTGAGTCTGTGCCCTGGAGCCTTGGTCAGGCTCCCTTCCTGGCCAATGCTGGCCGCTCTGTGGGCAACACTGGCTGGCGGCTGTCCCAGTCTAGGGAAAGTCACGGGCACAGTCTGGTTCACGCTGACCACTGCACGGCCTGGCAGGAGCCGCACGGCTGGGTGCAGCGTGCCCTGAGTGACTAACACTAGTGCAATAAAAACAGCAGTGTAGCGGGGGGTAGCGTGGGCGGTGGCTCAAGCTAGCTGCCCAAGTACATACCTAAGGGGGTCCAGGCGGGGTTGTTCTCAGGCAGGTAACCCGAGCTGCTGCCCGGGTTACCCCAGCTACGCTGCTAGTGTTAGTGAACTAGCTCGAGCAGACCTAGCATGTGTCTGTCTACACCCACGCAAAGCTCGCTCCCGCCTGCAGTGCAGATGCACCCTGAGAGAGGTTTAAATGTTTCAGATCCCAGGGGGCGCAGAGCCGAGGTGACCCTGTTCAGAATTCATCCGACCTTTGCACCAAGGCTGGAGCCAATGAGGGTGGGTCACTGACATGAAAAATCACCAGGGCCAGGGACTCATCTGCTCATTGAGAGATCCCCAGAGACCTGGGACAGGTGTGGTCAGGCGATGGAGCCACTTTTCCCCACAGCAATCAGTGGCCATTCATACCATGCTGGCATAGGTGCTGGAACTAAGGGTGGGAGAGATGTGCTTTCCATTATATACACGGTTTACAGTTTGGTTCAATAGCTCTGCACCCCCACTTTAAAAACTGTTCCAGCACCTCTGCACACTGGCTTGTTTTCCTCAATATGTCCATTCTACAGTAGCATCTGTGACGTTATTAATATGAACTGGGACTGTATAGATCATTGTTGCAACCACTATTATATATTTGCAGCAAATATTGTACAAAGGACGTCCAGTAAGGTTTCTATGGAAAGGTTATGATTTGCCTGTTAGGATGATGCTATTTGTATGCGTGTATCATTTTTGTAATTGAAGTTATAAATATTGGCTATGTACTTCTATCTCAATGTGTTTTCATTCTAAGTAGTCTCAGGGAAGCATTTGGTCAGCTTCTTGAGAAAGGACTATTCTCAGTAAGTGCCCAATCCAGAAACACTTAACTGACAATGGACTTTGGGAGATGCTAATCCACATCTGAGCTTACCTGGGAACATTCAAACTAACATGTAAACAATGGTGTTGGCCTGCAAACTGAGTCATGCATGGACATGTAACTTGCTCATGTGACTCCAAGCTCCATCTTGATGCTATGATTTTCCACAATAAGAACAAAGAGGGGTCCTTCCACAGGCAGAGAATATAAAAGGCCTGAAAACCCCTCCATCTGGTCTTCAATCCGGCTTCTTGCCTCTGGAGGAACCTTGCTGCAAACTGAAGCTCTGAACCAAGAACTGAATGACCCATCCCAACTCCAGAGATTTGATTTGTGTCTGCAATTTATTCTATCAGTACTACAAGCCTGAACCAAGAACTTTGCCATTACTGTATGTAATTGATTCCATCTAACCAATTTTAGCTCTCATCTATATCTTTTTCCTTTTCTGAATAAACCTTTAAATTTTAGATCCTAAAGGATTGGCAACTGCGAGATTTGTGGGCAAGATCTGATTTGTATATTGACTTAGGTCTGGGGCTTGGTCCTTTGGGATCGGGAGAACCTTTTTTTTTTTTACTGGGGTATTGGTTTTCATAACCATTCGTACCCATAACGAGCGGCCCTGGTGGTGATATTGGGAAACCGGAGTGTCTAAGGAAATTGCTTGTATGACTTCTGGATAGCCAGTGGGGTAAAACCAAAGTCCTCTCTGGTTGACTGCTTTGGTTCGGTTTGCCTTGATGTGCATAGGAACCCCAGCTTTGGGCTATAACTGTCCTGCTCTAAGCAATTTGTCTTGAATTGGTACTCTCAGTTGTGTCCCACCAGAGGCAGCATCGTTATAGTGTCTAAATGCCCCAACCAAGATGCGCACCCCGTTGTGCCGGGCACCGTACACACCAATAGTGAGCAACCAGCCCTGCTCTCAAAAGTGCATTACAATCTAATAGACCAGACAGCTCCACAGGTGCAGCCATGGTGTGGGCGTGTGGTATGGACCGGCTGATGGCCCAGTGACATCTGACCCTGCTCAGACCCAGGGCAGACAAGGACTGTGGGGATAGGGTTATGAAAAATCAGAAGTCTTAGTTACAAGCTGATGAGATACACATAGGGTACATATCAAGAATTGCTCCAGATTAAGGTGGGTAAGTTTTTAAAAGTGGTAGGGAATAAGTGATCTCGGGTATGCCACCCATACAGTGTACAGAGTCAGAGTCAGTAGCGGAAAGGGGGATATGGACATGGGTGGAGTTTGTTCCTCACTCTGTCGGTGTCTGGTGGGTCTTCTATGGACAGATACTGTCTGTCACAGAAGAAAATGGGTTATTTCTCTGTGTCCCTTGCCGGTTTTCTCATTCATGCGTCCTGGTATTGTTGGTATTTCTCCACCTTCTGAGATCAGACCCCGTGGAAGGTTGGGGTCCTATTCTCAAAAGGCACCGTGATGGCCACCATGACGACCCTTCTCTGCTCTTCGCTGGTCACAACGATGCCTGGGCGTAGCTGGCTGTCCGTTCCGGAGATGGCACGGTTGATGGTGATCTCCCCCAGGGTTGTCAGGATGGCTTTGACCAGTCGGTCCTGGATGGCATTGTGGTGTAACTGCCAGGCTCTGAAGTGGAGCAGCATCTCATTTCTCAGGGGAATGCAGTTGAGCTGGGCCCTGTCACCAGTTGGCAAACTAGGTGAAGCTGCCCCTGGGGAGGAAGTGGTTGCTGGCGTCTTACCTCGAAAACCTTGCCCTCATCCAACTTCCGCTTTAAGTTGTCGGCAGTGACAGCAGATGGCGTCCTTCAGGGTCCTCTCCAGCATCATTCTGGCAGTCAGGGTGATGAGGCTCTTTATGCTGGGCTCAGCTCTTTATGCGTGGGACAAGGAGTCCCAGCTCCCAGTGCTCCCTGCATCACATCCAGTGACAGCCGATCCTCTTCCCTAGTCGTTGCGAGGCATTGCGGGCACGAGACCAGAGTAAGGACAGGTCTCCCCGCTCTCTCCACGATGCTCCTCACTGTTGGGTCCAGGCACATCAGGAGGCGGAAGGTGTGGGTGATCACTGAGACATTGCACAGGTCACCCATCCGAGGGACATTGGTGCCACGTTGCCTGTGTGGGATGTAAATGGCACCAGTGCAGCCTGGAAATTCCCTGTTCAGGAGAGGGGGAGATATGTGTTTCCCCCCAAGAGAGGTGAAGGCTGGAAGTCTAAGAGTGGGTGTTGCTGGTGGGCCACGGAGTGGGAATCCAGGTACAATTGCCCTGAATGGTGACATTGAGGTTATTATAGCAGGACCCTGCAACCAGCACTTCAGCACAGCCAGCTCCAACCACCAGCTGGCTGGTATGGCCACGCAGTGTATTTAACACAACCTAGAAACCTCTTGCAGCTGAAGGAGGAAGCTGGAGAAGTGGGTAAGGGATTTCCCCTCCCTCCACTGGTAGGAAAGGGAGAGGGGTCATCTGCCATGGAGTCAGCCCCCGTCCCTAATGTTACAGTGGGGGACAAGCTACCCCTCCCAGCAGAGATGACTCAAACCTGCTGATACAGGAGGGGTACAATGTCAGGGATGTCCCACGTGTCGCCTCTGGGTGGAAACTTCCAGCCCCATGTCCCTGGCCAGGGCAGGCAATCACACTAGCCTACGTTCCCTCTAAGGTGTGCACCTCCACGGCCACATAGGACCCCACCAAGGGCCACACACTTAATTGGGAGAGTAGTGCAGGTGTGCACCCTGCACTCAGGGGTGTGCCCACAGGAGGGCCTGGAAGATGGCAGTGGGGTGAGGTGGGGAGAGGTGATGGGGGAGCTTGGGCATGCAGGGCTGCGGCGAATCTCCCACCCCCGGTGCAGGGGTGTGGTGAGGAGACATGCCTCTCTCCCCAGTCCCGGAGCTGCTCTGGCAGGAAGAGGCGCCTCTCCCCAGTCCCAGAGCTGCTGCGGGGAGAAGTCCTCTCCCTGTTGCAGCCCCAAGGAAACCTGAACCCCAAAGCCCTTGTCCCCAGCCCCACCCCACAGCCCGCACCCACAGCCGATACCCTCATCCCTGCACTCCAATCTGCTGCCCCAGCCCTGAGCCCCCTTCCACACCCCAAACCCCTCATCCCTGACCCCACCCCAGATCCTGCAACCCCAGTCAGAACCCTCATCCCCAACACTCCAAAGTCTCCCTAGCCCTGAGCCCCCTCCCACACTCCATATACCTCGGCCCCAGTCCCGCCACACTTCACCTCCATATGGGTGCACATAACAAAATACATTCCGCACATGGATGGGAAAAGCAGAAGGAACACCACTGCTGGTTCCTGGGGGGCTGAAGCCACAGGAGCAGGGATCACATGCCCCTGGGCTGGCAGGCAGACTCAGAGCACCGCAATGTCTGCTCGGAGCTCCGGCCCCCTCATGGCACCTCAGCAGGGGGAGGGGCATGGGCAGTGCCCCTGCCACGGGCTGAGCAGAGGGTCCCTGCTTCCGGTTCTCACGCTGGTTGACGGTGGCCATTCAGAGTCATGCAGCAATTGCCCGAGAGAACCCGTCTGGGGAGGGGGCAGTTGCAGCCTGCCCCCTCCACTCCTCGCCCAGGCCTGGATGCTGGGGACAGGGCCAAGCAAGCCGGAACCACCCCCGTTTATAAGCTTTCAAACTCATTTGGGCCTGACCAGACACAACCCCAGGGCAAGCCAGATGGGTGTGCCGGCTGGGCCTGGCCCTGACAGTGACAGCAGAGAACTCCACTATCACCCCAACCCTACTGAGAGATACCCCCCCACACCTTTAACCATCCCCTTATCAGGCAGACACACTGCCCCAGCCCACCTCCACTCCACCCATTCCCCACTCCTGAAAGCCTGCATAGGGGAGTTCATTTTCCCTTGCGATGCTCTGAGTCCCCTAGGATGCAGTCAGACCTTAGATGGGAGCCCCCTGCCCAGCTTCTCCCATACGAGAACCTAAGAGTTAAGAGAGAAGAAGCTGATGAGGCTCCCAGTTGGACCAGCTGATCTCCACCCCGATTCTCTACAGTTCTGACCAAGAGAGCTTACTGGAAAACATGACGTGCTATCTTTGTTCATTTTAATGAAATACATAAAACAAATAAGATGAAGAACCTAAACTACTACCAGCACCATCAGCTCGCTCTGGGGTACACAGTACAGGTCAGACCAGGAAATCAGTCAGTCAGCAAGGATCCTGCTTTGGAATCAAATCATCTGTTCAGCCAAATCATCAGAATAATACAGCAGAAAAACAACCCTTCAAAATCCTGAAACAGGAACAAAGGAGCCCTCTGTCCATTCATCTCAGCTACTGAACTTCACCCAGGCACTGTGATCTACGCTGAGCCGCTCGAATATTTCAATTGGTTGTTCACATTTAAGCCACGACCTCAGAGTTTCCCTCTTCGACTTCACCAGTATGTGGCTAACCTTCTCCTGGTGGCTTCCAAAGATAAAAAACTTAATGGAGACAGACCTTAATACATAGAATTTTGATGATATCAGACAGCTTAGTTTCTTCAAACACTTTCACAGAATGAGGAGCACATATTCAATCATTTTGATGGGCAGTATTTTAGAGTTATTTAGGTTTGGGAATTTGTTTCTAGCTCCTTCTCTGTGTGGATGTGACAGGTTTCGTACACACAGGTACATGCAGAGCCCCACTGTACCACTGCAGTGGAACAGAAAGGCTGGGATGACACCCAGTTTGTAAAAATCAAACACCAAAAATCAGAAAAAGTAACAATAAGACATTGAAATTGACAAGTGATGGAAACTCTGCAGCTTTTTGGACTCCCATAGAGTAGGAGCTAAAGCTGCAGTCTAGGTGACGGGGTCACAGGCTCAGTACTCCACATTCATAAGCTTTCTCAGGTACGAGGAGAGAGGTCAAGGCTGGCACAGCCTGTTGCTAATATTATGACTTCCTTCCCCAGAGGAGATCAGTCTCGGTGTCCTGGAATGTCCATCTTTATGTGACAGGTTGCTGGTGCAAAAGGGCTTCTGCCTTTACCTTGGTCTTTATGGTTGAGGATTCCAGCTCACCCCACATAACGGTCACTCCCCTGAAGTCTCAGGGCATATGAGGAGCGAAGGACACCTCGTTTACAGACACCATTGCCTGATCCATTTCCAGCGAGGCAGACTTTGGGTTATCGTCAGTTTGGAAAAGTCCCATTAAAGCCACCAGTATTCTTAAAATATCAGTTGTTGCGAACCACAAGCATTGTGGAGGTTTGAACCCCAAAGATCTCCAAAATGAAAGAAATCCAAGGACCGTTTAGAAGTTACATTAGCCTGGCCTGGGGGTTAAAAGGCTGAACTGTGACAGTGGGCTTCCTTAAAAAAGAAAAAGGGGTCTCAGCTGCCATAAATATAATGGGTAGCCAAAATAAACAAAAAACCCGAACTACCTACTGCCTCCCTCATGCATCCATTGCCATTCATAAAAAGAACCGTGGCCATCTCCTGACAGATGTTCTACATCTTCACTTTGCAGAGATGAGAGGAACTCGGTGACCCACACTGTCTCATTGGGTAAAAGGTTACACAACTTGTCTCCTTATTAATTTTACTTTAGAGCTTGTCAGAAAAAATTCCATTTGAAATAGAAATAACTGTCTTCTAGACGGGGTCTGTGTTCTCCTATACGCTATTTCTCTCAGACATTCCCCCACCTCAGCCTTGGAGTGATGTTTTATGTCAGAACTCCCTAGTCCAAAAGGGGATATATGACAAACAAACAAACTTGTCAGGATTGGCCATCACTTCGTACAGTACTAACAAAAAGCAAACCAATGGGCGTTGCAGGGTTCCAATATAATTCAGGTAATCACTAAGTTAGGCTTTAAGCAATAATGAACTTCATGTTTAACTTCATTTTCACTAGGAATGAGAACATAGTCAAAGATTATAAAATCTGATCATACCGGTTTGTTTCATTTTAAGCCGCATTTCAAGCAAGCGAGCACTGTGTAAACGTGGGCTACACCAGCATAGGAGCTTTCCACATCTGTGAGTTCATTTATCTCTGATTCTTCTGACAGAAGTGTTGGTGGAAGGGGGCTCATGCTATGCAGGAAGGTTTGCATCATGAGAAAAAGGACCTCGGCTCTATATTCACTCATTCCGATCGTTCATAGCAGCAGGAAGTGGAGGCGAAGTGGGTACAACTACAACAGACACAAGAGCTAAACCAAGTGACAAGAGCACAGAATCAGGACTCAACATTTGTACTTCCAGCCGTCTGAAATTGGAGCCTGACACATTGAGTCCCTCCTCCATTACCATTGTTCTAACAGCATGGAAGTCCTTGGTGCTCCATCAGGCTAGGGAAGGAAAGTCCCCGCTAAAGGCATCAACTAATTTTCACTTTGCATCATGGAACTTTGGATCCCAATAGTGAAGGACCTTCTAATGTAGCCCTGGCATCCGCTGGGACTGTAATCAGTGACACTGAACTAGGGAGTGGTGTTAGAAACAAACAATTTTACCTGGACCGTAGTTCACCGCAGCGTCCTTCTCTAGGGCAACAATCAACTACTGGGTGTCTGCTATATCAGCCTGAGTTCTTCCAAATCCTTGGCCTTGGTCAGGGTACATTTCCATTCCTCTGGAACAGAGTCCTTTACCAAACCCAACATCTGAGCTGAGTTAGTGAGGAATGGCTTTTACAAACATGCCCAGTTTGTTTCTTTAATCTGGTGGCACAGGGTGTAAGTTAGAGACTAGAAACACTCCTGCCTCAGAATCCCCGAAAGCCACCAAAGGAGGGGAAACTTGGGAAACTCATTAAAAATAGATATTCTGCAGTTATCTCACTTTCAACACTGAGTTCATTTCAGTCCACATTTGAGCATCTATCACAGGCAAGTTCACAAATGTACTTCTCTTTTCTCCACATCAACACAGGCAGGGACAGCGTTTCCCAAATAGGCCACACACACCCAGTTAGTTCAGTTATTTGTGCAATCGGGGGTTTGCTGTTGTTCACCATTTCAGAGTGGATGGAGGCCTAAACCCACTCCTGTTTCCTTGGTAGCATGCCCAATGGCTTGGAGCAGCCTCTCCAGGTGCATGAACTGCACTAAAGTTTCTGCAATGTCATTAAGCAGCAGTGGGGGGAAAGACAAAAATAAAGGAAGGACTCTTTTAGCAAACAGTCATTTCTCCCAAAGTCCTCGATAAATCCAAGCTACATCCTGGAGAACAAAACTGATATTCGATTATGTGACCAAATGGTCTTCAGGAGAGAGAGAAAAAGCTTCAACACAGAGCGGTGTAAGTCAGCTTCTCTTTCATGAAAAATTAAATTCCAGATCAGGTTACATCTGATAGCAGTAGATGTAATCGGAAATCAGATTCCCCCATTGCTTTCTCCTCTGATCCATTCAAACCTGCTTCATCAACAGCACTTCCTTATTATGGAGTTGTTATTGGGAGGGGCGGGGGGAATCATCATCGTAATAGGGAAAAACTGCCGACCTTCTGATCTGCAAAGAATCTCATATCAGCAGGAAAAGGTCCAGAAGTGGTTTTGTCAATAGACAGCAACTGGGATTTAAACTCGGAATGATGGCACTGTGTTTGGGATCCATTGGAATTCCCCGTCCAGGTCTGGGACACTTTCATTTCCAGCTCTAATGAGTCAGATTTAGGATCAAATTGATACTAATTGCAGAGACTCTTTGGGAGCTGGAGGGGTAGAATACAGGTGGAGAAACTCCATTGTGCCTCGCAGGTGCCAGCACTGCTGAGTGAGTGTGCACAGTGATGGTGATGGGGAAGGAGGGAATCCCTCTGACTCACCCCATTTCCTTCCAGCGTCGCAGAGGCTGAAATGATACATTTGTCCTACTCCTGCTTCTCCTCTTTGCTATATTGAAATATATTGTCAATAAGGAAACTGATAAAAGTAAAAATACCTGCTGCCCAGCACAACTGGGACCAGCGTGAGCACAACTGGGAAGGAGACATTTTGTCAGCAAAGGGGGAACTTGGTGACTAACAGTCACTCTGCTAGTGGGGTGACAGTATAAACGTGAGGCTCAGGGATTGTCCAGACCAGGAAAATTGGTGTCCATTAGGACAGGCCAAAGGGGAAGATGCTAGCTAACCCCAACCCCTGTGCCTGGGCTATGTCAGCACTGCAAATGTAGCTGTGTGTTTACATCAGGATAGCTACCTCGAGCACACCGACTCCAAGGAAATCCTACAGTAAAAGAGAAAACCCTAGTCCATTTTCACTCAGTGAGGCTACTTGTGGTCACCCCAATTTCCCCCACCTGGGGCTGATGGAAACTCCTTGCTGGAAGGACACACACTCCAATGACTCACAGGAGAAAGGAGTTGGTAGAAAGGACCACAGGGTTCACCCTAGAGAAGGGCGACCTGTAAAAGGCACAAGTGGGCAACACACGAGGGATCTGAGAGAACAGAGTGACACAAATAGTGCAAACAAACCAAAAGGTCACTATGTGGGAATTAGCAAATGTGTTTTGGTTTTTTTAAAATCTTTTCTCTGCCCTACACAGAGTTTCTATGCTGTGTCTCTCTCCTGTGAATACTCTGATGTCTTTTAAGGGGTGAGCTCCGGGTGAAACTTTTCCCACACTCACAGCATCTATAAGGTCTCTCTCCTGTGTGAATTCTCTGATGTACAATGAGGTCTGAGCTCACACTGAAGCCTTTCCCGCAATCACAGCACTGATAGGGTCTCTCTCCTGTATGCCTTGCTTGATGTGTAATTAGGGTTGATTTCTGACTGAACTGTTTCCCACACTCACAGCACTCATAGGGGCGCTCTCCTGTGTGGATCCTCTGATGTGTATTAAGGGATGAGCTCTGTGTGAAAGTTTTTCCACACACAGAGCACTGATGAAGTATCCTTCCCATGTGGATATTCTGATGTTCAATAAGGTCTGACTTTACAGAGAAGCTTTCCCCACACTCACAGCATTCGTAGGGTCTCTCCCTTGTGTGGATCCTCTGGTGTTTATTAAGGGCTGAACTCTGAGTGAAGCTTTTCCCACACTCACTGCATTCGTAGGGTTTCTCTCCTGTGTGCAACCTGTGATGTCGAATAAGGTGACAGCTCTGACTGAAGCTTTTCCCACACTCACAGCATTTGTAGGTTCTCTCCCCTGTATGGATCCTCTGATGTTTATTGAGGGCTGAGCTCTGAATGAAGCTTTTCCCACATTCACAGCATTTGTAGGGTTTCTCTCCTGTGTGGATCTTCTGATGTGTAATAAGACCTGAGCTCCGAGTGAACTTTTTCCCACACTCACTACATTTATAGGGTCGCTCTCCTGTGTGGATCCTCTGATGATTAATAAGATCTGATCTGTCAGTGAAGCTTTTCCCACACTCACAGCATTCATAAGGTTTCTCTCCTGTGTGGATCCTCTGATGTTTAACAAGACCTGAGCTCTGAGTGAACTTTTTCCCACACTCACTGCATTTAAAGGGTCGTTCTCCTGTGTGGATCCTCTGATGATTAATAAGGGTGGAGCTCAGAGTGAAGGTTTTCCCGCACTCGCTGCATTCATGGGGTCTCTCTCCTGTGTGGATCCTGTGATGTCGAATAAGGTGAATGCTCTGACTGAAGGTTTTCCCACACATACTGCATCCATAGGGCCTCTCTCCAGTGTGGATTCTCTTATGTTTTATAAGGCCTGAGTGGCTAGTGAAATGTTTTCCACATTCACTGCATGTGTTTTTTCTCTCTCCTGTAGGTATTCGCTGCTGGGCTGTGGTTTCCATGAGGTCCTGGTGAGTTCCCTGACAATTAATGAATTTACCCACTTTCTCCACAGGCTTGTTTCTCTGCCCCCTCTCTGGCCTGTGCTGACTCTCACAGGCTTTCCCCTGCACAAGATGCCTGGACACATTCCCTCTGGAGCCTTGCAATAATCCCCCATGTGGTTCCACTTCCTCAGAATCCTCCTGCTGAGGATTCTGCTTCTTCTCCTCACTCACCATCCCAGAACCTATTGGGACAGAGAGAGAAACCTCAGAAACAGGATGGAAAAGGGGTAAACAAACCAAAATTAGAGCTGGAGAGACAGAAAAGAAACCTAGTAGCTGGATTCTTGTAAATTTACTCCCATAGGGGATAGAGGAGGGGAACAATTCTGCCTTCACATCCCCTCAGGGAGGGAGCTGCTGCCAGGTGTCAGTCAGGATGCGTAAGAAGCCATGAGCGACAGCTGCCCTGAGGATACAAGACCTTCTGGGGATACTCCTGAACCCCGAGAGCTCACAAGGCTTTTAGGGCGTCCCAGCTGTTTCCTTTCCGGCACAAAGAGCTTTGAGTTGGTTTAATGATCCCTCACCTGCGCAGGCACCTCTCAGGATCTTTCCTTCCTCACAGCCCTGGAGATCTGGGACCCACGGCTCCTCCCCTCGTTCCAGCTGGGAGATCACATCAGGTTTGGAAACTGGAAACCCTGCTCAGGGGAAAGAAAACAAGGGAGATCAGAGGAATCACGGACGTTTGCTGCAAAGAAGTTTCTATTACTTTAACCCCAGACCATTTTACAGCAGTGAAATCCTGGGGGCAGCTCCCCAGGTGCAGGAGACTCTGCTTATGAGGGATTTAACTATCCCCATCTCTGCTGGGAACACACACAGCCAGACTCTGCTCAGCAAAGAGGCTCCTAAAACACACAGGCAGTAACTCCATGTTCCAGGAAGTTAAGGCTCCAGCCAGAAGGGAAGTTACCTTGGACCTGCTTCTTCATGACAGAGGGAAACCCAGAGAGAATGGGAGAGTTGTAGGACAGCCGGGACCATTGAGCAGGGGCTGGTGGGGTTCAGCGCAATAAGGAATAGGAGGGACTGCCGGGGGTGGGAGGGGCATCATTGAATGTCGCATCTCAGAGCTTGTCTACACTTGAGACACTGAAACTGTACCGCTGTAGGGCATTAGGGTAGACACTGGGCTTTCCTGTCAGGGTAGGCCATCCACATCCCCCAGAGGCAAGAGCTAGGTCAATAGAAATATTATTTTTGGTTTAAAGACCAACTATTCTAACTACCCTAAATTCCACAGGTTTTTTCGGAATGTCTTGAAATTTGCTGGACAAATTTTTCGTGGGCACTCAGGGAAGAGTTTGTGGTTCAATTATGGGGTGATTTGTTAAAGAGGTTCCTAAGATACAGTCCCCACACCTAAGGTAGCATTTTATAAAATCATCTTGCTCTGGTTACATTTGCTTGCACACAGCTGGAGCTGAAACTACGGTTCTGATTTCCCCTGATTGATCTCAATCACTTGGCGTTGACCTCAGTTAGTTGGTGGCCCCCATTGTTTCTTTGAGTTGGCTCAAGGGTTGGATGTTGCTTTGGATTGGGTCTGGTCATTAAAGCTGAGCTACACCCATGAATGTGAGACTGAGCCCCACATCTGCTACCTTTCAGACAACGCATGTTGTCCATTTTTCTTGCATTCAGCAGAAGTTCGCCTTGAAAGTTTTGCCTTCTGATTACAAAATATTTGGGTTCAATCATATTTTAAAGTGCTCTAAAATCCACACACACAGTCTTCCCAGTCTACACTTAAAAGTTTTGCCAGCATAGCTCTGTCAGATGGGGGTGTGAAAAATCACACCGCTAACTATCATAGCTGTGTCAGGAAAAGCTCTAAGGTACATACAGTTATACTGGCAAAAAAATCCACTAAAAAATCAAGGTAATTAAATACCCATGCACTACATTCATGCCGTTAACATTGCCCAGTGCTGTTTCATGTCCTCCCAGCATGTGGATGGTAGGTAAAAACAAATCTTTGAAAACTAGGAAATGATACATTTAAATACATGCCACACCTGCAACACAACCTTAACTCTCCCCTTCCTTAACCCTTGAGCTGGCACTAACAATGGGAAATAGTTCAGTAAGGCTGGTGTAAAGGTTTACAAACTTCTCCATTTCAGGAAGTCTCCAGGTCAAGACTGGCTGCCTTTCTGGAAGATGATTTATTCAAACACAAGGTGTTCAGCTGAATACAGCAACAGCTGGATGAAATTCTATAGCCTGTCTTATACAGGACTCCCCATTTGATGGATGAATAGTCCTTTCTGGCCATAAAATCTATGACTCTACAATAGACATGAGGGAGGACTAAGAGAACATGTCATTGTTTCTGTTGTGTTCCACAGATGGGAAACCAGATTTATCTGCATGCCCCGCAGCTGTGTGCACTGTGTCAGTGGTAACCGAATGGCGCGAGGATCAGCTGGAGCAGCTCGGCAGAGCTGTGACTGTGGTAGGAAGAGAAGTGCACAAATCAGCCTTTGCGCATGCAGCAGGGCCCCCTCAACCTGTCCCAGGGCAGCAGGATTAACTGTTTCCAACCAATCAGTTTGGTGGGCATGGAAGGGGCGGGGGAGCTAGCCTCCCCACGCCAGCCATTCACCCACCGACCACGGAGCCCGCAGATGAGCTCTGCTGCAGCAGTGTGTGGCTGTAATTCCTCGCCCGGCTCCCCCAGCAGGGAAAGGTGGTCCCTTTCCAGGGCAGAGGGAGCTGGGCACCATTTAGGGCGGGCAGAGAGGGCTTCTGCTCCTCCCTGAGTTTCCTAGCACAGCCAGAAAATGAACTGCTGCTCCCCGTCCCCGTTGGCGCCGGAGGATCCGGAAGCCCTTAGCTGCGAGAGGAGCTAGAAGTTGCTTTGCTGGTAGGGCTGTCCCGCAGAGCAGCAGCTGGGAGATGTAAATTCCCCTTGCGCAGGCTGCTGCAGCTCCGTGGCTGGGAGCGGGAGCGGGAGGGGAGAGCTGTACCGTTCTGTCCACTCCCACCCCTTCGCACACAGAGGGTCTTTAATGAGGTTCTCAGATGCCCCCTCCAGCTGAGCGGCTGAGAGCCTGTGCCACTTAGAAACCCCCCTGCCAGCCCCCGCAGCCAGCAACAGCACAAGCAGCCTGGGGTCCAGAGGGGCACTCAAAGCACTGTCTGGGGAAAGAGCTCCTTGTCACCCAGCTGATAGGATGAGTCAGGAGGGAGCAGGTTCCGGCAAGCCTTGGCCGAGAGAAGGGACCTGATGATGCTGACCTCCTTAAGGCTCTCCCACAAAGCTGGTCAGTTTTATTGTCAGTTTAAGAGTTTATTTCAGTTCTATTTAGTCTATAATAGAATAATTCAGTCCTATTTTGGTGAAGTAGACATTTCAATTGTTCCCGATGGAAATCAGAGGAAGTTATTGTACAGAGCTCTGCTTCTCAATCCCAAAATAACAACATTTGCTTTCTTCAATTGGTCTATGGATCCTGGGGATATTTTTTTTAAAACAATTCCTGGACTGCTCTTAGTTCTACCTGTTTTTACAGCCTTAGAACAGGTCCCTTTACTAGCTTTCATAATATTTGAGTATGCCCTTGAAATGACATTGTTTAGAGGGCAAATTTTCTTAACATTTAAGATGTAGAGCATCATATTGTATTTTCATTAAGGCATGGTTAAGACTCATCCAGTTGGATCACTGTAGATACATACTCAGGATTTCTATATCACATTATAAAACTGAACAGTCTCCAGAGGCTAAAACATGCTTTTCGATCAGTCATTTGTAAGTGCGAGTTCAATTTTTTAAATTTGTTTTTATGTTTTGAATCTTTACTATACCTTGAATTGAAGTGTGTTTTCATTTGTGCTGGAGAAATATCAAATGCACTGTATAAATGGATTGCAATGTTTAAGAGTTGATTTCTAATTCCTGAGTATTTTATAGGAAAAGAAGGCACTGCCACTGGAGAAAGGTGAAAACATTTGTATGTTCTGGAAATACACCTTCAGGTGTCTTACAGCTGATGGGAAACAAACAAAAGGAAGTATTTCCATACACAACATACAGTCAGCTTGTGGAACTCCTTGCCAGGGGTGCTGTGAATGCCAAAACCTCGATACCTCCATTGCCTGTATCACCACACAGGCATGGATGGATTTAGCCTAGGAGGCTGGGTCAGCATTAGCCCCATTGGGCAGGTGGGATCTAGGGCACCCAGAGGTGAAGTGACTTTCTCAAAGCTAAGCAGGAAGTCTGTGGCAAAGCAGAGAATCAAAACCAGAACATCTGAGCCCTAGGCCTGTGCCTTAACCACCAGGCCACCCTTCCTACCCTGAGGAGGGAGAACCTCCTGGACCACTTTGAGTGTGTGGGTGGGTGCTAGACAGAGCCACCAGGATGGGAGGAGCAGAGAGAAATGGAGTTGGGGTGGGGGCTCAGTGGTGGGGCTTTAGGGGAGGGGGTGGGGCCAGGTTGGGGCACCAGCTAGTAAAACCAAAAGTCAGGTAATGCTGAAACAGTGCAGAGTAGAGATTGCATTGTGGGGATGACGTGAACCTTAACTCAGATTTCCCCATCTAAAAACCGAGGGGATAGGAACCCTTACCCAGGAAGGTCACATCCTCATAGTTCTCCTGCATGACGTCTCCGTAGAGGGCTCTCTGAGCAGGGTCCAACAGAGCCCACTCTGCCCTGGTGAAATACACAGCCACCTCCTCGAAGGTCACCTGCCCCTGAAAGAGAAAGAATCCAACACTCGGGACCTGCTGCCCAGTCACACCCCACTATTCACGGGGGAGAGAAGCCAATCAAACGGAAGCTCTGAGTAGCTCGCAGTCACCACAGTCCCACCCCTACCCCACTCAGAGCATCCAGGAAACACCAGGGTGAGGGGATGAAGAGAGAGCCCCTTGTCTCTCCCACCAGATCCATCACACACCTACTAGCCAGAGACGGATACAGGAGGTGGAGCCCTAGCAGGGTCCAGGGAGAGCTGCTTGGTAGGAAGCCCAACACCCTCCTCATTGTGAGAAGCTGGATATGAGGGGCCAAGTCACCGCCCTAAGCCTCACTGCTGGGTGCCACCTTCATATCTCACAGCAGCTGCTGGTTAGTCGGGTCAGGCTCCAGCACTGGGAGTCTGGTCTGTTTTCCTAGCCGCAACTAGGTGGGTTGTGTCCTCTTCTATAAATTAGGGCATTTCCACCTCCGGACCTCATGGCTCTGGTACTAGAATCTAGGCCACATATTAAACAAGTCCCAGCAGGTTTACCATACCCTGGCCTCCTCCCTTTCTCCACCCCGTGAATTTCCTGACCACTCCAACCTCCAAAGCAGACGACCCAAACTTTCCCACCGCCTGCGTATTTGCTTCCTCTCTCCCCAGGAACCCCCCAGCCATCCCCCAATAATCCCTACCTGAACTGGATCGGCTGCAGCCATTTCTCTGCCCTGTGCCGTGGGAGGACAGGATGGGCTGGAGCGAAATGTGGAGTCGTTCTGCAGCCTGGCCGGGCGAGAAGGGAAATGGGGGAGGTTTCAGAACAGGCTTCAGTTAATCTCACACCACAATTCCCCCAGGTTCTTTCCCAGCAGACAGACACCCTAGATTCTGCCATGCTGGGAAAACGTTTGATCTCTTTATTCCAGCGTGGACCTGGCCCCCCCTGCCAGGCTAAGCCCACAGAGAGATTTTCAAGCCTCCCACTAACAAAGTCTCTGAACAATATGCGGGGGCTGGGCAGGCTCCATGGGGGACTCGCTCCTTCCTTCCCCTCCTGTGCCCCGCCGTGCCCCGTTGCCAGCAGGGAACGGTCACCCCATCCCCGAGGCAGCTGTCTCAGGGCTCCCCGAAACCGCCCCCAGGAACCCCGATCCCTTCTGGGGAATGGCCCAGGGCAACAATTTCCCACCTGAACAAGGACAAATCGCTGCTGATCAAATGGGTGGGAACGCGGGAAACCCCCGGGTCGGACCCCCCCCCAAAATCAGAGGCTTTAAATGGCCATGTGAGACTTCTGGGGAAAAACAGGGCAAAACCGAGAGGCCAGCGAGTCCACGCCGGGAAAGGCGGGGGCTCCCCTGGACGCCACCTCCCGCCGGGGCAGCGAGCGAGGGACGGGGACGCCCCGCCGAGACTCTGCAGCCGGGGGGGGGGGGGAAGGGCAAACAGGGACCGGATGAAATTAACCCCCCCGCGAATCCGCCCCCCCCCGCTCTCTGGGTCCGTTCTCCCCAGGTCCCGCCCCACTCACTGTCCCCGCGGGCTGGAGCGGCCCCCCGGGCTCCCCCGGCCCGACCCGGCAGCAGCATCCAGCCCGCCCCCGCCCCGGACGTACCGGGCTGCCCCGCTTCCGCCCCCTCGCCGCGCCGCGCCCCGGCGGCCCGGGAGCCGAGAACCGCGGGGCGCTGGGAGCTGTAGTTCCTTGGCCCGCTGCCCCCCGGGAGAGCCGGCCCCGGGGCCGGGCGGGAACTACATTTCCCAGCATTCCCTGGGCCGCTCCGCACGGGAGGGGCCTCAGCCTCAGCTCCAGCTCCAGCTCCAGCTCGCCTTGCAGGGGAGCGAGCCTGCCCAAGGCTTTGGCCCCGCTGCCACCCTCGGAGACTGCCCCAGGCTGCTCAGGGGCGCCGGGGTGGCCTCGCCTGGCAGCCCCCGAGGAAGGAACTGGGTGGATTGAGTGAACAGTGCCCCTCTCTGTCTGAAGCCTAGCAAGGGCGGTCCTGGGGACCCCACCAGGAGAAGTTAAAATGAAAAGTAAGGGAGGGGAGGCTGGAGGACCTGGGCACCTTTAGGTGCAGTACCAGGCCCATAGGAGGATTTCCAGTCTGAGCCGTGGAAGCAGAAATTGGCTTTTCCTTTCCAGATTTATCCAGTATTCAGAAAGGGGAATCTAGCACCTGCCTTCCCGATTTGAACACACTCAACATTCAGGGGTGCGCAAGCTCAATTTAGGCTGCTGTTACTTCATTTCTCCCAAGTCAAAAATGCTGATCTACTGTAACTTGCTGTAGAAAAACTGGATAAAATTGAGAGACAAACGCTGGGGTCTTCCCAGTGCTAACTCGGACTGGAATTGCTATTTTCAACAGCCATTACCATTTTTTCTTTAGTTTTGTTTGTTTAAAAGGAAGACAGTAATATTGCACTGGGAAATTCCCCACAGAAACGAAGAGCGGAAGAAAAGAATAACAAAGGCACCTCAACTTTTCCTCATTTATCTAGGACAGTCTTATCATATGGATCCAGATATCCTCCAATCACACAAGCTGAAAATTGTTCCACTTTACCACAGTTCTGTAACTGTGCGGGAACCAGTCCTGTCTGTGTTCTGTGCACATCCAAAATCCCTCCTGAATTCAGAAGAGCCTTGCTTTTGTGACCACACTACCAGATATTTTCAGCCCTGGTAAGCAAAGCAGGTTTACAGTTTGTAATCGGGCAGGAGGCCTCTCAGAAAAAGTTAGGTGCTGTGGGAGGTGTTGCTTATTCACTGGGTAATGTGAGGCCTTCCTGTTACCATAGTAAACCAGTGCAGCACAGAATGCGCTTTGCTCCCAGAGTCGAGAATGGGGTCCTTTGCTTCTATACACAACCCATTAAAGACTCCCAGTCACTTCAACAGGCTTTGGATAGAACTGCTTATACACAGGGTAACTCCACTGTCTTCACAGGGTCCTGGTCCCACAGTGGCAGGGGGCCATGTGAGCTTGTTGCAGAGCTGCTGCTCAGGGATGGGAACCTCCTGCACCCCAGCCTTCAAAATCATTCACTTTCTGCATGACTACGTGCTAGCTGAGGGGTGTATGGGAATTAGTGCCCCTGCTGCAGGTGATGGGCATCTCAGGTACTTAAAGCCATGGCCTAGAGGAGGGAAGCACTTAACTGCAGAGTCTGCGGCTGCCTAGGGCTGGCACTGAGGATTTAGAGTCCCTAGTGCCGCTGTTGCAAGGTTCAAGCATGCTCAGCCTTGTAATTGCCACCCTTCCCTTGCTACCAGCTGCAGCTATCTAAGGCTGGCCTCTGGCAATTGGCCCAATGGCTGTAGCCAGAGACGCTGCAGGTGGCTCTGTGACTACTGCGGGCCATTAAGCTAGAGCAGATAAAGAAACTGGAGTTAACCTCAAGGAACAGAGGTCACCCATAGGAAAGGAATGTCAAGGGAAGACTGAAAGGAGGAAGCAGGTCAGGTTTGCAGTGGGAGAATAGCCCCAGCTGGTTGGGGAGCATGTCCAAAGTAGAAAGGAAACAAGCATGGGGAGAGGTGGTGGTGATGATCAGGTAGTAGACTAGCATGTAGATGGGAGCAGAGGGAGAAAGGCTGGTGTCTTCAGCTTCCCGAGGGCTAAGTCCTCACTTTGGGGAAATGGTGTTTGCAAGTGGCTCGCTCAAATGGCAGGATGGGTGCTGAGGGAGGGATTTGTCAGAACTGATCAGGTATCTGCTGGCTTTGGAACTCTGAGCTGAGACTAGGACGACATACTGTGACTGGTGACATGGGGTGGCACTGGAGACATGGCTGTAGAAGGTCTGAATGAGGAAGGAGATAAATCTGTGGGGAGTTTCCCCTGATCACTATGAAAGTTCTGCTCACTGTGGACACTGGTAAACCCACATGGGTGTACAGCTCAAATAGAAGAACTGGGGCTGAGGGAGCTGTGTATGGCAATGCAGATAGTCATGTAGAGGTATGTGATCAAACTGAAAAATGTCTCTGAGATTCAGTACTGGGTACACTAGGGCACTGCCACACTGGGCCCACACTCAAAGCCCACAATGACCACGTAGGGCCGCCCCCGGGGTTGGTTCCAGCCACAGGAGGACGTCCCCCCTCGGCTGGCCATAGAGGGAGGTTTAGTGATGGTCTGTCCCAGCACAGACCCCACTGGGGGAGCAGCGACTGCTCAGCCCGGCCTCCCAGATCACAACGGAGGCAGCCACAGCATCTGCCCCAGGAGGCCCAGCGAGCTCTCGGGCTCCAGTATCCGGAGCTCAGAGAGAGACTGACACCGGCCTCCTCGGCCTGAGCAATGACCAGACCCTCTGCTGGGGGCAGCTAATGACCAAGCCCCCCTCTGCTGCCCCTGCAGGCCCCAGGGACAGTCAGGTCGATGCTGATCTCATTTCCCCTCTGGACTCACACAGGTATTTCATACGTGAACCAGAATGGACCCTCAGCCATAATTTTGTTGAACTGACTGAGCCTGAACTGAACAGAAAAACAAACCAAAGTAAGTGTCAGTCGGACTCTGCCTGCTGTTGCTCTCGAGACTCTGGTTGGACACAGAATCCTGCACAGAAATCAAAGCAGGGCCCTCTTCAGTTCTCTCAACCTAAAACATTTAACATCAGGAGTCAGACCCCCAAATCATGTAAATCAAAGACTAAATTGTGAGCACTGAGCAGGGTGTGTGTGTGGTGGGGAGCAGGGTGGCTGTGTGGGCGGATATTTGCCTTGTAAATGCTGAGCCCTTAGGCGGAAGTCCCCTGCCAGTGCCCACCCTCCCCCAGTGTTTGTTTCACCATTTCTAGGGGAAAGGATTGGGCTGGGCAGCCCCCTCCCCCTCTCCTACCCCTTGGCCTGGGGGAGCTGCCATTGTATTTCTCCTCATCCCCTCCTGCCCTCTGGCCCTGCCCTTCCCAGCCAGTCTGGGCTTGCTCCATATTCTCCCTCCAGCCTCCCCACAGCCCCTCCCCCACATCCCCCCCCTTTCCTTCCCTTTATCAGACACTCAGAGTTTCCCTCTAGTCCAGCTCTGTTCCCCTGAACCCTAGAATTCTCCCCCTGATACCTGTGTGTTCCCCCAGCCTCCCTCCAGCGGCCCTGCCCCCTGCATCCTTATTCCCCCCTCCCACATCCCCATGGCCCCCTCCCACGCCCTGCATCCCCCCCTCCACATCCCCCTTCCACATCCCTATTCAACCCCCTCCTGCCCCCTACCACATTCCCATTTGCCCCTCAATGCCCTCTGGCTATCACAGCCCCCTGCCCCCCTTTCGGCTCCCCACATCTCGCTGCTCCCCCTCATCCCCTGCAAACCCTGGGAGCTGCAGCAGCTTCCCTCTGCCCGAGGCAGGAACTTGCAGCCACCGCGCTGGGAGCAGCCTGGGGCCCCTTTGCCCCGCACAGGCTGCACCAGGAGCATCTCCCTGGGGGGGCAGGTCTCCCCTTCCCTCCCCCTGGGGCACTGCTGGGGGGCAGGGCTCAGGATCCCAGTCGGGGGGGCCGAGCTGGGGTCTCTGCACAGGGAGAGTCTCTTGGGGTGGGTGGGGCAGCGGGAATATCCCTCCCCCGCCCGCAGCCAGGGCTCGAGGGGCCCCAGCAGCAGCAACCGAGGCCCAGGGGGCTGGTGAGGCCGCGACCGCAATTCCCTTTTGCTGCCAGGCTGGGCCCCAGGCTTCCTCCGCTCAGTGCCTCCGGGGTCCTCGTGTGCTGGATCACTGGGTCTCTTTTCCCCACAGCATGTCACTGTCTGCGAGCCTGGGCTGAGCTGCAAGGGCTGGTCCCCTAGTTCGGGCCATGGAGCTGTCAGCGCCCTGCCACCAGCTTCTTCTGGTGTTAGCTGTAGGGTTCAATTCCCCTGCCCCTGGGGCCCTCCAGTTCTCCCTCCTGCCCCCGCAGGGCTCCCTGCTCCTCCCCTGCCAGTGTAACTCTGCCTGCACAAGTTGCTCTGGTACATTGGTGCACCCCTCCTTTGCTGCCCTGTCACAATTTGCTGCTTCTGCCTTTCCCCGCCCTACAGTCCCAGGCCAGTAAGTTGTGATGGATGGAGACATTCCCACCACAGTTTGGTACTTCTCACATTTCCCCACTTTCTGCTCCCGCGGTAACAGACTGTGATGAATGGGGTTCCTCTATCATCGTGTTCCCATCTCGCTCTTTCTCCATCCTGTGGTCCGGGGCTGGTAAATTCTGATGGCTGGGGACATTCCCAACACGATTACCTTTCCCCATTCTCTACCTTTCCGCATCTCCTAGACCAGGGGTAGAAAGTTGTGATAGATTGAGGATATTGAAGCCTATAGGGCTAGCCTGCTTACTTGCCTATATATCTTTTCTTATGGGATTCTTATTTTCTTATGGGTTTGACTATTTGTTTTATTATAATAGGTTATAAAATGTGTAGAGATTTATATTAGAGTATTTTTGGCTGCAATGCAAGGGACCTACAGGCCACACCCTGTATGTTGTTTTAAGGCAAAGTTAGTGTATATCAGTTTAGGACCTTTCACCTAGATAGGTGTTGATGAGTAAAAGCATAAGGTCCATATATGGTTGCAACCTTTAACACAGATAGGTAAAGGATGTGTTGAAGCAGGGTGGTATGGGGGGCTACCTAACTGCATACCCTCTTTAAACTTAACAGGTATGCCTCAACTTGGAACTTGGAAAAGAACCGAAATAACCAGGTAGGGCAGAAATAAGAGAATGAGCTAATGTCATTAATATGTGTATATATGTTATCAATATATACAAACATACCAGCCTATGAAGTAAGGGTACCCCAACATTTCTGTGGGAGAGGAGATGAAGTTTGGACATAGAAAGAGGGCTCAGGTGTTCAAGCTCTGTGACAAGGGTGACCCACCATGCCTAAGAGGCTTCTTAGTTCTCTCTTTATTGCCCTTTGGTTTATTACTCTGTTAGTTCTGAATTGTAAGTGTTAAGTCAGTCAGATAAGTAAAACTCTTAAGTTAACTTTGTCAGTCTTCTATAGCTCTTAGCTCTCTAGCTTCTCGTAAGCTCTGTCCTTCTCACTCAAGAATTGAGGGACCTGGACCTGAACTCTCTTGGCATGCCAGAGGCAAGGCTGGTCCTTGGTCTCTTACCTCCAGGTTATAAACAGGGCTGCTGACGGCAGGGTGTGGGGCAAAGGGGGGGCAATTGCCCAGGGGCCTGGGTGACTTAAAAGGGCCCGGGACTCCCAGGGAAGCAGCAGCAGGAAGCTCCTTGCTGCTTTTAAAGAGCAGTAGCAGTGCCGCTGGCAGCTCGGGGCTCCTGGCCGCTTTTAAATCGTTGGCCAGGCCAGCAGCAGTATGGGGCACCCAATGCTGCTGATGGGGAGAGGGGGGCAAAAGGGAGGCTACAGGTTAGCCCCTGAAGCCCCGCCCCTTCTGCCTGAGGCCCTGCCCCTTCCAGGGGCCCAAAGTCATGCCCCCCCCCCTTTGCCCAGGAGCCCGGCAATTCTGTCGTCAGCCCTAGTTATAATGCAAGACTGTGAGTATATTAATCAAAAGCTTGATAGTGCATAATATCACATGTATCTCTAGACCAACATTATTGCCTTTGTAACTCTGATCATTTTACCACTTGATTGCTGTTTGGTTACTATTCCATTTATCTCTATAAAAGTCTTTAAGGCTACATTTGTCTCAGTGTGAGTGTCCTTGTCGTACATCCCAATGGTCCTCGCAAACTCTATGTAGCCTGATTCTGGGACAAGAAACTTCTTATCTTCTGATCTGATCAATTGATGAGCCTATAATCCATATGATCTAACTCATAATATTAACCTCCTAAAATCAGGCAACGGGGTCCTGTCATAATTTGCTACCTCTCTCTTTGCCCATCAGTGCAGTATTGCCAATTTGGGGAGATCAAAAATCATGAAATTGCCCAGAAATCATGAGATTTTAATAAAAGTTTATACTGTGTTTGTAGGTCAGTCTTGTTTGACCTCCCCTCCCCTCCCCATCAGAGCTTAGTGTGTGCGCATGTGAGAATCAGTGTCCCCCACTCTCTCACATACTGGATAAGGTGATTTTGGTCCCTGCTACAGGAGCTCTCACAAGTGCCCATCTCCTGCCCAGCAATTAATCCTGTCTCCCCAACCCCCCATCACTTCTGTCCCCACCCAACCCCTCAATTCAGCCCCCCAGTTCAATCCCCTAGCCGCCATCGTCACCACGCCAGCACTCCAGTCCCCCCACCCCACTGACCCCCACTGCACTCAGTGCACCCTCCCAGCACTCATCCCATCCCAGCTCAGAACCCACCGTCAATGCAGCCCCCCCCATCAGCCCCCATCTGCCTCACTTCAGCCTCCTACAGCCCCCAGCCTCATCTCTGCTCCTTAGGGTCCTTCACCCTTCCCAGAAAGGGGGGGCTGCAGTGGGGTCCCCTCTCCCACGTCCCAGGACAGCAGGGGAGCAGCCACCTGGGGCTGACAGTTGGAGCCCTGCCGCATCTGGGGCAGCTGACAGAATTTCAAAGTAACATTGAAGCCTCACTTTTAGAACTCTCACATGTCAGGGGTTTTTTTTTCCAGTTGATTAAATTGCTTGTTTGAGGGTTGGCCCCTCCCCGCTTCTTTCTATCTCAGCTGAAGTTCTCCCTTCCCCCCCACTTGTTAGCTTTGTTTACCTGCTATGTAAGAGATTTCTCATGGTCTTTCCAAGTGCTGTAGAAGTAACTGCCTTATGGAGGAAGCACATTCCTTTGTTTAGGGCAGGTCACTCCTGTTTGGCTGGAAACCCATTTTAAGAATGTGCCTCAGGTGGAAAAAAAACCCTGACATTTGAGCGTTCTACCAGGAGATCTCTGAGTGAGGCTTAATTTGACTCAGAAATGGTGACTCTTGGGATCAGTTCACGAGAGCTGGCATGTCTGCTCTGTCCGGTCTGGATTGCACCCAGGATGTGGCAGAGCCTCAAACCGAAGACGGATTTTATCTTTCATGGGGCATCTAAGTGTTGTTATTTCCAAGTCTGCAGGTCACAGCTCAGCCCAGATAAGGTCTGCAGGGAAGCCCCAGAACATGGATTTCAATTTTAAAGTTTCCAGCACCACAAACAGAGAAGGAAAAGGAACAATTTGGGGCACAGACAGAGAAAATGTAATTAACCCCACACATGGGTTGTCGGAGGGAATCAGGGCGTTTTGCCCAGAGTAATTAAGATAGAGCAGAGAGAGGGGGGAGATGTTTGTTTGGGGGTGATTTGCCATTTACACACACAGCTCCATTACGGCCCTGGGGCAAGTCAAGGGGAGCCACTGAATTCCAGAGATGGGTCAGGGACATGTTGGCTCCCTCAGAGACTTCAGAGCTTAAAATTCCCTCAGGGTTCGTCTACATTGCAAATAAAGACTCGAGTCAGGGAATCTCAGAGCACAGGCCGTTTGACTTGGCTTTGGAGCTAAAATAGCAATGTGGGTGTTTGGGTTCAGGTGGGACCCTTGGCTTTGAAACCTGGCAAGGAGGGAGGATCTCAGACCCCAGGCTCCAGCCCGAGCCTTGACACTGCTATTTTAGCCCTGCGGACGGAGCCCCACAACCCTGAGTCGCCTGCCCCAGACCCTGAGACTCGCTGCAGTGGTTTTTTGTGTTGTTTTGGGGGGCTTTGCAGGGTAGATGTACCCTGAATGAGGCAGGGTCCTGTGTTAATGAGCGCTGCAGTGTGTGGTCCTGTCACTGGAGATTATATGGCAAGGCGCAGACACATGGGGGATGAATTAACAGAGCCCAGACATCCTTGATTCTGGCAATGGTAACTGAGACTGCTCAACTGTGCACCGTTAAGAACATGCTTTTACTATAATATTTTGAAGCTAAAGTTGACATACCTCCCATCCACTTTTGCTGCTCCACCATGGAATGATTTAACCTGCAGATATTCTACCCTGCAATCTTGCCGCTTTTCTCTCCAATCATCAAATATTGCTGCACGGATTCCCCCCTTTCTTCACTTACTGAATTTTACTGCACCCCTCCCGCCCCATGCTGATCACTTTCCCTCTCTTGATGGGTTACTGACATAATCTCTGCATAAAGATTGTGTGGTTTTGCTTTAAAGACCTGTTTGCTATGAAACCTTTCAGATTTTTCTTTTTTCCTGTCTGCTTAGCCAATGTGTGTAAATCTTCTTCGATTTTTCCTCACTTTCTCTTAATTGTCAAATATGGCTATAAACTCTCCTCAATGTTCACAGATTTGTTCTGTCTCTAATTACTGACTAATGTAGGATTCCCTCAGTTTGGGAGGAGAACTGCCGCCCTCAGTAATCACCATAGATTGGGGGATAGTAGAGAGAAGAAGCCTGGAGCAGTGGGCCTGGCACAAGATCTGAGTCCTGAACCAGAGGCTGTGAAACCAAGCCAGGCCATGTATTAAAGCAGATGCTCACAAGTTCACTGCCCAGTACATGAATTTGGCAAAGTTGTTGCTAGTGTACCGGGCACTAGAGATCTACATAACTATAGCCCAGCTCATAGAGATACAGCCCAGTCTAGTACAAGCTGGTTTGATAAATCAGTGGAGAGGAATGTTGTGTCCAAGATATCAGGAGGAAGGGGAGGTGACAAAGCGCTGTCAGGACACACGTAAGGTGGGGTGTTAGTTGCGTATTCTAGATGTTTGTTTCAGTCTATAAATGTCGGGGCACTTTGCCTTAATTCTTTGTTCAGCCGAGGGGGCAGTGGGCAGTCCCGCCACTGACTGAGCCGTTCCTGGCAGCGTCAGGAAGGCGAGGACGTTCCAGCCTTCAGCACTTAGCGACACTGGGCCGTGCTGTCAACATCTGCGGGACCCGCTGTCTGCGCAGAGCTGGGCAGCACACTGAACGAACACACCCCGGGAGCAGTGCTGGGGGGGGCTTGTGGGGGCCATAGCCACCCCTCTAAACACAAAGGTCAAAGCAGCCACTGCTTTCCGGCCACCCAGCTCTGAAGGCAGAGGGGAGAGAGCGGTGGCTGCAGGCGGTGGGTATGGGGGTGGTATGTACCACCTACTTCAACCCCCCACACAAGGGCTGGGGAGTTTCTGAGAGTGTGGCAAGACTCACCCCCATGGCACAGCCTAGCAAGGAGGGGAGCTCCTGGTCCGGCCTCCAATCACAGCCCCAGGTGCTCTTTGCACGGGCCAGTCAGCGACTAGCAAATGCACATTTGAACACCCTTCCTGGGACAAAGCCGCTCTGACTTGGATGGCTCAAGCGCAATAGGGAGAGGCGGGGAGTTGCCTTGCACGCCAAGCAGAGGCTGGGGAGCTGTGATAGGCAAGTGGGAGCACCAAGCAGGCAGCAGAGAGTGGCGCAGCGTATCTCTTTGGAGCAGTTGGCTGCAGTGAGTCTCCCTGAAGTTGGGATGCAGGCTGGGCTGGGCCCCAGAGGGGCTGGGCCCCAGAGGGGCTGGGCTGCCCGGGCCTCCCTCCCTGCACTGAGCCCTGTAAACATGGCACCGGTGCTGGAGGCTCTTGGGTCACTGCTGGGGACCGGAGCGGGCAGCCACGCCAGGCATGGCTCGGACAGCCCCATTCCCTGCTCTCCTCTAGGCAAGAACGTGTCCAAGCGTGGAGAAGGCAAAGCAGAGGAAGGGGCTCCAGAGAACACCAAAGGAGGGGCCCCAGCCGTTGACTGTTTAAGAAATGAGGGTAACACGTGCCCAGAGCGACCACTCATGGAAGTTGGCAAAAGTGGTCGCTTGTAAGAGGTGGTGTCTCGGCGAAGGTGTGCTACTGCCCGCACGGCTGGGGGTGGCGCCACGTCGCTCTGGCTTTTGGGGAGGCTGAGCAGAGCGCCGGAAGCTCCCCGAGGCCTGACCACGGCTCTGCCCAGGCCCCTGCTTGGCCTCCTCGCCACTCCCCTCTCCCCACCACGTCCCTTGGGTCAGCCCAAGGCCCCACCCCCACTTAGCCCCGTCCCCCAAGGCTCACCCACCCCGCACGTCCCTCCACCCCCTTCCTTGAGACACTACCGTTCGCAGGCCACCAAATCGCAAGACCCCTCTGAGACCCCCACCACCTGCTCCTTGCTGAGTTCCTCCACCCCGCTCTCCTGCCCGCTTTGGTGCTCTCTGAGTCCTGACTCCCTCCTTTCCTCCACCCCATCCCTGTGCCCCCTCCCCCCCCCGGTCTGCTGCTCACTGAGTCCCTCCTTTTCTCCACCCCCAGAACCCCACGGTTCCTGCTGCTCGCGCCCTCCACCCGAGCCAAGCGCTCCCCTGGCCCTTCTGGAACTTGAGCAAGTACAAACACTTGGGGGGGGGCATTCGCTGCCCCCAATTACCCCTGACTGCCGGCTGCTGCTGACCAGGGACACTGCTGTCAAATCACTGGAACCCCGTTTGCAAGGAAAGCAGAAAAACGCATCTGCCTGCTTACCGTGCGCTGAAAATGCCTTGTAATAGTCCCGTCTCCATGACCGATTTCCGGCCGGAAGCAGTTTGGGGCTTCTCGGACCAAGGAGAGGTGTGAGGGGCATGGGGAACAGGACAGAGAGGCCCAAGCCGTGGCCGGCAAGGCCTTGGGGAAAAGGCAAAGTGAGGGCGGGGCCACAAAGGAAGAAGCCGCGAGGGAGCAGGGTCTCCGGCTGGCACGCGGCCAGAGCACGAGCAGGGCCACGGTCCAGGTGCTGGTGCCACCCCTGTCTCGGGCCCTCCCAACACCAACCCTTCAAAGGTGGCAGGCTCCGAAGAGAGGTGCGCCCCATCCAGCGTGTCTTGCCCAGTTCGGGGAGGCTTCACCTTCTCAAGCACTTCATACCCGCCACCCACTTCCCTCCCGTGCACCCACTGCCCCGCATCCCCATCCCAGCCTGCCCCCTGCATCCCCCTTCACCCCTCCGGCCCGGGGCGGATTACTGCATGTGCCGAAGGGCCCTGTGTCTCGGGGCCCCAGCCCCACAGGAGCGCTGGCACTCTGGCCCTGCCCCCTGCTGCCCACCCCCAGCCCTGCTCCCCCTCTTTCTTCTGCGGTCCCACGCCAGGCCGGAAGAGTGAGGGAGCCTGCGTAGAGAATGAGTGAACTCCTCCGCCCCTCCCCGCGGAGCCGGCCGAGCCCCCTCCCCTCACCCCCAAACTCCAGCGTGGAGCCGGCCAAGCCCCCTCTCCCTTCCCCCCCAGCCCCCCGTGCAGAGCCGGCCGAGCTCCCTTTCCCCCCAGCCCCCCGTGCGGTGCTGGCCGAGCCCCCTCTCCCTTCCCTGCCAGCCCCCCGCGCGGAGCCGGCCGAGCCCCCTCTCCCTTCCCTGCCAGCCCCCCGCGCGGAGCCGGCCGAGCCCCCTCTCCCTTCCCCCCAAACCTTCGTGCGGAGCCAGCCGAGTCCCCTCTCCCTTCCCCCCCCAAACCCCAGTGCGGAGCTGGCCGAGCCCCCTCTCCCTTCCTTCCCCGCCAGCCCCCCGCGCGGAGCCGGCCGAGCCCCCCCCCCTTACCCCCCAAGCCCCATCGCGGAGCTGGCCAAGCCCCCTCTCCCTTCTCCGCCAACCCCCCCACATGGAGCCGGCCAAGCCCCCTCTCCCTTCCTTCCCCCCAGCCCCCCGCGCGGAGCCGGCCAAGCCCCCCCCTTACCCCCCAGCCCCCCACATGGAGCTGGCCGAGCCCCCCCCCCTTACCCCCCAAACCCCAGTGTGGAGCTGGCTGAGCCCCCTCTCCCTTACCCCCCCAGTGCGGAGCCGGCCGAGCCCCCTCTCCCTTACCCCCCAGTGCGGAGCCGGCCGAGCCCTGTCTCCCTTCCCCCCAAACCTCTGTGCAGGTGGCCGAGCCCCCTCTCTCTTTCCCCCCAGCCCTCCATGTCGAGCTTGCTGAGCCCCCTTGCCCTTCCTTCCCTCAGCCCCACCCAGGCCCCCTGATGCCCCCCCCCATCCCTTTTTGGCAAAACTGGGTATTCATAAAGTTTTCTCTTGGCAACTGATGATCAGTTGGCAAAAGCAAATGGAACAAATGTCCAGTTTTGTCAAAAAAGTTGGGACCCCCAAGGCCAAAACAGATTGGATGGGCACCCGAGGCCAGGAGCCCCAACCTTTACCTCGTCTCCACCCCACCCTGGGAGCCAAGGCCAGAGCCAGGAACAAGAGCCAGGCGTTGTGGTGGGTCCAAAGGTTGCAGTCAAGGGCCAGGAGTGGGGTTGCATTGGGAGTGGGGCTAGCCGTATGGCTGGGACACCCCACAGTGTAGGGATCACTGTCCTGGACTGTGGTAAAAACAACCCAGGGAGCCCAGGCAGCTGTGGGGAGCCCATGAGCCTCCACCTGCCCTGGGTGGGGAACTGGGGTGCCTGAGAGCAGCTGCTGCCCCATATCACGGTCCGGCTGGCAGTGCCTGTGCAGACTAAGAGCAGCATCTGGGGGGAGAGGCGGAGCGCAGGTGGGAAGAGGCGGACTCAGGGCAGGGCCTAGGGGAAGAGGCAGAGCGGAGGTGGGAAGAGGCGGAGTCAGGCAGGGCCTAGGGGAAGAGGCGGAGCGGAGGTGGGAAGAGGCGGATGTGAGGGAGGCGCCATGGGGAAGAGGCGGAGCGGTGGTGAAAAGAGGCGGAGTCAGGGCAGGGTCTGGGGGAAGAGGCGGAACCAGGGCGGGGCCTAGGGGAAGAGGCAGAGCGGAGGTGGGAAGAGGCGGAACCAGGGCGGGGCCTAGGGGAAGAGGTGGAGTGGAGGTGGGAAGAGGCGGATGTGAGGGAGGCGCCTGGGGAAGAGGCGGAGTCAGGCAGGGCCTAGGGGAAGAGGCGGAGCGGAGGTGGGAAGAGGCGGAGTCAGGCAGGGCCTAGGGGAAGAGGCGGAGCATAGGTGGGAAGAGGCGGATGTGAGGGAGGCGCCTAGGGGAAGAGGCGGAGCGGTGGTGGGAAGAGGTGGAGTCAGGCGGGGTCTAGGGGAAGAGGCGGAGCGGAGGTGGGAAGAGGCGGAACCAGGGCGGGGCCTGGGGGAAGAGGCGGAGCGGAGGTGGGAAGAGGCGGATGTGAGGGAGGCGCCTAGGGGAAGAGGCGGAGCAGAAGTGGGAAGAGGCGGAGTGAGGACGGGGTCCGGTGGAAGAGGCAGAGTGGTGGTGGGAAGTGGGGGAGTGAAGAGGCGGAGTGAAGAGGGCGGGGCCTGGGGGAAGAGACAATTTACCCCACCCCAGGGCCCACGCCGCCCCTCCTCTTCCTTCCCCACCCCTGCCCCCCATTCTCCTCCTTCCCCGCCCCCATTCCACCAAGGCCCTGATCCACCTCTTTCTGCCCCTACTCCACCCCACGCCACCCCTTCCCCCAAACTCCTGCCCTCGCCACTCCTGAGCAGAGTTAGGCAACAGTTGAGCGTGTGTGTTTTAGGATTGTTGGCATCTACGAGTCAGATTCAGGTATCTAAAGTGAAATTAGCAGCTGGACATCTAAATCTTTTTGTGCATCTAGCCCCAATGCCTCACCTGCTTTGCCAACCCCACTAAGCCCCTATCTGCATCCTCAGGTGCCTAATACCTAAAAAATGACTTTGGGTTAGATTTTTAAAACGATACTTTTGAAAGACTTACTGAAAATCTAATGGGACTTAAAAATCAGTTTAATATAATCTGGGTCCCCAAGCACTCAAATACCTTAATCAGAACCGTACGGGGCTTTAAAGGGTATCACTCCATGGCAGGGTCTGACAGTCGGTGCAGAATGTCTGATCAGACCCATCGTTAATGATTATTGCTAAAGCCAATAAGAGACTGACTTTTCTCAGAAAATGTGTTCTGTGCTCTAGGGGTAAGAGCCGTAATTCTGGGGAAGAACAATCTGTGTTCCACACATAACAGAAGTTGAATTCCTGCTTCAAGGGCAGAGCCTCGGTCTCTCAGACATCAGGAGATGCTGCCCCCTCCCCTCATCATTCCCCTTGGGGCGTCACTTGTAGCCCGTTAGATTTCAGGGTCACTCCTGACACTTGCAAAATCCTTGCGTTGGCTGTTCTGCGTATTTAGACTCTAAGCTCTTTCCCTTAGGAGCTGTCTCTCATGATGTGTAGATACAGCACCTAGCACAACACGGCCTTAGTCTTCTGTGGAGCCTCTGGCTGCTGCTGTGTTACAAATTATCATGGTATTAACTGAGACAAAATTATTTTGAAACCAGACAAGAAGAAATTTGAGGAAAGTTTTGCTTTGAGGACCAGGCCGAGTATCAACAGGGAGAAAGAAAAGGAGGACTTGTGGCACCTTAGAGACTAACAAATTTATTTGAGCATAAGCTTTCGTGAGCTACAGCTCACTTCATCGGATGCATTCTCCCAAACCCACACATCTAACCTCCCAGTCCTGCCAAACCTTAATCACATGCTTAATTGGACCACTGCCCATAGCCCCAGTGCTTTAAACGGGTCTGAGCTAGAATGGCCGGTGGGAAGGCTGAGCGAGCCGGGGTTTGGGGATGAAACCAGCTCAGAGCAGAACCACTGTAGCCATATTCTCCGTATAGAAATCTGTCAATATACAGCCTGTAACAGCCTATGACAAGGCAGAGCTGAGACTGTATGAGTGACCTCACTGTGCATTTCCGTACCAGACCAGGCTTGCTCTGCATTTCCTGGTAACCTCCCCTCTGAATCCGGTGGGTAGTTAATGGAAAACAAGGACACAGTGTGAGAAACTAAATTCTACTTTATTATGACCAAGGAGAAACAGACTCCTGTCCCCCAGCCCAGCTCAGCACAGGACTTTGCATCCCCAGCCCAGCACACTGCTGCACCCAAATCCCCCACGCACCCGCAACAGAGCAACATTTACCGACTGGTGGAAAAGGGCAGAGAATCCAGGAGAGATGCTGGGACCAGTCACAAAGCAAACACTCCGAGGGCAGGGAATCCATGAAGCAGAGGTTAGACGGATGCAGTGTGGGGTTAAGGGGGGGCAGAGAGAGCTGCTGTCATCCCCACACTGGACACTGGTAGATGGGGAGGGGCGATGAGCTGGGCTGTCAGGCTCCTCATCTACCTCTGGCCTCAATGATGGGGGTCAATCTGGCTTCAACACTGGCCCAGGCCTGTTGGTTTCCCCAGCTTCCTTCTTGTCTCAGGAGATGCTGCCCCCTCCCCGATCATTCATCTCGGGGCATCATTTGTAGCCTTTAGATTTGAGGGATGGCTTCACCCAGCACTCACAGGGCAGTTCCTGTCTCTCTCTGGCATTGGTGCAGCAAGTTCACAGTTCTCAACCTCCACTCTCTGGTTGTCAAGAGAAAAATCTGCAGTTTCCCAACTCTGTTTCCCTGCCCTCTCCCTCTCCTGGTGCATCTCACATCTCTGCAGGGATCAGGCAGTAAATCCATGTCCCGCTCAGTCTCGGCCTCTCGGAGTGTGAATCTAGCACTCACCCTCAGTGTTCCTGCTGACAGATATTGAGACTTTTCATTGTTCAAACACACAAAAATCTTATGACAATGGGAAAGAATGGTTAAAATAAAACAAAGAAAGGACTCTTCTGGCAATTGATCCTTTGTCTCATAAAGTCCTCAATAAACCTGCTACATCCTGTCAAAGTAAACTAATATCCAAATATGTGACCAAACGGCCTTCAGGAAGAGACAGAAACCAACACTACAAGGTGCACTACAAAATACTTGCAGGTTCATAAAGTGAAATCCCACAGAACTCTAACTCCCCAAAGAAGGAAACCCAGTTTATTCATTTTCTTCTGAACTGGATAAACCTGCTGTACTCAGCACCTCCTCATTATTTTGTTGGGTCATTTACAAAAGTTTTAACACCATCCTAATGCAAAAATAATAATAAAAAAACCCAAACCCCAAACCTGAACATCTACAAAGCCCAGAAGCTACTTTAACAATAGATCAGGGATTGGCAACCTCTGGCTCCCAGCCTGCCAGGGTAAGCCGCTGGCGGGCCGCGAGACGCTTTGTTTACCTGAGCGCCCACAGGCACAGCCGCTCGCAGCTCCCAGTGGCTGCGGTTCACCGTTCCCAGCCAGTGGGGGCTGCAGGAAGCACGGCCAGCATGTCCTTCGGCCCGCGCTTACCGTGACGGACCGGGAGCCAAAGGTTGCTGACCTCTGCAACAGATGAAAGCGGGGATTTTAGCTCAGAAAGATCAGCCAGAGGTTTGGGGTTCATTTGAATTCCCCCTCCAGGTCTGGGACACTTTCATCTCTAGCCCTAAGGAGTCTGACTCAGGATCAAAGAAATCAGAGTGTGATTCCTAAGCACGGAGAGCACAGACCGTTGTGGTAAGTGCCATGCTGGGAGGACAGTGCACTCCTTGGCTTTGCACTCCTACACGCATGCGGGGCACTTCCTGAGCTGGGTCTCACGGTGCAGACCTAATCTCCGCGTCTGTGTCTTTCTGCAGCAGGATGTGGCCCTTCCTGTGTGTGTGACAGAGCAGGCTGCAGAGCCTGGCTTGGCAGGGCAGGGGGCCCTGGCTGAACGGGCAGGCTCAGTGGAACCCCAGTACCTCAGGTGGCATACCCAGATCGGCAGGGTAACCCGTCGGAGGGCTGATCGGGGCTTCTCCTCCTCTGCCTGGGGCTAGCTTAGACCAGGCAAAGCCAGAGGGTCACTGATCAGCTCAGGGTCAGCTGCTGCCGGAACCTGCCCCCAGAGACGGGCAGATGGATACTCTTAGCATATAAGCCTGTTTGTCAGCCTGAGAAAGAATTTGGGGGTTGACTTTTTGATACTCTTACATTTTATACTAATATGTGTAAACAAAGGACAAGGACCCCGTGTTTTACATTTGCCCACAAGCAGATGGGGTGAAAAGAGAGAAGAACTGGAACTAAAGTGTTACTGGGCATAGCTGGAATGGAATATATGAGCGCACACCTGAAAACTGCCTCAACTCTTTCTCTCAAAGCAAGGTCAAGCAACAAGTCAGGAGGGGAAAGGAGGGATAGGGGGAGAGGTAAAAGACTAAAAGACCAAAGAAATATCTGTCCCTAACTGGAGAACAACCTCACTCCTCCCATGGGGTACAAAAGAGGTGACATGAAGACCCCAACTCATGACCCTCGAGAACAAAACACGACCATAAGTTGTAAGGGATGTGACTAGGGGAGTGCACTGCAGGTCTATTTGGACCTGCTAAGAAGGAGGAGGGGGAAGGGAAAATGAGAATGGGGAACTGGGACGCGGGGTAAAGGCTCTGCGGCGTCAGGGCCGGGAAGGGGGGGGGGGACGCGGGGTAAAGGCTCTGCGGCGTCAGGGCCGGGAAGGGGGGGGGACGCGGGGTAAAGGCTCTATCGGCGTATAGGGATAAGCCTGACTGGTGTGAAGGGTGCAAAATATGCTTGCTTGGAAACTAACCCCAATAAACATTGAATTGTCTGCCCTTCGGCCTTCTGGTCTGCTCTCTGTCTGTGAGACAAGAACCAGGGAAGCAGGTGAAGGGAAAAGCCCTCTAACAGATACCTGGGAGCCAAATGCCACCAATGCATGTGGGAATTAGGAAATGGAGTTTTTACTATGGCCAGCTCTAGTCAGGGCACTGAGGGAATTTCTCTCCTGTGTGGAGGAGTCTCTGATGTTCACTGTGGTGTTACCTCCAACAGAAGCATTTTCCATGCTAAGGACACATAAAAGGGCTCTTCTCTGTGTGGATTTACTGAGGCTTGATGCCGTGTGAGCACCAGATAAAGCTTCCCCCACATTCAAGCTCTTTCTTCTGTGAATTATGCGATGAGGAATAATGTGTGAGCTCAGACTGAATCTCTTCTTGCAGTTATTGAAGCTTTTCTCGTAATTCAGGCATTTATGGGTTCTCTCTCTTGTGTGGGTTGTCTGATGTGAAGCAAGGTTTGATCTTCAAATGAAACTTTTTCCACAGTTGAGGCATTTATAGATTCTGTCCCATGTGAATTCTTCAATTTTTATGAAGTTATGAGCGGGGACTGAAACTTTTCCAATCATCTAAGCATTTATGGGGTTTTTCTCTTGTGTGGATTGTCGAATAAGGTGTGAGTGCTGACAGAAGCCTTCCTCACAGTGGAGGCATTTATACGGTTTCTCTCCTATGTGGGTTTTCTGATGTACAATAAGGGCTGATGGTGCACTGAAGCTTTTCCCACAGACCAAGCATTTACAGGGTTTCTCTCCCATGTGCAGTCTCCGATGGGCAGTAAGATTTGAGCTCTGACTGAAGCTTTTCCCACAGTCCAAGCATTTATAGGGTTTCTCCCCTGTGTGGGTCCTCTGATGTGTAATGAGGGCTGATGGTGCACTGAAACTTGTCCCACACTCAAGGCATTTATAGGGTTTCTCTCCCGTGTGAGTTCTCTGATGTGTAATGAGGGCTGATGGTGCACTGAAACTTTTCCCACACTCAAGACATTTATGTGGTCCCTCTCCTGTGTGGATCCTCCCATGGCTAGTAAGATGTGAGCGCTGATTGAAACTTTTCTCACAGTATAAGCATTTATAGGGTTTCTCTCCCGTGTGAGTTCTCTGATGTACAATAAGCGCTGATGGTGCATTGCAACTTTTCCCACACTCAAGGCATTTATATGGTCCCTCTCCCGTGTGGATTCTGCCATGGCTAATAAGGCCTGAGTGTTGACTGAAACTTTTCTCACAGTACAAGCATTTATAGGGTTTCTCCCCTGTGTGGATCCTCTGATGTGCCGTGAGGGCTGATGGTCCACTGAAACTTTTCCCACAGTACAAGCATTTATGTGTTCCCTCTCCTGTGTGGATTCTCCCATGGCTATTAAGATGTGAGCGCTGGCTGAAACTTTTCCCACAATCCAGGCACGTATAGGGTCTCTCTCCTGTGTGGATTCTCCTATGGTTTATAAGTCTTGAGTGCAGACTGAAGCTTTTCCCACAGTCCAAGCATTTATAGGGTTTCTCCCCCGTGTGAGTTCTCTGATGCACAATAAGGGCTGATGATACACTGAAACCTTTCCCACATGCAAGGCATTTATAGGGTTTCTCTCCTGTATGAATTCTCCTATGGCTAATAAGGCTTGAGCTCTGACTGAAGCTTTTCCCACACTCCAAGCACTTATAGGGTTTCTCTCCTGTGTGAATCCTCTGATGTGCAGTAAGGGCTGATGGTCCACTGAAACTTTTCCCACAGTATAAGCATTTATGTGGGCCTTCTCCAGTGTGGATTCTCCCATGGCTTGTAAGATGTGAGCGCTGACTGAAAGTTTTCCCACAGTGCAGGCATTTAAATGGTCTCTCTCCCGTGTGGGTTCTCTGATGTATAATAAGGACTGATGATGTACTGAAACTTTTCCCACATTCAAGGCATTTGTATGGTCCCTCTCCCGTGTGGGTTCTCCCATGGCTAATAAGGCCTGAGCACTGACTGAAGCTTTTCCCACACTCAAGGCATTTATACGGTTTCTCTCCAGTGTGTAGTCTCCGATGGGTAGTAAGGTTTGAGATCCAGCTGAAGCTTTTTCCACAGTCCAAGCATTTATAGGGTTTCTTTTCCCTGGGATTTGTCTGTTGGGCTGTGGTTTCTTTGGAATCCTTGTCTCCTCCCTCACATTCAAAGGATTCGTGCACTTGCTTTCTTGGATGGTTTCCCAGCTTCCCCTCTGACCTGTCCCAATTACTCCAGACTTTTCTCTGTTCCAAGCACTGGGGAAAATTCCCATCTGCTCTTCTCAAAAAGTTTCCCTGCAGCTCCATTTGCTCAGGACCTTCCTGTTGTGGATTCCCCTCCTCGTTCTCACTTGTCTCGTCACCATCTGGGGGAGAAAGAGAATCCAGGCACGAGTCAGTGCCTGGGCTGGCAGAAAGGACACAAAGGGGAGTAGCAAAGAGGGAAAACACAACACAGTAACAGTGGGGGAGACTGAGAAATTGGATTCTGCCTCCACATCCCATCCAAACACTCCCAGGGAAGTGAAGTCAGGGAGAAAACTCCTGACAGCGAACAGGGTGGGTGGGAAGCCATGAGCGATACCTGCCATGAGATGACACCTGCCGACCAGAGCCTGACCTGGGTGAGATGAGGCAGAACTGAGGGGGGCTCACACAAGATTTTTGCAATTTTCAGCTTTTTCCATATAGTTTCTGAGTCAGTGTCACTGACTCCTCACCTGTGCGGGTGCCTCTTGAGATCTTCCTTTCCTCGAAGACCTGGAGATCTGGGACCCATGGCTCTTCCCCTGCTTCTAGCTGGGCTATCAGGTCAGGTTTGGGAAAGGGGAATCCTGCTCAGAAAGTGAAATCAGGCATGAGCAGAATGCACTGAGGATTGGTGGCGTATTTGTCACAAAGGGCACATCTGAAGTTTCAAATGACCCCATGCTTTCCTGGGGGGTTGCAAGATGTGAACAGATGGAAACATGGTCACTGAGTCCCCGTGGGAGAGGCCGGTGTCTGGTGGAGGAGGAGTTATCACACCCTCACTAGGAATTTTCAGGATCTTTGTCCTCTGGGGGACTTGCTGAGGCACCATACAGCTCCGGTGTTAAACATCTGCCTATGTCTGAACCCCGAGAGGCGAGAGCCCTCCCCAGAGATGGAGCTAATCCCATGAAGGGAGGTACACAGAGATCCTGCGTTTGAGCGAGAATTAATGCAGAGGGGATAATACACTGCTCCTGACCCCATGATAGCTGAAGGGATGGGGATGAATTAGCATGTCCATTAGGTCCATGACTCCCCTATCCCATTGGACAGGGTTTGGAGGTGAATGCTCCCTCCTATGGGCTACGTGACCCACTCCCCTGTAATCTAAGTGACCAGGGAAGAACCTGACCAGAGGCAGAAATCCAGGCCCCATGGCTTCACACAGCTGAGGGGACAGGAATCCTTACCCAGCGTGGTCACAGTCTCATAGTTCTCCTGCATGACGTCCCTGTAGAGGGCTCTCTGAGAGGGGTCCAGCAGAGCCCCCTGCCCCACGGTGAAATACACAGCCACCTCCTCGAAGGTCACCGGCATCTGAAACAACAGGTGCCCCCCACTCAGTGCCTGCTGCCCCTGCCACAATCCCACTATTTATGGGGGAAGAAACAGGTCAGGTCTAGGAGGGCCTGGGGAGCAGAATCCCACCCCACCCTGCTCAGAGTGGCCAGGAGGCTGCAGGGAACAGAGAGAAGGGGAGAGCTCCTTGTCCCTCCCAACAGACAGAGGAGGGCAGGGTCTTCTCATTTACCACCCACCGACTAGGCACAGGTGGAGGTGGGAAGCAGAGCTCTGGGCAAGGAACAGGGACAGGAATCCCAGCACCTTCCCTTTGTATTTCATCACAGTCTCTGCCCAGGGGGTTCAGGCTCCAGCCAAATGCTAGAAAAGAGCAGAATCAACGGAGCAGCAAAGACTGGGTGAGGAGGGGCCGTTTATGCAGAGTCACCTTCCTACCCCTCCCCAGCCCTTACCCCAGAGGTCTTTCCCATCACCTGCAGTCTCTGGCTCAGGAGTTGATGCTGGGAGAGTTCAGGGATGCCCTACGGGGCTTGTTCCAGCCACAGGAGGACGTCCCCCCTCGGCTGGCCATAGAGGGAGGTTTAGTGATGGTCTGTCCCAGCACAGACCCCACTGCGGGAGCAGCGACTGCTCAGCCCGGCCTCCCAGATCACAACGGAGGCAGCCGCAGCATCTGCCCCAGGAGGCCCAGCGAGCTCTCGGGCTCCAGTATCCCGAGCTCAGAGAGAGACAGACACCGGCCTCCTCGGCCTGAGCAATGACCAGAGCTTCTGCTGGGGGCAGCTAATGACCAAGCCCTCCTCTGCTGCCCCTGCAGCCCCCAGGGACAGTCAGGCCGATGCTGATCTCATTCGCCCATCTGGACCCACAGTGGAACCGGAGACCCAGATCATACCAGAGTTTCATACATGAACCAGAACCGAACCTGAGCCATAATTTTGTTTTACTGACTGAACCGACTGGGGAAGGGGAGGGAAAGACGGGGGAGGGAGGGACATCAATTAAAATAAAGATTCAGCCTTTTTTAAAAAAGAACGAGGAGGACTTGTGGCACTAGAGACTAACAAATTTATTTGAGCATAAGCTTTCGTGAGCTACAGCTCACTTCATCGGATGCATGCAGTGAAAAATACAGTGGGGAGATTTTATATACACACAGAACATGAAACAATGGGTGTTACCATACGCACTGTAACCAGAGTGATCACTTAAGGTGAGCTATTACCAGCAGGAGAGCGGGGGGGAGACGGGGACCTTTTGTAGCAATAATCAAGGTGGGCCATTTCCAGCAGTTGACAAGAACGTCTGAGGAACAGTGTGTGTGTGTGTGGGGGGGGGGGGGGGGAATAAACATGGGGAAATAGTTTTACTTTGTGTAATGACCCATCCACTCCCAGTCTCTATTCAAGCCTAAGTTAATTGTATCCAGTTTGCAAATTAATTCCAATTCAGCAGTCTCTCGTTGGAGTCTGTTTTTGAAGTTTTTTTGTTGAAGAATTGTCACTTTTAGGTCTGTAATCGAGTGACCAAAGAGACTGAAGTGTTCTCCGACTGGTTTTTGAATGTTATAATTCTTGACATCTGATTTGTGTCCATTTATTCTTTTACGTAGAGACTGTCCGGTTTGACCAATGTACATGGCAGAGAGGCATTGCTGGCACATGATGGCATATATCACATTGGTGGATGTGCAGGTGAACGAGCCTCTGATAGTGTGGCTGATGTGATTAGGCCCTGTGATCGTGTCCCCTGAATAGATATGTGGACAGAGTTGGCAACGGGCTTTGTTGCAAGGACAGGTTCCTGGGTTAGTGGTTCTGTTGTGTGGTGTGTGGTTGCTGGTGAGTATTTGCTTCAGGTTGGGGGGCTGTCTGTAAGCGAGGACTGGCCTGTCTCCCAAGATCTGTGAGAGTGATGTGTCGTCCTTCAGGATAGGTTGTCGATCCTGGATGATGCGCTGGAGAGGTTTTAGTTGGGGGCTGAACGTGACGGCTAGTGGCGTTCTTTTATTTTCTTTGTTGGGCCTGTCCTGTAGTCGGTGACTTCTGGGTACTCTTCTGGCTCTATTCAGGGGACACCATCATAGGGCCTAACCACATCAGCCACACTATCAGAGGCTCGTTCACCTGCACATCCACCAATGTGATATACGCCATCATGTGCCAGCAATGCCCCTCTGCCATGTACATTGGCCAAACCAGACAGTCTCTACGCAAAAGAATAAATGGACACAAATCAGATGTCAAGAATTATAACATTCAAAAACCAGTCGGAGAACACTTCAGTCTCTTTGGTCACTCGATTACAGACCTAAAAGTGACAATTCTTCAACAAAAAAACTTCAAAAACAGACTCCAATGAGAGACTGCTGAATTGGAATTAATTTGCAAACTGGATACAGTTAACTTAGGCTTGAATAGAGACTGGGAGTGGATGGGTCATTACACAAAGTAAAACTATTTCCCCATGTTTATCCCCCCCGCCTACCCCCCACTGTTCCTCAGACGTTCTTGTCAACTGCTGGAAATGGCCCACCTTGATTATCGCTACAAAAGGTTTTTTTTCTCTCCTGCTGGTAATAGCTCACCTTACTTGATCACTCTCGTTACAGTATGTATAACACCCATTGGTTCATGTTCTCTGTGTATATAAATCTCCCCACTGTATTTTCCACTGAATGCATCCGATGAAGTGAGCTGTAGCTCATGAAAGCTTATGCTCAAATAAATTTGTTAGTCTCTTAGGTGCCACAAGTCCTCCTTTTCTTTTTGCGGACACAGACTAACACGGCTGCTACTCTGACACCAGCCTTTTTTAAGCTCAATCTTTAAAATAAATAAATTTTTAAATAAAACCATGTACAGCGATCTTATTTTCATTTAAGAGAGACAACAGACTAGCCAGTGGGCTGGTGATGACCCCAGAACGGCCTGCCCCAGGACAGTGAGAAGAGAAGGGGGCCAGCCCACAAGAGCAGGGAGAGAGAGGGGAAACTTGGGAGCTGCCTGCACACCATGGGAGGCAGAAGGGGGGGCCCAAAGGTAGATGACCCATCTCTGAGATGCCCCCCGGGGAGAGAAGGGGTTGGATGCTCCCTGGGCCATGAAGTTCACAATAACTTGTCAAGAGCAAGGGTAAAGGTAATGGCTCCCCAAACTCCTCCACTTCAACAGGCCTCCTCCCACCATCCCCAGCCCCTGGGGCAGCTCCTCCCTCCAGTTGCCCCACTTGAGGCAGGGTTCGTGCTCCAAACTCCCACTGAAGCTGCCTGCAGGGCCAACTCCCAGCCCCTGCTTGGGGCACTGTCTGATACCCACCTTCACGCCCCCCTCCCTCTCCCCGGAGCTGTTCTCTCTTTTCACCCATCCTGGCTATGGCAGGCTCACATCCAGAGCCACTTTCTGCCTGGGGGGCAGGCCAGTCTGCCTGCAGCACCATGTGTTCCTGCTGATGCCGCTGACCCAACCCTGCTGCAACAGAGAGTCCCGGGCCGGGGTCTGAGCAACTCTTGGAGCTCCGGGAGTTCTGCCAAGACCTGACCACCTCAGGCCATGAGCTTCACCTGACAGGGTCGGAATGGAAGGCGAAGGAACACTGGGACGTTGCACCCCATAATGCTTTATGGAGCTGTGCTTATGAGCGTACATGTGACATAACTGGAATATGTTTTATGCTAGATACGCCATGTAACCTATCTTTGCAAAGGTTCTGATCTACTGAATGTATTCCTCCTATTCGTATGCATGGATCATTTGTATATCTGAAGTTACGAGCATTGGCTCTGTGCTTGTATTGAAAGTGTTTGCTGTAGGAAGCACATCAGGCAGATTTGGTCAACATAGTGTGAAGGGGTTATTCACGTAATTGGGAGCACTTAACTAACAATGGACTTTGGGAGACGCCAATCCACATCTGAGCTTTCCTGGGAACGTTCATACTAACACGTAAACAATGGCATTGGCCTGCCAAAAGCTGAATCATTCATAGACATGTGACTTGCCCAGGTGGCTAGAGACCCCATCTTGTGACTGTGATGTTGCACAAGAGAGAGAATATAAAAGGACCTGGAAACCCCTCCATTTTGTCTTCAGCTGGCTCAAAAGATAGCCACTCCACCCCCAAAGAATACCTGAAAGAAACTGGAACAAAGGACAGTAACTACAGGGGTGAGAGTGATTGCTGGACCCAGACTAGGAAGGAGTCTAATCTGCTAAAGAAGCTTATTGGAACATCTCTGAGGATGAGATTTACCTGCATTTAGTTTCCTACTGTATTAGGCTTGGACTTGCGTGTTTTTGTTTTATTTTGCTTGGTAATTTACTTCGTTCTGTCTGTTAATACTTAGAGCCACTTAAATCCTATTTTTTATATTTAATAAAATCACTTTTTGCTTATTAATTGACCCAGAGCAAGTAATTAATTCCTGGGGGAGCAAACAGCTGTGCATCTCTCTCTATCAGTGTTATAGAGGGCGAACAATTTATGAGTTTACCCTGTATAAGCTTTATACAGAGTAAAATTGATTTACTTGCGGTTTGGATCCCATTGGGAACTGGGTGTCTGGGTGCTAGAAACAGGAGCACTTCTTAAGCTCTTTTCAGTTAAGTCTGCAGCTTGTGGGGGACGTGGTTCAGACCTGGCTCTGTGCTGGAGCAGGCTGGCGTGTCTGGCACAAGGCAGGGTACTGCAGTCCCAAGCTGCCAGGGAAAATGGGCTTAGAGGTAGTCTCAGCACATCAGGTGGCAGTCCCAAAGGGGTTTTTTTTGACCCAGCCTGTCACAAACATGTCACAATTGCACTGACGTCTGACAGTGACAACAAAGAATTTCTTCCATATGAACGACTGACCATGGGTAACTTTCTGGTGCATGGTTAAAATGCCAAGTGGAAATATCAAAAATCTTCTCCATTTCCTGAATTCTTACTACAGTCAATGAAAACAATTAGAAAGAAATCTGTCGGAACTGACATCTTCCTCTCATATATAAATACCCTGATCCTAGAGAGCCATTCCCACTGTCCGAAGAGGACAAACTCAAGGCAAAATTTAATTTCACCAAAACATGGATGAAGATGGAAATGCTTGAATCAGAAGTCAGAAATAATGATGTCATAGAATCAATGTCAGACGGGTCTGAAATTGAAAAATGAAAGGGAAATTCTGAACGCTTGTGAAATCTCCAAAAAGAAAGTGATATCTGGACAAAGGAAAGCCCAGGAAAGGATTGGGCCAATTTCTGATTCATTTGCATCTGAGCCACATCTCAATAAGAAAACCTGCCAAACTACTGGGAGCATCAGAAAAACGTCAGCATGCCCAAGCTGTACCAACTGGCACAAATTGTACTGGCCGTTCCAGCAACACAAGTGAGTGTTGAAAGAACATTTCCAGGCCTCAGATGTGTCCTTTCTCTGCAGAGGCCCAACATGACAAAGCAAACATTTAAAGACGTTATATTAGGTTGCTCAAACAAATTGTTCTTCAAAAATAATCGTGTTTATTTGACAACACAAAAACAACAGGACAATTCATGTAAAGTTAAAAAATAAACAGTCAAAAACCAAAACAGTTTCCATTTTAAGTTGCAGCCCTCTTTTTCAAATTTACCTCCACAAAGATTGAAACAGGATTTGAACCAGTAACTGAACTTTTACTTTTGTTTCTTTGAGTGGCTAGAACCAGAAACGAAACCGAACACACTGAATGGAACTGAACCCAAACCTGAACCAAACCTAAATCCCAGCTGGGCTCCTTGCCTGCTGTTGCTAGCAGTGACTCTGGTTTCACACAGAATCCTGCACAGAAATCAGAGCAGGACCCTGTTCAGTCCTGTCAACCTCAAACATTTAACATTCAGGAGTCAGACCCTCAAAATAATGAGATTGTTCCCTACCTCATGGGGGAGCTGCCACTGTATCTCTCCCCATCCCTCTCCCTCCTCCTGCCCTCTGGCCCTGCCCTTCCCAGCCAGTCTCCGCTTGCTCCATATTCTCCCTCCAGCCTCCCCACAGCCCCCCTTTCCTTAATCCCCCCTTAATCAGAGTTTCCCTCTAGTCCAGCTCTGCTCCCCTGAGCCCCAGAATTCTCTCTCTGCCCCAATACCTGTGTGTTCCCCCAGCCTCCCTTCAGCAGCCCCACATTCCCATGGTTCCCCTCCATCCTGCCCCTTGCCCCCCTCTTGCCCCCTTTCACATAGTCATTCCCTCCCCACACACACACACATCCCCGTTCCCCCCCACCCCTGGCTCAGAGCCCCCTGCCCCTCTACAGCCCCCTTCTGGCTCCAACCCCCCCTGACTCCCTACATATCGCTGTCCCACTCCCACCCCCTCCAAACCCTGGGGGCTGCAGCAGCTTCCCTCTGCCCGAGGCAGGGATTCACAACCAGCCCCACTGGGAGCAGTCTGGGGCCCCCGTTCCCCACACAGTCTGCACCAGGGGAAGGGGGGAGGTCTCCCCTTCTCTCCACATGGGGCACAGCCGGGGGGCGGGGCTCAGGGTCCCAGTCACGGGGGGCCGGGCTGGGATCTCTGCATGGGGAGAGTCTCGGGAGGGAGCAGCGGGAATGTCCCTCCCCTGCCCACAGCCAGGACTCGGGGGGCCCGAGCGACAGCAAGCGAGGCCCTGGGGGCTGGCAAGGAACGTGGGTTGCACCACACCAGAGTCCGTGCAGAGACTGCAATTCACGCCTCCTGCCGGGCTGGGACTGGGCTTGCTCCGCCCGGTGCCTCCTGGGTTCTAGCGAGCTGGATTGCACTGGGTGTGGCCTGCGTGTGTCTGTCTGTTATTGTTATTTTTTATTGTATCATCACCCCCAAGAACTATTTGCACTCTCCCTAACCACTGGACTATCAAGTCATTCGTGCTCTCTTCTTGGCACATTCCTTATATTCAAATATTTATATAAAGTGGAACAGCTTCAACATGAAAGACTGGTTAGACTCACATCAGAATATCCCATAACCCAGTGGTTAGGGCACTCTCTAGAGAGATGGGAAATGTCTGTTCAAATTCCTTCTTATGGGGCAGAGAGGGGAATTGAACCTGGATTTCCCACTGTGATTGATGTGGCAATTTCCTGCAATATCCTTGAAAAACTTTATTGTATTCAGTGTATGTGTTGTTGTTGGCTAGGATTGTATGTACCCTCTCTAACAGGGAGATGCGACCGGTACAAGACTTGGAAGTTCAAAAGACGATGTTGAAAACGTGCCAACCAAATATGGGCTTTTGGGACAGTGAGTGTAAAGTGGATTTCCTGGGGAGAGGTTAATGCAAATGACCCAGGTCCAGTTTTGCAAACACCCAGCTTTTTGAAACTGCCCTGAGGAGAGTCATTGTCTGCGGATTACCTGCTCCAAAAGGCGAAGATCGAAGTGTGAGTGTGGTCATGCAGGAGCGCTGGGAATAGCTCCGAGCGCTTGAAGCCTGCCCACACTAGCGCTTTAGAGCGCAGCAAGTCTGAGCGCTTGGGGTGGTGATTTTTCACACCCCTGAGCCAGCAAGGTAGAGCGCTACAAAATGTAAGTGTAGACAAACCCTCAAGCTTTTTAGAGCGCTGAAACTTGTATTGCTCGGGCGGGGGGAGGGGGGTGTTTTCACACCTCTGAGTGAGGAAGTTTCGGTGTTGTAAAGTGCCAGTATAGACAAGCCCTAAGACAGATTTGAGCTTGTAGCCATGGAGAAAACCCAGCTGTGGGGTTTGAAGGGCTGACACCTACCAGTGGCCAGGGGGCTGCAGGGAACAAAGAGAAGGGGAGATGGAGGAGTGCAGGGTCTTCTCATTTACCACCTACCTACTAGCCACAGGCTGAATGTGGGAAGCAGAGCTCCATGCAGGGAACAGGGACAGGAATCCCAGCACCCTCCCTTTGTATTTCACTGCAGTCTCTGCCTAGGGGATTGAGGCTCCAGCACTTTGCTCTGTTTCCCCAGCCTTGTCCAGGGGCTTGTTTCTTGTTTTAGAAATGGGGGAATGTTCACCCCCACACCCCACCATGGGCCTGTTAATAAATCAGGCCCTAGACTGAGCATGACCCAGCAGGTTTACCAGTCCCTGTTTCCCCCACCTCACCCTGAGCGTTTCCTGACCCTCCCCCTCTACAACAACCCTCCCCAGCAGCTCCCCCAAAATCCCTACCTGAGCTGGATCCACCACAGCCATTTCCCTGTCCCGGCCCCGAGAAAGATGGGATGGTCTGGAGCAAAACGGGGTCGTTATTCTGCAGCCTGTCAGGGCGAGAAGGGAAATTCGGGAGATTTCTGAATTAGCGTTAGTCCATTTCACACCCCGATTCCCCCCAGGCTCTTTCCCTGCACTCTAGACTCTGCCATGCTCGGAGAAGCCTCAGTGACGTCATTACAACACAGACCTGACCCCTACCACTGGGACTAAATCCAGGAGACACATTTACACCCTCCACGGAACAGAGCTTCTGAGCCAAATACTAGAAAAGAGCAGAATCAAAGGAGCCACTTTGGGGTATCACCCCTGACACTGTCCCCAGGGCAGCACATTCCCCCAGTGGTGCAGGGACCACGCAGAGGCAGGAACTGGCTTTTCCTCTCTCTTCCCCTCACCTTCTTCCCAGGACAGTCACTGTCCCAGGGGGCTGCACAGAATGGGGCTGGGTGGGGCTGGGAGCCGGGAACCTCCCTCCCCCCATTGCTCCGGCTGCCCCTTCCAGTCTCTCCACTTTCCCAACTGCGCAGAAGAACTGGTCGCTGTCCTGCCATTCCTGGACAGCGTTTCCGTTTCCTCTCCAATAGCTACTGCCACTGGTAACAGGGGGGTGAGTCTGGGAGCGTCGGGGGCCGCAGCTCTGGGACTCACAGACACCCGGGAACAGACATAGTGTGAAGAGGGGCCATTTATGCAGAGTCACTTTCCTGCCTGCCCCCAGCACTTCCCCCAGGTGTCTTATCACCTGCAGTCTCTGGCTCAGGAGTTGATACCAGCAGAGCCCAGGGTCGCCCCCGGGGTTGGTTCCAGCCACAGGATGACGTCCCCCCTCGGCTGGGCACAGGGGGGCTTTAGTGATGGTCTGTCCCAGCACAGACCCCACTGGGGGAGCAGCGACTGCTCAGCCTGGCCTCCCAGATCACAAAGGAGGCAGCCGCAGCATCTGCCCCAGGAGGCCCAGCGAGCTCTCGGGCTCCAGTATCCCGAGCTCAGAGAGAGATTGACACCGGCCTCCTCGGCCTGAGCAATGACCAGACCCTCTGCTGGGGGCAGCTAACGACCGAGCCCCCCTCTGCTGCCCCTGCAGCCCCAAGGGACAGTCAGGTGGATGCTGATTTCATTCGCCCATCTGGACTCACACTGGAATCGTCAAACTGGTATTTCACACATGAACCGGAACCGAATCGCAACCATAAATCTGTGTTACCGACTGAACCCGAATGGAACTGAACAAAAAAAGAAAGGGGGGGGGGGGGTGGAGGGGCTGTTAACAGTTAAAATAAAGATTCAGCATTTTTTTAAGCTCATTATTAAAAAAACCCAAAAAACTACATATAGTGAGAAGAGAACGAGAAGGGGGCAAGCCCACAAGTGCAGGCTTGGGAGCTGTCTGCACACCATGGGAGGCAGAAGGGGGCTCAGAGGTAGATGACGCATCTCTGAGATACCCCTGGGGAGAAAAGGGGTTGGATGTTCCCTGGGCTGTGACGGTCGTAATAACTCTTCAAGCCCAAGGGCAAAGGTAACAGCTCCCCAACCTTCTCCCCTTAGACAGGTCTCCTCCCACCATCCCCACCTCTGGGGCAGCTCCTCCCTCCAGTGCTCCACCTAACGCAGGGCTCATGCTCCAAACTCCCCTCCCCACTGAAGCCACCTGCAGGGCCCGCTCCCCGCCCCCCAGGAGACTGATTAATGCTTATTAATAATGATAATGATTCATGATCTGGAGGATGGCGTGGACTGCACCCTCAGCAAGTTTGCAGATGACACTGAACTGGGACACAAGAATCCCATGCACCGCTACAGACTAGGGACCGAATGGCTCGGCAGCTGTTCTGCAGAAAAGGACCTAGGCGTTACAGTGGACGAGAAGCTGGATAGGAGTCAACAGTGTGCCCTTGTTGCCAAGAAGGCCAATGGCATTTTGGGCTGTATAAGTAGGGACATTGCCAGCAGATCGAGGGACGTGATCGTTCCCCTCTATTCGACATTGGTGAGGCCTCATCTGGAGTACTGTGTCCAGTTTTGGGCCCCCCATGACAAGAAGGATGTGGAAAAATTGGAAAGCGTCCAGCGGAGGGCAACAAAAATGATTAGGGGACTGGAACACATGACTTATGAGGAGAGGCTGAGGGAACGGGGATTATTCAGTCTGCAGAAGAGAAGAATGAGGGGGGATTTGATAGCTGCTTTCAACTACCTAAAAGGGGGTTCCAAAGAGGATGGATCTAGACTGTTCTCAGTGGTAGCAGATGACAGAACAAGGAGTAATGGTCTCAAGTTGCAGTGGGGGAGGTTTAGGTTGGATATTAGGAAAAACTTTTTCATTAGGACGGTGGTGAAGCACTGGAATGCATTACCTAGGGAGGTGGTGGAATCTCCTTCCTTTGAGGTTTTTAAGGTCAGGCTTGACAGAGTCCTGGCTGGGATGATTTATAGATTCATAGATATTAAGGTCAGAAGGGACCATTATGATCATCTAGTCCGACCTCCTGCACAACGCAGGCCACAGAATCTCACCCACCCACTCCTGTGAAAAACCTCTCGCTTATGTCTGAGCTATTGAAGTCCTCAAATAGTGGTTTAAAGACTTCAAGGAGCAGAGAATCCTCCAGCAAGTGACCCGTGCCCCATGCTGCAGAGGAAGGTGAAAAACCTCCAGGGCCTCTTTCAATCTGCCCTGGAGGAAAATTCCTTCCCGACCCCAAATATGGCGATCAGCTAAACCCTGAGCATATGGGCAAGATTCAACAGCCAGATACTACTGAAAATTCTTTCCTGAGTAACTCAGATCCCACCCCATCTAACATCCCATCACAGGCCATTAGGCCTATTTACCATGAATATTTAATTACCAAAATCATGTTATCCCATCATAACATCTCCTCCATAAACTTATCGAGTTTAATCTTAAAGCCAGATAGATCTTTTGCCCCCACTGCTTCCCTTGGAAGGCTATTACAAAACTTCGCTCCTCTGATGGTTAGAAACCTTCATCTAATTTCAAGTCTAAACTTCCTGGTGGCCAGTTTATATCCATTTGTTCTTGTGTCCACATTGGTACTGAGCTTAAATAATTCCTCTCCCCCTCCGGTATTTATCCCTCTGATATATTTATAGAGAGCAATCATATCTCCCCTCAGCCTTCTTTCGGTTAGGCTAAACAAGCCAAGCTCCTTGAGTCTCCTTTCATAAGACAAGTTTTCCATTCCTTGGATCATCCAAGTAGCCCTTCTCTGTACCTGTTCCAGTTTGAATTCATCCTTCTTAAACATGGGAGACCAGAACTGCACACAGTATTCCAGGTGAGGTCTCACCAGTGCCTTGTAGAACGGTACTAAAACCTCCTTATCCCTACTGCAAATACCTCTCCAGATGCATCCCAAGACCGCATAGATGATGATGGGGCGCCCGGGATTTCCAGGTTTATGGATCTTGGGTAGTAGATAGAATATCCCAGGTCGGGGTTCCAGAGGTGTGTCTGTGCAGATTTGATCTTGTGCTTTTTCAGAGAGTTTCCTGGGCGCCCCATCATCTCAGGCATTGGCACCCTGACAGCAGGATTGTCTGGCTATGTAGACTCCCTCCTCAGGCCCTACGCGACCAGCACTCCCAGCTACCTTCGAGACACCACTGACTTCCTGAGGAAACGACAGTCCATCGGTGATCTTCCTGATAACACCATCCTGGCCACTATGGATGTAGAAGCCCTCTACACCAACATTCCACACAAAGATGGACTACAAGCCGTCAAGAACACTATCCCCGATAATGTCACGGCTAACCTGGTGGCTGAACTTTGTGACTTTGTCCTTACCCATAACTATTTTACATTTGGGGACAATGTATACCTTCAGATCAGCGGCACTGCTATGGGTACCCGCATGGCCCCACAGTATGCCAACATTTTTATGGCTGATTTAGAACAACGCTTCCTCAGCTCTCGTCCCCTAAAGCCCCTACTCTACTTGCGCTATATTGATGACATCTTCATCATCTGGACCCATGGAAAAGAAGCCCTTGAGGAATTCCACCATGATTTCAACAATTTCCATCCCACCCATCAACCTCAGCCTGGTCCAGTCCACACAAGAGATCCACTTCCTGGACACTACCGTGCTAATAAACGATGGTCACATAAACACCACCCTATACCGGAAACCTACTGACCGCTATTCCTACCTACATGCCTCCAGCTTTCACCCTGACCACACCACACGATCCATCGTCTACAGCCAAGCCCTAAGATACAACCGCATTTGCTCCAACCCCTCAGACAGAGACAGACACCTACAAGATCTCTATCAAGCATTCTTACAACTACAATACCCACCTGCGGATGTGAAGAAACAGACTGATAGAGCCAGAAGAGTTCCCAGAAGTCACCTACTACAGGACAGGCCTAACAAAGAAAATAACAGAACGCCACTAGCCGTCACCTTCAGCCCCCAACTAAAACCCCTCCAACGCATTATTAAGGATCTACAACCTATCCTGAAGGATCACCCATCACTCTCACAAATCTTGGGAGACAGGCCAGTCCTTGCCTACAGACAGCCCCCCAACCTGAAGCAAATACTCACCAGCAACCACATACCACACAACAAAACCACTAACCCAGGAACCTATCCTTGCAACAAAGCCCGTTGCCAATTGTGCCCACATATCTATTCAGGGGACACCATCACAGGGCCTAATAACATCAGCCACACTATCAGAGGCTCGTTCACCTGCACATCCACCAATGTGATATATGCCATCATGTGCCAGCAATGCCCCTCTGCCATGTACATTGCTCAAACTGGACAGTCTCTACGTAAAAGAGTAAATGGACACAAATCAGATGTCAAGAATTATAACATTCATAAACCAGTCGGAGAACACTTCAATCTCTCTGGTCACGCGATTACAGACATGAAAGTCGCTATTTTACAACAAAAAAACTTCAAATCCAGACTCCAGCGAGAAACTGCTGAATTGGAATTCATTTGCAAATTGGATACTATTAATTTGGGCTTGAATAGAGACTGGGAGTGGCTAAGTCATTATGCAAGGTAGCCTATTTCCCCTTGTTTTTTCCTACCCCCCCCCCCCAGACGTTCTTGTTAAACCCTGGATTTGTGCTGGAAATGGCCCACCTTGATTATCATACACAATGTAAGGAGAGTGGTCACTTTGGATAAGCTATTACCAGCAGGAGAGTGAGTTTGTGTGTGTGTGGGGGGGGTGAGAAAACCTGGATTTGTGCTGGAAATGGCCCACCTTGATTATCATACACATTGTAAGGAGAGTGGTCACTTTAGATAAGCTATTACCAGCAGGAGAGTGGGGTGGGAGGAGGTATTTTTTCATGCTTTTTGTGTGTATATAATAAGATCTTCTATACTTTCCACAGTATGCATCCGATGAAGTGAGCTGTAGCTCACGAAAGCTTATGCTCAAATAAATTGGTTAGTCTCTAAGGTGCCACAAGTACTCCTTTTCTTTTTGCGAATACAGACTAACACGGCTGTTACTCTGAAACCAGCTTATAACTAACATTCTTGTTATTAATCCCTAAATGCATGACCTTACACTTTTCACTATTCAATTTCATCCTATTACTATTACTCCAGTTTACAAGGTCATCCAGATCCTCCTGTATGATATCCCAGTCCTTCTCTAAATAGGCAATACCTCCCAGCTTTGTATCATCCGCAAACTTTATGAGCACACTCCCACTTTTTGTGCTGAGGTCAGTAATAAAAAGATTAAATAATAAATAAATAAATAAATAAATTGGTCCCAAAACCGATCCTTGAGGAACTCCACTGGTAACCTCCCTCCAGCCTGACAGTTCACCTTTCAGTAGGACCCGTTGTAGTCTCCCCTTTAACCAATTCCTTATCCACCTTTCAATTTTCATATTGATCCCCATCTTTTCCAATTTAACTAATAATTCCCCACGTGGCACGGTATCAAACGCCGTACTGAAATCTAGGTAAATTAGATCTGCTGCGTTTCCTTTGACTAAAAAATCTGTTACTTTCTCAAAGAAGATAGGTTGGTTTGGCACGATCTACCTTTTGTAAAACCATGTTGTATTTTGTCCCATTTACCATTGACTTCAATGTCCTCAACTACTTTCTCCTTCAAAACTTTTTCCAAGACCTGGCACACTACAGATGTCAAACTAACAGGCCTATAGTTACCCGGATCACTTTTTTTCCCTTTCTTAAAAATAGGAACGATGTTAGCAATTCTCCAGTAAATTTAGTTGGGGACTGATCCTGCTTTGAGCAGGGGGTGGGACTAGATAACCTCCTGAGGTCCCTTCCAACCCTGATATTCTATGATACCCACCTCCAATCCCCCAGCCCTACCCCAGAAAAATATGTTTCTCTCATACATATTGTGATGGGACCCCTAGGGTGCAGCCTGGGACTGTGGGACCGCTGTGCCCCCTGAACTCTCTCCAGCCTGGGCTGTCTCTCACAATGCCCTGCTAGTGACCAGCAGCAAACCCCTCCAGGTGCTGTTGTCACTCAGCACAACCGCATGTGGAGACCCAACGCCCAGCTGGATCGCATGAAAGCTCCCAGGGCCACTCCTGAATCACACAGAGAAAGGCCACAGCCAAATCCCCCCAGCTCCCAGCACTGTACCTGAGGAATATGCCGCCTTTGACTGCTCAAGATGAGCAATGCACATTTATTAACTGGTTCACCACTTCAGCAATGGAAAGCGGATCTACACCAGCCTTTGCAAAACCTGAGCAATTTGCCACACACTTCATACAAACTCACTGGTGAAGATAAACAGTAAAACAAACGTACTGACTATAAAAGACAGATTTTAGGTGATATTATGTGATTGATAACTAACTCTGGCCTTTTACCTAACGAAATAAAATAAGGACGCAGTCTAAACTCTCACCCCGATTAGCAAAGGTGAAAGTAGGCTGGTGCACCCCGAAGCGGCACCCCGGTAAGAGAGCAGCTGGGGCTCTGGATGCTGCCGGCCGACTAGTAAGGTTTCAGTGCTGGTGCTGGGCAGCCCACCCCTCCCCTTCTGCCCCTTTTCCCTTCTACCCTCCCCCAAAGGATCCCAACCCTCCCTCCCCTCCCCCCCCCCGTGACTCCCAGCCCCACTGCATGACGGTCAGTGGTGGTGGTGGTGGGGGGTGTGAGGCCCCAGGCCCTGGGTGGTGCGGCCACAGTACCCCCAGGCTCCAGCCACAGGACTTGGGTGGCCAGGCAGCACGGTCCCCAATATCCTGGGGGGTCCAGTGGCCGGGCAGCGTGGTGGCCACACTCCCAGACCCAAGCTCCCCCCAATCACCCCAACCCCCTACCCTGAGCTTGCCTGAGCCCCCCGCCACGTCCCCCAACCTCCTGCCCTGAATCCTGCACACCCCACACCCTCCAATCCTGAGCCCCCAATCCTCTGCCCTGAGCCCCTCTCCCCAAGGGGGGGGGGGTTGCAATACAACAGTACCCGTAAGAAATTTAAGTTACTTTCCCCCCTATTAAACTAGGCAACAACTTGACTAGGCTGTTTTTCTCACCCCCACTGGATATTGCAGTCCTTAATATACAGATTTCACCTTGAAATCTGGGCCAGTCCCCTCAGTTGGAGTCTTCAGAGTGTAACTTGTTGCTTGCAGTGTAGGTGGGTGAAGGAGGAAGGCCAAACATGGCCCCTGCGTTTGGTTTTTATACCCTTGGTCCATGTGCTTGGAGAATACAAGTCCAGGCACGTCTATACAGTACAAACCAGTATTGCTGAGTTTCTAAGCAAGGTTGAGCAATTCTCCCTAGTGTAGCCTCATGAGGGTGAGTCACTGCATTGTAACTCTGTTGCTGGACAATGGCTGGTGATTTCTATTTAACAGCACCCTTCCAGGGGTTGGTTACCTCCCTTTGTCATTATCTCTGTAAGCCAGTATCTGGGCACCTCCCAAACCCACAGCATATTTTAGTGACAACCATATAACACAATCTCATAACTTCATATGCACTAAAGATATTCGTATTCAGATGGAACAGTGACTTTCAGCCAATCATAACCTTTTCCCTGATACCCCACCTGGCATGCTTTATATGCATTATCACAATTATATCCAGAGGAGGACATATGGGAGTCAGAGGGTGTTCCCCCAAAGTACAGAATGTCACACACATATCTTGATCCTAGATGTCAACCCCCACTGTCAGCAGAGGACAAAGTCAAGGCAAAATTTCATTACACAGAATCAATGTCAGACGGGTCTGAAATTGAAAGATGAAATGGAAATTCTGAACGCTTGTGAAATCTCCAGAAAGAAAGCGATATCTGGACAAAGGAAAGCCCAGGAAAGGGTTGGGCCAATTTCTGATTCATTTGCAGATGAGCCACATCTCAATAAGAAGAAAACCTGCCCAACTGCTGGGAGCATCAGAAAAATGTCAGCATGCCCAAGCTGTACCAACTGGCACAAATTGTACTGGCAGGTCCAGCAAGACAAGTGAGTGCTGAAAGAACATTTCCAGGCCTCAGATGTGTCCTGTCACTGCAGAGCTCCGATATGACAAAGCAACTGTTTAAACAGGTTATCTGACGTTGTTCAAACAGTTTGGTTAGGAAAAAATAATCATGTACATTTGACAACAGAAAAACACTCGGAAAACTCATGTAAAGTTAAAGTTACAAAATAAAGAATCAAAAATCAAGACTGTTGGCATTTTAAGTTCCAGCTGTTTTGGGGGGTTTACCCCCACTGAGATTGGGATACAATTTAAACCTGTCACTGAACTTCTATTTTTGTTTCTTTGGGTGGCTTGAACCACAAATGAAAGGGAACACACTGAATGGAACTGAACCCAAACCTGAACCAAACCTAAATAAATCCCAGCTGGGCTCCTTGCCTGCTGTTGCTAGCAGTGACTCTGGTTTCACACAGAATCCTGCACAGAAATCAGAGCAGGGCCCAGTTCAGTCCCGTCAACCTCAAACATTTAACATTCAGGAGTCAGACCCCCAAATACTGAGATTGTTCCCTACCCCATGGGCTGGGTGAGCTGCCATTGTATCTCTCCCCATCCCCCTCCCGCCTCCTGGCCCTGCCCTCCCCAGCCAGTCTCTGTTTGCTCCATATTCTCCCCCCAGCCCCTCCCCCCACACCCCCATTTCCTTCCCTTTATCCCCCCCCCCGAGTTTCCCTCTAGTCCAGCTCTGCTCCCCTGAGCCCCAGAATTCTCCCCCTGATACCTGTGTGTTTCCCCAGCCGCCCCACATCCCGTGAATCCCTGTCCCCCCAATTCCTGTCCCCCAATTCCTGCCCCCTCCACATCCTTGGGCACCCCCCCGGCCCAGGCAGGGAGCCGGGCCCCCCCGCGGGGAGCAGCCGGGCCCCCCAGCCCCGCACGGGCTGCACCGGGGGGGGAGGCAGGTCTCACCTTCGCTCCACGTGGGGCACAGCCGGGGCGGGGCTCGGGGTCCCGGGGGGGGGCCGGGCCGGGGTCTCTGCACGGGGAGGGTCCCGGGGTTGGGGGCCGCGGCAATGTCCCGCCCGCAGCCAGGGCCGGGGGCTGGCGAGGACCGTGGGTCGCGGCGCACCGGAGTCGCCGCCGCGCTGCGCTTCCTGCCGCCGGGCGCTGACCCCGGATGGGTTGTGCCGGGTCTGCCCGGGGCGGGTCCGCACCGCGCCCGGGGCCGGGCTGGGGCTCGGGCTGGGTGGGGCCGGGCTGGCCACGTCCTCCGCTGCCTTGTTTGTGTCTCTGGCGGTCTGCAAAGCGCCCCTGCAAAATTGCACTGCCCCCCCCGCCGTGCCCCCCCGCCCAGCCGCGGTCGCCCCCCCCCCCCGCCGTGCCGCCCCCCGCCGCCGGCCGGGCCGGAGTCTGCAGGGAGCGGGGCCTCTCCCACGCGTCCCCGGTGCGCAGCCGGCCACCGGGCGCTCTCGGGACCGGCCTGACCCGGGCGGGAGCGGGGTCCCCGCTGCCCGCGCTGGCTGGGCCGCCGGGCCCCGTTAACCCGCCCCGGGGCTGCGGGGGACGCTCCCGCCCGGCCCCGCCGCCCTCGCCCCGCGGGGTCGCTGCTCCGCCGCTGCCCGGCTGGCTCCGGGCGGCCGCGGGGCGTCCCTGCTTCAGTTCGCCGCTTCTGCCTTTCCCCGCCCGGCAGCCCCGGGGCTGGAGGAGCCGTGCCCGCCACAGGCCGGCCCTTCTCCCTTTCCCCACTTCCTGCGCCCGCGGCAAGAGCTGCCACGCACGGGGTTCCTCGCTTCCCCGCCGCGGCCTTTCTCCCTCCCGCCGTCCGGGGCGGCAACTGCTGATGGCTGGGGCAGTCTCCCCGCAGCCTGCTGCCTCTCACCGCTCCCGTCCTCTCTGCCGCTCCCCAGAGCTGTGACGGGTGCAGGGTGTGCCCCTCACCGTTTGCTGCCTCCCTTTGCCCGTCAGTGCAGTACTGCCAGTCTGGGGAGATCAAAAATCGTGAGTCCGACCCCCCCCCCGAACCATGAGATTGGCCCCCAAATTATAACATTTTAATATAAGTTTACATTGTGTTTTTAGGTCAGGCTGGTGATGCGTGAACTCCTCCTGCCCATTGCTGGGGCGTGCGCATGGGACAATTAGTGTCGCCCACTCTCCCACATGCTGGGTAGGGTGATTTTGGTCCCTGCTACAGGAGCTCTCGGCCCCACATCTGCCCACCTCCTGCCCAGCTATTAATCCTCTCCCCCTCCAGCCCCCCATCAGTTCTGTCTCCACCCATCCCCCATCAGGTCAGATGCCCCTTATGGGCGGTGTGTGAGCCCCCCTTTGGGGAGGCTAGCCATGCAGCCCCCACCCCTTCTGCCCGAGCCCCCCTACACCCATTGGAGCCTGAGCCCCGCAACATACCCCCGAACCCCCCCAACATCCCCCCAGCCTCCCCTGGCCGCTGGAGCTCTGAGCCCTCTCCCCAATGGCTGGAGGAGCCCCATCTGAACAGCCCCGGGCCACCGGCCAGCCTCAGGGCCAGCTCGCCTGCCTGCCAGCTGCCCCCAGTGTCAGGTCGCCTGCTGGCCCCAGCACCCGGCTGCCCACAGACCCCAGCATTGGATTGCCACCTGGCCCCAGTGCCAGCCCCAGCACTGGCCGAGCTGTCCACTGGCCCCAGCACTGGGTGGCCACCCAGCCTTAGCATCAGCCCCAGCGCCAGGTCACCGGCTGCTCTCTGCCACTTGCTGGCCTCCAGCCAGAGCTGGACTGCCACCGGCTTGGAGAAGAGGGTGCAGCGTGGGCAGGAACCTACCCGATACTCCTGGCTTCTCTTCTCTCGACGCAGTTTCAATCCCAGGAGTTTTTCTCTCTCTCCCCTCAGAATCTTCCGATGGATCTGGCTTGTTCCTGAATCGTCAGAAATGATGTGGCTGGTTTGATTTTTATTTTTATTGGTGAACCAAAAAAACCTCCCCAACGTAAAGACAAACTTGTCTCCGCTGGCGGCTGGAGAAGGTTTATGATGTCAGAGATACCAAGGAAGTGGAGTCCTATTCGTGGAGCCTGGGAATGTTTTATATTTGACCTTGTGTCTCCCCTGGTTTACACCACCATGAAACTGGGGTCACACCCTTGCATTGTTCTTTCACAGTGTGAAACAACCTGTTTTGGAGAAGGTTTAACTAACCAAGTGACAGCAATCCCAGAAGCCTGCAGGGTGAGAAATCTGGGCTGGGATTCTCAGCGGAGCCCAACTCCCACTGACTGTAAGCTCTCAAGCCTCGTGGATGGGACTGGCTGGACGGAACTGGTCGTAGCACTAGGGCAAACCCCATTAGACGTTCTGGGTTTTGTTGAGGACGGTGGGGCTTGGCCCGAGCGCTGTCCTGAGCCCTTCCCATGGCAATGCCGCCTGGGCAGCTATTCCACAGCTCCCAGCAAAGCTGCCAGCAGCAGCGGGTTCTGGCTCTCACCGGGGGAGAGCAGCGTGAGGACTAATGGAGCCACCAGGGCAGTCGCCTAGGGCGCCAAGTGGTTGGGGACGGCCAAAAGCGCGCTCCGGGGCGGTGGTGGAGCGGAGGTGAGCTGGGGCGGGGGTGTCACAAGTTACTCCCAGAGGCAACATATGGGGTGGTCATGTGTGTCCCCCCCTTTATAGTGTGCCCCCTCAGTATCAGGAGGCTTACGGAGCTTAGGACAGTTCCCTGCCCTTCCCCCCCAGCCTCTGCTTGAACCAACACCGATCAGAGAAAAGACTTGCAGAGAGCAGTGAAGGGTGGTGGGAGACACCTAAACCCCTCCTGACAAGGGTGATAGAATTAAGGCGACTCCTGTAGCCCCGTCTGCATCAGAGATGGGACAAGGAGGCATCTCCATTAGCACAGAGAACAGAGATTCCAAGGCAAGAACCGCACTGAACTCTGGGAGCAGAAAAGCAGGGAAGCACGGCATCATGGGGGTCTCTGCTCCAGATGTTAATGGACATACGCCAGCCCACATCCAGCTCAGCAGTTATCAGACTAGTTCTAGTCATGAATCCTTGACTGATGTCCAAAATATTGAAGCAGCCTAATTGCATTGCGAGCTCCCTGGAAGGAACACCACCCATAGCCAAGAGTGATCAGCTCCTATTGTCTAGCCTAAAGAAAACCCTTGAGTCATCAGTTTACCCATAAACAAATCTAGTGTTCCCCCTTGAACCATTGTTGTTTCTCTACAAAAACTCCTACCTATGTTCAAGTAAGTGTTCTGATGCATGGATCCAAACTCTATTTGTTTAGGCTCTCCTTGTGTAGTTATCACTATTATTCAATAAATAACTTTTATGGTTAAGCTGGTTGCTTCCCTCTCTCTCTCTCTTTGAACTTTACTCTTTTGTGGTTTTAGCTTCCTCATTTATTCTGCAATAACACTTCTCTTATCTAAGCTAAAGATCCCTGTAGCACCCAAAAATCCTGTGGGGTTTGCTCATCCAGTGGGTTACGACCAGAACAATTGTAACGTGAAAGTGGGGATAGGGATGTGCTGAACCTGGGACATACGAGGGTGGCAACTGGGAAGTGCTGCTCGATCCAGACAATTGAGTCCAGGGGCATACGAGGGTGGCCGCCTGGAAGTGCTGTTTGACCCCGCCTGCTCAGGCTTACTCTATTGTACTCTATTGTGTGGTACCTATGGCATATAAGGGGTCGGCTTGAAAGTGCTGCTTGGCGCAGCCTATTGAGCCCAGGGGCATATAAGGGGTCGGCTTGAAAGTGCTGATTGACCCGGTCCACTCAGACTTGCTCTGTTAATGTGTGTGTGTGTTCCTCTGGTTCTGGGGCTGGAGGAACCCAGCCCTGGGGAACCTAAGTCCTGCAGGATAGCTCCATTGGGAGGGGACTTGCAGGAGGAGGAGTAGAGCTCCGTATGAAAACACAAGCAGTACATGGATAGAATTACATCCCCCCCCCCCCCCCGAAAAGTAACTCTAATAAAGGAGAGTACCAACGGGCACATCTGGTAACAGCTGAGTATGTGCAGCGCTGACCCAAGCAGCCAAGTAGGCACGTGCATGAGCCCCATGCTAACTGCAGCGGCTTTATGCTGATGTAACTTGCATCAGCGACAATGTGTACAGTAGATGGGCCCTTAGGTGCTGAACTATATCGGACAGGTGGGGCTTAGCATAGGCAGCACGTGGGGTGGGGGCAATGTGAGGTCAAGTGCCCACCTTGGTTCTGCTTGGCCTGGCAGGGGGTTGGAGGTGGGCTCTGTCCTTCTCCTGCTGCGCGTTTGGCCCCTCTCCCTGGCTGGCAGACGGGCCCAGGGGGAGCGGAAGGATGGGATGGAGCCACTTCTTATGCGGGCTAAAGGAAGGTGGCTGCTCTGTGCAGCGCAAAGGCTGCCTGTGAGAACCCAGCTGTGGGACTGCCCCTTCTGCTCCCCACCTGTGCCCAGCAGCCAAGGACAGGGGCCAAGCAAGGCCCCATCCCAGGTAGCCGGGGAGCAGAGGGGGTGGGCCGCCGCTGCCTCCCCAGCTGGGCTCTCTCTCAGACACCTGCTGCGTTGCCCAGAGGCAGTGACCCGGAGCAGTCACCCACAGCCTGTGTGTGAAACAGTCCCGCGCCCTGCCCGGGCCTGGACCCCGCTGCCAGGGAGAACAGCCAAGCAAGCTGGAAATGTGCTGGGGACAGGCACTGTGGGAGAAGGACAGAGTCCCCTCACTCCCACAGGTTACAGTGGTGGGGTGGGGAGAGCACGGCTGGGCGCAGGGCAGGGGTGTCACAGGCGAACGCACTGGGAGCTGGTTCCCTGGTCTCTGCTCAGCCACAGATAGAGGCTTTGCCTGCATCCTGCCCCTCCCCTGCTGAAGCCCAGAGACACGTGCTCTCTGATCCTATGACCAGCCCCCCAAGAGCTGGCAGGATTGGCTGCCCTGGCCCAGGAAGGTGGGCTGGAAGTTACTCCCAGAGGCAACATGTGGGGTGGTCATGTGTGTCCCTCCCTTTACAGTGTGCCCCCTCAGTATCAGGAGGCATACGGGGCTTAGGACAGACCCCTGTCATCAGCATCTCCCATTGGCTAGCTTGGGGTTCTCCCCACTGAGCTCGCTGGCTTTTGTGGATCCCATTCTAAGGCTCCCCTCTCTCGTCATTCATTGTACAGAGATCCTAGGCACCTGACTCAGGCTTTGTGGGTCACACCGCTGTTCCTGTGACTTTCTAGGCATCTGAAAGTTTGGCATTGCAACACTCAGCATCACAACTCTTAAGTCCCTTGGTGAATTTAGCCCTTAGGTCTTTTCCTCACGGTTAAAAAAAGGGGTGTCTGTTTTGTTTCCTACAGAACTACAGATTCTGTGTTGAAAACTTGTTCAATATGTGTTCTAGGTGTTGGAACTAGGGGAGCTGCCATAGCCCCTGGCTTGAAGTGGTTTCCATGACAGACAGGTTTAACAGTTTGCTTCAATGGCTCTCAGCACCCCCACTACACAAATTGTTCCAGCACCCCTGATATATGTAACAGAGACAATGGAGGGAAGTCTGTACAAGGAACCATGGTCAATTTTCTGCCTAACAGCTTGTGTTTCCAAGGCCTTCGTAAGTATTTCAAATACTGTTTACAATGCTTTGCACTGTTTTCACAGTTTTGTGTGCATTAAATATTTGTTTGCTATAGAAATGGTATGGCCTAATCTACAATCAAAAGAGACTAATAAAGAAATAGCAATGCCTTCCGTCAGGGCTTTATATACAACTGTCTGGAGGTTTCACATTATAGAATGTTCCCCCCCCCCCGCCACAAAAACCCGTCTTTTTTTGTGTCCAAATTCAAAATAGTGATTTCACAATGGTAGCAAAATGGTCCAGGAATGCCCCATCCAGCACAATTTGCTGCCCCTGCCCTAGAGGATGGGAAAGAAGACAGAGGCAGCAAAGTTTGACGGGGGGCAGCAAAGGAAAATACCTACTTGTCAGTAACTGCGACAAGTAACTAATTGGGCCAGAAGGGAAGCAGTTTGTAAGTTACCCCATGGGTCCTCCGCAGCCAGGATGGGGCCCCCTGGGTTGGTGGGGGGGACGACCACGGAGGAGCTTCTCATAGGCTTGTGCCAGGGCCCCTCCTAGGGTGACCAGATGTCCTGATTTTATAGGGACAGTCCCAATATTCAGGGCTTTTTCTCATATGGGCACCTATTACCCCCCACACTCTGTCCTGATTTTTCATACTTGCTGTCTGGTCACCCTAGCCCCTCCTAGGGTGTTTGGGACACTCGGTGAATGCGACTCTGGATGCGGGGGGAACCCTCCTCGGCTTGGATGGAAGTGAAAAGAAATGCAGATCACTGGCTGTGACAGGGGTACACCCACCGGAGTGGGGGGTGAGAGAGCAGGACAGAGCGGGGGAGCTGGGAGTCAGGATGCCTGGGTTCTTCCAGCCTGCAGGGCCGGATTAATTTTCTGTGGGCCCAGTGCCAAACATGTTTGTGGCCCCCCTGGGGTAAGATGCAGGGGGGCGGGATGGTCAGTCTCCAGAGTGAAGGGCGGGCTGAGGGCTATGAGGCCCAGTGCGGCGGGAGCAGCCCCGCTCCGCGCAGCCCAGCGGGAGGGACCATTTACAAACCTGCAGCTGCCGGACGCACGCTGGCCTGCCCAGCCCTGAGCTGCCAGCATGCCCCTTCCCCTTGAGGGCAGGCCCGCACCACACCGCCCCCCTGCCTAGTGCCCCACCCTTATGCCCAGCGCCCCCTCGCCCAGAGACTTCCCCCGCTGGCCTCCCACCACAACTGCACAATATTTTAAAATTCTGCAAATTTTATCTGTCAATAAATAAATGTGGAGGCTCCAACATGGCAGTGAGGAGCACAGGTCACTGGTTGCATGGAGGTGGGAGTTTACCCTGCAGCCTCCCCCGACCCCACGCCGGGAAAGGGACTTGGCAGTGAAGCTGCACCTGACCCTGACACAGTGCAAGGGCCAGGCCTGCCCCAGAAACACCCTGGGGCCCTCCCCCCCGTGCCAGGCGCACCAGGTGTGGGTGAGCAGGCTCAGCAGAGGGACTTAGTGTGGGGGGATCCAGGTGGGGGGTAAGAGAGTTCTCTGTGGGGCAGTCTGGGTGGGGGCAGCTCAGTGGGAGATCTGGATACACAGAAGCTCATTGGGGGGGTTCCAAGTGCGGGCGCAATGGGACTCTGCAGGGGATCCAGGTGAAGGTGTTTGGGGCTCAGTGGGGAGGGAGTCTGGGGGACTCATCAGGGTGGTACAGATGCAGGGGAGGTAGGGCTTGTCAGGGTGAGGGTTTGATGGGCCTGCTGAACAAGGGAGCCCCAGCTTCTGCCAAGGGGATCTGCATGCTGGGCCCCCCTTCCCCCATCCCCTTCTCTTCCCCATCCCAAGCCCCTTCCCCACCACTACATCTCCTCCCCACCCCACTGCCTCTTCCCCTCTACCCCCACTTCCCCCTGACCCCGCTTCCCCCATTCCCTTCTCTTCCCCATCCCATGCCCCTTCCCCACCACTACATCTCCTCCCCAGGCTTGGGGAGCAGGGGGGAAACTGCCCCCCAGCAGGAGCTGGCAGAGCGGAGGAGGTTGGGGCCAGGTCGCTCCACTTCCCGCTGCCCAGTGAGTGCAGGGTGGGCCTGACCCCTGCTGCAGTCCCCTGGGATGTAGCTCAGGGGAAGAGGCTTGGGGGGGAAGGGGCAGAGTAGGGGCGGGGCAGGGGTGGAGCAGGGGTGGGAAAAGGCGTGGCGGAGCAGGGGCTGGGGCAGCTTTCCTGGCCGGCTCAGCCAGCCGGGGGATCGGGCTGGCTGGGGCCCCTTCTGACTCTGGGCCCGGCACCATGGTAAACCCGGTACTGCCAGCCTGGGAAAGTCCCAGGTCCCAGCAGCGAGTGTTGTTGCAGGCAGGTGGCTACTGGGGGACACGGGAAGGGGCTGAATCAGCTGACAGCGGCTGGTGGTGCTGCTGGGAGGAAGGAAGTGGGAGATGGGAAAAGCGGGGCGAGCCTGGCATTAAGCCCCCTCTATGACCGGCTGGGGGGGACTTTCTGCGGCGGCTGGACCCAGCCCCTGCACCGGGCTCTGCCTGCACCGCAGCCGGGTGATGGGGACAGGGCTGGGAATGGGCAGGAAAGTGACTCTCTGCACAAAGGATCCCCCAGATCTGGCAGCCCCCTGAGAATCTGCTCCCTGGTTATGAATGCACCCCGGGGGAGGGATCTGAGTTTCTAGCCCTCAGGCATAACTTTGGTTCAAAAAACAATTAGATGGGTTTGTGGAGGATAGGTCCATCCAGCCTGTTAGCCAAGATGGTCCAGATGTCTGGCTGTCCCTAAACCTCTGACTGCCAGAAGCTGGGACTGGATGGCAGGGGATGGATCATTGGATAAACTGACCTGTTTTGTTCATTCCCTCTGGGGCACCTGGCACAGGCCGCTGTCGGCAGACAGGATACTGGGCTAGATGGACCATTGCTCTGACCCAGTCTGGCCGTTCTTATGTTCTAGGTTAATCTTTTTGTTTTCTCATTGTTGAATAAGGATATAAAATCCCATCACATTTATCTGTTCTCTCTATTTAATTAACTGTTAATGTCAGCTCTGTCCAGTCTTTGCCCTTTCCCCTCTGATTATCAAGTATGGACATGAAATCTCCTCAGAGTTGTTTTCCCCTTTGAACTGGGGCAGTTTCTCCTTATCTGGGGGGAATCTGTTGCTGATGGAGAAAGCAAGCAGAACGGGTGCTTTTTAGGAGGGAGAAACTCCAAGACCCTGTCAGGCCTCTGCTAGAGCCCCCAGAGAAGCCCAAAAGGGGACAGTCTCCTGAACATTAAATTGCTGCATATTAGTCTCCACCTTCACATTTTGCCATTTTCCCTCTTGGATTGAAATTAAATCTGCTCAGATTTTGCCACGTCTATCACAACTATCAACTAAAAATTATCTCCAGTTCTTCCCCACTTCACGCAAATTGTCCAGTATGGATATCCAGGCAGATCTTTGCCCTTTTCTCTCCCATTAATGAACATTTTCCTCTTATTTCCCCTTAGATTTTGCCCGATTTTCTTGCTATTTCTCAAATGCCCACATAAAATAGCCAAGGAGTTTGGGCTGCCTCCCTGCCCTCTTTTTCTCTGCGGCGACGTCTCCCTGGTGTTGCCTTCTGTCGCTATCCCAGGTGAGGGTCAGAAGACGGTCCGTTGCCACCACCCCAGAATATACTGAATAAAAATAAAAGCCAGAAGCCTTGTCTTGGTTGGGGGAACAGTGCCTGCCCATGGCTAACAGGATAGCTGGCCTGTGAAACGGGTATTAAATTCCCAATGAATTATTAAATATTTATGTACAGTTCTTTACAGATTTTACCCCATTTTATACAGTTTATTGAACATTAATGTATTGCTTAGCCCCAGTTTGCCCAGTCACAACTTCTACCCCCTACAAGCCAGCTGCCCCCCAGTCACCGATGCAAATCATCTGCCCCATCCCACTTCTGCCCCCTCCCAACTGCCATGGGACCTCCTGGCTCCACACTTCCCTCCACCCCCCAGCCCCTGCTAACACAGCATCGCCCAGGGCTCACTGCTGCCCATGTTAATGGCAGGGCTGGAGGAACCAGCACTTTCCAGTTATGTACTGAATGTTGATCTAACACTCCCTCGGATTTTCCCTTCTCTCTCCTGTCATAAATATACGGGGAAGGGTAACCACCTGTCTGTATACAGTGCTAGAAAATCCCTCCTGGCCAGAGGCAACATCCTGTTACCTGTAAAGGGTTAAGAAGCTCAGCTAACCTGGCTGGCACCTGACCCAAAGGACCAATAAGGGGACAAGATACTTTCAAATCTTGGGGAAGGAAGGCTTTTGTTTGTGCTCTTTGTTTATGTGGTTGTTCTCTCTTGGGACTGAGAGAGGCCAGACAGAAATCCATCTTCTCCAACCCATCCTAATCCAAGTCTCCAATATTGCAACCAGTGTAGGTAAGCCAGGCAAGGCGGATTAGTTTCTCTTTTGTTTTATGTGAATTTTCCCTGTGTTAAGAGGGAGGTTTATTCCTGTTTTCTGTAACTTTAAGGTTTTGCCCAGAGGGGGATGCTCTGTGTTTTGAATCTGAATACACTGTAAAGTATTTTCCATCCTGATTTTACAGAGGTGATTTTTACCTTTCTTTTTTTAATAAAACCCTTCTTTTAAGAACCTGACTGATTTTCCCATTGTTCCAAGATCCAGGGGTTTGGGTCTTTGATGACTTTGTAACCAATTGGTTAGGATATTATTCTCAAGCCTCCCCAGCAAAGGGGGTGTGTAGGGCTTGGGGGGATATTTCGGGGGGAAGACGTCTCCAGGTGGTCTCTTTCCCTGTTCTTTGTTTAAAAGGCTTGGTGGTGGCAACATACTGGTCAAGAACAAGGCAAAGTTTGTACCTTCGGGAAGTTTTTAACCTAAGCTGGTAAGAATAAGCTTAGAGGGTCTTTCATGCAGGTCCCCACATCTGTACCCTAGAGTTCAGAGTGGGGAAGGAACCCTGACATCTCCCAATATTGAATATCAACATAAAATCCCCTCAAATCTTCCTGCTTTTCTTTCATATTATGGAGCATTGTCAAATACTGACACAAGATGCCCCAAAATGTTGCTCCATTTTCTCTCTAATTATCTATCATTGATTTAGTATCCTCAGTTTTTGTCCCTTTTCTCTCTAATTAACTGATAGCAATGTAAACTCTCAGATTATACTTGTTTCCTTATTAAATGCTTGAATGTTGACCTAAAATCTTTTCAGATTTTGCCCCTTTATCTATGGTCAAATAGCAATATAAATTTCCCCAAATTTCCACTCTTTTCTCTTTAATTATTAAGCACCGATATCAAATATCTTCAAATTTTGCCAGTTCCTTCTAATTATTGAATATTGATACGTAATGCCTTCATATTTTGCCTGTTTATTCACTTTTTATAGAATGTTGATGTAAAAATAACCTCAAATTTGGGGGCATTTCTCACTATTTTTATCTACAGCACCTTCTTATTTTGGAAGGAATCTGTTGCCTTGAGTCAGCACACCTGTGATCAACTTTCCTCCTCACATTTTCAGATTAAATTCTTCCCCCCATGCACCCATTAACATTGACATGTCTGCAGATGAACGTAACCTTCTCCATGTTTAATGAGCATCAAAGCCACACTTGAGGGAATGGTGTCTTCCAGCTGCTTATGGGGCAACTGGCTAGACCCTGACAGACTAGTTTTTCTTTTGCCTCAGATCCTGCGAGACGAGAGGTCCGCTTTCCAGAAGGGCCCGCTCTGTGTGTGACTGAGTCCCTGCAGCTCCCGGCAGCACACAGGATCAATGAACGCTTCCACTGCTGAGACATGGTAATACGAAGGAAGATGGCAGCTATTCTGTTCTACAGACGGGGCTTGGAAATTTCCAGAACCTTCTTTCTCCATCCTCCCCTCCCAGCCGACGAAGTTGCGTCACCCTAGGGCTCCCCACTGCCCATGTAAATGGTAGGAAAAGTGAGGCAATATCTTTCCATTCCTTTATCAAATAGTGATATAAAATCCCCTCAGATTTTTCCCCTCCCCACTTTAAAACTGGAGGAACTGATTTTGGAGGGAAAACAGCTGCCCTGAGGCTTTACCCTGCATGTGAGGTGACTCCACCTTCCAGAGTTCCCAACTCTCATGGTTGTATAGCAAATCTAGCCAAGTTGATAAATGCAAAGTAATGCACATTGGAAAACATAATCCCAGCTATACATATAAAATGGTGGGGTCTAAATGAGCTGTTACCACTCAAGAAAGAGACCTTGGAGTTACTGTGGATAGTTCTATGAAATCATCCACTCCATGTGCAGCAGCCATCAAAAAAGGGAACAGAATGTTGGGAATCTTTACGAAAGAGTCAGATAATAAGACAAAAAATATCACATTGCCTCTGCATAAATCCAGGGTACGCCCACACCTGGAACGCTGCGTGCACATGAGGTCACCCAATCTCAAAAAAGATGTATTGGAATTGGAAAAGGTACCAAAAAAGGGCAGCAAAAATCATTAGGGGTATGGAACAGCTTCCATTTGAGGAGAGATTAATAAGACTGGGACTTTTCAGCTTGGAAAAGCGATGACTAAGGGTAGGATATGATTGAGGTCTATAAAATCATGACTGGTGTGGAAAAAGGAAATAAGGAAGTGTTATTTACTGCTTCTCATAACACAAGAACTAGGAGTCATGATATCAATAGGCAGCAGGTTTAAATCAACCAAAAGTATTTCTTCACACAACACACAGTCAACCTGGGGAACTCCTTGCCAGAGGGTGTTGTGAAGGCCAAGACCATAACAGGGTTTAAAAAAGAACTAGACAAATTCATAGAGGCTAGGGCCATCAATGGCTAGTAGCCAGGATGGGCAGGGATCGTGTCCCTAACCTCTGCTTGTCAGAAGCTGGGAATGGGCGACAGGGGATGGATCACTTGATGATTCCCTGTTCTGTTCATTCCCTCTGGGGCACCTGGCATTGGCCACTGTTGGAAGACAGGATACTGGGCTAGATGGACCCTTGGTCTAACCTGGTGTGGCCATTCTTATGTTCTTATTTCTGGTGCCTGTGAGCGCCACAGGATCTCACATTCCCTGGAAACTAACTTATAAATTTTCCCCTATTCAATGTACATGCCCCTCTGCCACGTACATTGGCCAAACCAGACAGTCTCTACGTAAAAGAATAAATGGACACAAATCAGACGTCAAGAATTATAACATTCAAAAACCAGTCAGACAACACTTCAATTTCCCTGGTCACTCGATTAGAGACCTAAAAGTCGCAATATTACAGGCTCCAACAAGAAACTGCAGAACTGGAATTAATTTGCAAACTGGACACCATTAAATTAGGCTTGAATAAAGACTGGGAGTGGATGGGTCATGACACAAAGGAAAACTATTTCCCCTTGCTTATTTTTCCCCCTGCTGTTACTGACACCTTCTTGTCAACTGTTGGAAATGGGCCATCCTGATTATCACCACAAAAGTTTTTTTTTCTCCTGCTGATAAAGGCTCACCTTAATGGATCACTCTCGTTACAGTGGGTATGGCAACACCCATATTTTTCATGTTCTCTATGAATATATAGATCTTCCTACTGTATTTTCCACAGCATGCATCTGATGAAGTGGGTTTTAGCCCACGAAAGTTTATGCTCAAATAAATTTGTTAGTCTCTAAAGTGCCACAAGTCCTCCTCGTTCTTTTTGCTGATACAGACTAACACGGCTGCCTCTCTGAAACCTGTCACCTATTAAACGTGACCCTCATTTCCCATTCATGATATGAAAGTGGAAGCCAAGCTGCCCTAAGGAGAGCTGGCTGCATTTCCATGCCTAAGGATGGGGATCAGGAAGAACACTGAAGAGCTGCAGGAGGCTGAGGGGGCATATAAAGATGTCAGGGGCAGGAAGGGGCTGAGAGAGGCATGGGGAAGTAGGGGATACAGAAGGGACACTGGACAGAATAAAAGGAATCACCACAGGAGGATGTGGGGAGCAACATGAATGTGCAGAGGAGGGGTGGGGGAAGATGAGGTGGCCACAGAGATCAGGTCGGCAGAAAGGGGAAATGAGGGGTAGGATACCGTGAAGGGAAAGGGCAGGGAAATGGCAGGAGAGGAGACCGAGTGCAAAAGGAGACCGGATGGGGAAACTAGAGAGACAGGGTAGTGAGCATAAATGAGGAAAGTGGGGAGGGAGACCATGGCAGCTCCCACACCCCAGGGGATAGGAGAGGCTAAGGCAGTGGTCCCCAAACTTTTCAGTTGCACCCCCTAACCCCTCTCTGCTCCCCCCCACACCCCGGAGCCAGGATATGGCAGGCAGGGGCACAGGCAGGGGTAAGGGCACTGAGGCCCACAGCCGGGGGAAGGTCTGGGGCCAGGAACAGAGCCAGGACAGGGCGATGAGGCTGGGGGCGGGACTGGGGCTGGGGACAAAGGAGAGCTGGAGGTGGAGTGTGGCTGGGTGGCGCTCCTGCCCCACCTCCTGTGCGGGCTGGCTCAGGCCCTGCTGCACCCCCCCAAACATTCCTCTGTGCCCCCTAAAGGGGTGCACCCCACAGTTTGGGGATCTGTGGGCTAAGAGATGTCCCCTGCAAACAACCATTGGGGAATTTTGAATCTGAAATGCTCAAACATGCTTTGCAGGTGGGCAGCTTTCCTCCAAAATCTCAAAAACTAGAAGGCAAATTGCCCCCCACCCCTTCCCTGGCCTCTGCTCCAAATTATTGTGGTTTAAGCCACATTCATGATTTTGAGGACCAACTGCTGAATACTAAATCTCCAGGGTAGGCAACGTTAAAAAAAGGTCTTGGCCTCATGCCTCCTGGGCCACATACCCAGGTTAGATTCTGGTCTCAGTAAAAGACTGGTGTCAATCCAGATTCACGGCAAGGAAGGACAGTGGCTGACTCCAGATCTGGAGGAGATGAGGTCAGTGTCTGCCCTGAGGCGGGGACGAGGAAGGAGGCTATGTCATTCGGGCTCTGATTACTGCACAGAGAGGAGACAGACCTGTTACTTCCTAGGTCAAATACTGCTGCTGCTGGCTCCTGCTCCGTTCCTTGTGATCCAAGAGCCGGGGCTGAGCCGAGGTGTGTGCGGGGAGAGATCTGCATTAACCCTGCTCCGTGCCCGGGGGGGGAGATTTTCTGCAGTGTCTGGAACCAGCCCCGGGCTCTGCCCACACCAGCCCCAGAGCTGGAGCCTGCAGGCGAGGGGAGAGCCCCGGGGCAAAGGGCTGGGGCCGGGCAGGGAAATGACTCTGCACCTTGCCCCATCTCTGCTCCCCATGGGTCTGCCCCAGTTTAGCAGCTTTAGCAGCTATTAGGAAGCAGCAGAGGGGCTTGCCCCATTGCACAGGGCTCCAGGCCCCTATGCAGGATTCAGGGCCTCAGGGTGACTATGGGGGGTCCCCAGCGAGGACTGGCTGAAATCACCCCAGCACCACAACAGAGGCATCCAGCAGCATGACCCAGAACATCCCCCCACCCCCACCCATTCTGTCCAGAGGAAGAGCGTCTGGGGGGTGGGGGGGGACACACACCAGGAGAACACATCTAGGGAGAGGTGGCAGACTGTGATCGCAGGAGCCAGAAGAGGAAGGGCAGCGCATCCCCCCAGCAGCACAGAGACCAGGCAGAGGCAGGAACTGGCTTTTCCTCTCTCTGCCTCTCCCCAGAACAGTCACTGCCCCGGGGGGCTGCAAGGAATAGGGCTGGGTAGGGCCAGGAGCCGGGAACCTCCCTCCCCACTGATTGCTCCTGCTGCCCCTGACTATCTCTCTGTCCTCCTCCTTTCCCCTCTACCCTCCCCTTCTGGCTCAGAGACCTCTTGTCTCATTCCTGGGGGGTGTTTCCTTTCCTATAGCTGGATCGGTTCCTCCTCCTGGTATTGGTAGCAAATGCCATTTGGATCTAGGGGGACTGGGTAGCAAGTGTGGAAAAACTGGGGTGGTGGAGGAGCCGGGGGGGGGGGGTACAGTAGGCAGCTATATAAGACAGAGCCCCAAATATGGGGACTGGCCCTATAAAATCAGGACATCTGGCCACCCTATTTGGATCCAAACTTTCTGCCCCATGTCTTTGTGGGTGTGTGGGGGGACCCATTTCTCTAGCTATGACACAGACACGGCATGGTAAGGGTTACGGCACCCAACATGCCCGATGCTTAATCTCACAGCTGGGATTCTGATGGAAGGGAAAGATTTTTTTTTTTTAAAGTGGAATGAATATAAATTAACAGTCCCTAGGCTCAATCTGCTATAACAACCCCCTCCTCAGGTATCAGCCACTGGGGGGTGTTCTGAACATTGGGAGCAATGACTGGGGTTTTTTTGGGGGGAGGGGGTTTCAGAGCTGGGGTTTGGGGAGGATATTTGTTTCGGGGGGTCCATGTTCAGAGCTGGCACTCTGAGTATCCAGCAGTATAAACAAGTCACTGTCTCTATAAAATTTTAGTTTGTACTGACTTCGCTAGGGCTTTTTATGTAGTCTGTAGAAAAACTAGGCAAATATTTAGACGAGTTGATGTAACTCCTGGAAGATCTCTGCGTACCCCCAGGGGTACATGTACCCCTGGTTGAGAACCACTGCTCTATAGCATGGGGGATATTTGCAGCTGGGGGTTGGGCCTCTGGAGACAAGGTAGGTTGTGTTTTTATTTGTTTCCCTTTTCACACCTGCCTCGCTGAGTTTGGACTGCAATGGAGACAAAGGTTAAGGGCCACATCGTGCCCTGGGTGTGAGTCCCGCCACAGGAAATCTACCAGCTGTGAGAGCGTTTCTAGTCATTTGTAAAATATATATAAAATCCCCTCCCTCCCCCTGATTCTTCCAGGAGGGGCTGCAAGAGCGTCTGTCACTTGATGATTCCCTGTTCTGTTCATTCCCTCTGGGGCACATGGCGTTGACCACTGTCGGAAGACAAAAAGAAAAGGAGGACTTGTGGCACCTTAGAGACTAACAAATTTAGTTGCGCATAAGCTTTCGTGAGCTACAGCTCACTTCATCGGATGCATATATTTACAGTGTCATTCACACTTGTCTTGCTTCAGATAAGTAATTTGCATATTACATAGCAAGTATGAATGTGAATAACTCACTCAACCAAACCACTGCATGTAGCTATTGGGCTATTTACAGGGATGAAAAAAGTCTTCAGATTTTTCGGCGTGCCTTTGCAGCAGCAAACGCTTCATTAAATTGGAAAAGCCTACAGAGTTTACCATCCCCGATTCAATGGATAACAGAGTAAGACTGTTAAGTCTTTCTTGAATCATTGTAGCATGTAAAGCACTTTTTATCCTTTTTAAATGTGAAGAAGACCTTTCACCACCGCAGTTTGAGACTGGGAGTGTCAGGTAAATGTGAAGCGCAACAAAGACATTTGGAAAGACTGTTTGCAAATTCTGCGTGTTCGTTATGGTCAGCATTTGCAGTGGTGTAGGCAGAGCTTGTGATAACGGCTTGGAAGCAAGTTGCTTTACCAGTGAGCACCACTGTACCCATTCATCAAAGATCTCTTCATTGAGGTCACCTGAATAGAATTCAGTTAAACTTCTGAGAGACTCTTTAACAGCACTACTGTCAAGGTCACCCGTTAAAAAACAGAAACGGTTGTTTATTTCTGAATATGCATGAATTCTTCTGTTGAGATGGCTGCCAAGTGAGTCAACTATGGCGTAGAATGATTCAACTTTGAACTTCTCTTCACCAGTCAGCACGACAGCGGGTTCTTCGCTATCATCAGCCACACGCTTTGGATGATGTTGCTGCTGTAACTGGAAGTTTGCTGTAGAACGTAAAGACATCGCAGATTCATGGTAGTCCTCAAAGCTATTCTGTGGTGCTGCCAGCAACTCAGAGAGTGACTTCAGCAGTGTCACAGCTCCGCCTGAGTCCACTGTTTCAGACTGCAGAAGTTGATTTGTTTTGTTTACTCTTGTCAGGACACTACTCCAAAACGTTGTCATAAATGCAGTCTCCAACCGAGCCATGGTTCCAGCTGAAGAGAGTTTGCCTCTGCTCGTGTGTAGCCATTCTGCAGCGTGTCCGCACCAAGAGCCTGCAGCAGATTTGTAGTTGCACGATAAACTGCAAAGTGCACCCGCTTGAACTGGCCGCCTTGTGTCACTGAGGAGCTTCGGGAAAAGTTCTTTCTTACTGGCCTCACATGTCTCCTTGTGCAGAGAATCTCGCAAGAGGCCCCCCCCAGCGATAAGTCAATCCTGAGAAAAATACATACCGGTTTTGGATAAAGCGAAAAAATGTAATTGCATCCGTGCATGACTCTGCAGCTGCAACGCTACGTAGGTTGAGCGAGTGGGTCATGCATGGGATGTACACTGCTTTCTCACTGCCTGCAATTACCCGAGCTTGCACGCCTGAGTGTCGGACAGGTTACTAGCCCTGTCGTATGTTTGACCTCTGCAGTCCTTTAGATTGATATTTAGTTTGTCATTCAGGGTTCCATGGATGACATTAAACAGATGAAGACCTGTATGCGATGTAACTGGAACAAAATTCAAGAAGCGTTCTACGGGCGTGCAGTTATTCAGCACGGAGCGCACAGTAAGTGTCAGCTGATCGGTAGGGCTTGTATCTAGTGTGGAATCAGTGCTGAAGAAAAAATACTTAGCCAGTTTTAGCTCATCCACAATGACCTGTTTTGCCTTGTCAGCCATGAGTTTAATGAACTCTTCACAAATTGTCGATGATAGATGAGACGTTGTGCCATGACCAGTATTCCCACAGTTGTGGATGTGGCAGGCCAGGAAAGGGTCGTACTCTGCTATGAGCTCTAAGCAGCCCAGAAAGTTGCCATTATTAAGACTGCCAAAGGTTTCATTCGTCCCGCTCAGTGCCAGACCTCGTGTTGCCAGAAATTTTATTGTTGCTATGACTCGCTTCAACACTTCTGTCCAGTAATTTCTTTCTTTAATATTTCCATCTGCTGTATGTTTATCAAGGGCTTGAGTCTTCGATAAACGCATTGTCTAAGCGGTGAGAGCTTGTCGGTGCTCAGTAGATCTTTCATGGTCACCGAGTCTGCCAATGTGATCCCATGAATCAAATCCTCTCTTGGCTCGTGCAGATGTGCTGTTCGGAGAAAACAATTTGCACATAAAACAGAAGAGGCAGCCAGTCGATGGTGAGTATATGAGCCAGGGCCTTTCAATAATTTCACCATTCGGGGACACTTGATTGAAGGCTGTATCACAGAGTTTCCTAAAATAAATAAAAAAATTAATATTAATGAATACTCTTCAACATTTCTGCTGAATACAGGCATACTCGTGGGGCATTGAGAGAGTAAGCAGCTCATTGTGTAGTAGTGAGCAAAACCTAGAATGTACATTTTTACATTTAGATAGAGACAGCACAAATCTGCTTATTTCAATTGTCTCTCAAAATGAATAGTGACGTCAACCCCTTTCTGGGAAAAATTGATCTCAAAAACACTGAAGTAATGTATTAAAAAAAAACATAGAAAAGTTATAATTACCTTGTTCTGCCCTTATGTTGTCTTGATGACATTGCATATTTTCCATCGCGATTTCGGCAGAAATCAGGGCCCACGTCTATGCAGTACTTTGGGTGAAAGCATCAACGGTCCAGAGAGCGGCATCGGAGGAAGGCAATCGTACTAGTGTGTTTTGCAGCAGCAGGTTATCACTGGGTTCTTTCTTTGATGAGAGGATTTCGTCAGAAGAAACAGCCTGATCTTCAGAACCATGTCCAACGTAGGCTGGACCCGCCACTGTACCAGTATCAATTACACACTCATCGTCACGACTAGCGCAGCTAGTAGGATTAGTATGGTCACCGGCAGCCTCTCTGCTGTTATTAATGAAGTAACTGCTTATGCAATGCAGTTCTGCCTTCTGCTCTTCAACTTCTGCTCTACGCCTCTGTTTCCGAGCACCACGTAAATGTTTTTTCGTCGTTTATTTTCTTTATCGCTGGGACTGGTTTGTTCGTTCTCCTCTATTTACGGTCTCCCGCCCTGCACCTCACTCACACCTGCGGCAGATTGCAGCGTGTGCACATTCGCTGCTGACCTTCCGATGCCACGTGCCTTCCTGGAAACAAATGCAGCGTGGAAAGAAAATGAAAGGGCAGAGTGTGTATGTGGAGGGAGCCCAGGTAGGTCCCTGGAGCGAGGCAGAGGCCGGGGACAAGCACAGTGTGGCAGGTGGGCGGAAGGGTCAGTCCCCAGCTGGAGTGAGGCAGGGGCCGGGGCAAGAGCACAGTGGGGTGGGGCAGGGAGGGGCAGTCCACATCTGGAGCGAGGCAGGTGCTGGGGGCAAGCACAGCAAGGCGGGGGGAGGGGTGGACAGGATCCCCCCGGGGCGGTGCAGAGCTGGCACCTACTTCCTTCTGCAGGAGCTGGGTCCTTGGGAGCCAGTTCTCTCTCTCCAGCTGAGCTGCAGTTCCTCCAGGCAGAAACCGCTGCTCTTCCCGCCCCTCCGGTGAGGAGGCTGGCTGAGGTTACTCCCGTATCCGGACATTTAGCGTCCAGTCAGCAGTGCTGACCACACACTGCCAGTTCCCCTTTTTGCCTCGACTTTCTGGTCGAAAACTTGACACCTGGCAATGGGGGTGCCGCAATGTGGGGGGGTCAGAGGGCCATGGCCCCATCACTTTTAAAAGTGGGAGGGCTATGCCTTAAGGGTGAGTGACGGGGGAAAGGGGGTGGAGGGGAGCAAGTAGTGGGCAGGGGGAGTGGCCAGGAGGTGGCAAGAAGTGAGCAGGAAGTGGGAGGGGAGAGGGGAGTGAGCAGCGGGTGAGGGGAGGGGCCATGGGGCAGAGAGAAGCAGCTCCCTCCACCCCCGACACATTTCAGGCTCACTTGGCCCCTGTCCCTGCCAGCCAGGCCTGGGCAAGGAGCGGAAGGGGTAGGACCAGCTACTCTGCACACCAGCCGCTCTGTTCTGGGTGGCGGCTGCCTGGGGAGGACAGAGCCTCTTTCCCTCCCCCATGGCCCGCCAAGCAGAAATCGTGGGGGGGCCAACTGACCCCCCACTTGTCCCCCCAGTGTGTCACTTCTGGAACAAGTGGTGAGGCGGGGCCAGGGGGCAGAGAGGGGCAGGCGGGTGGGACCAGGGGATGGAGAGGGGAGAGTGGCAGGTGGGGGTTGGGGGAGGGCCAGAGAGGAGAGAGCGGCAGGCGGGAGGGGGGGCAGGGGGCAGAGAGGAGAGAGCGGCAAGTTGAGGGGAGGAGGGAAGGGGCCGGGGGCGGAGAGGAGCAAGCAGCAGGCGGGTGGGGCCAGGGGGCAGAAAGGAGCGAGCAGCAGGCAGGGTCTCAGGGGGAAGAAGCTGAGCAGGGGCGAGCCTGGGGATGCAGGCAGAGGCAGGAGGGGTAACATTCCAGGCACCGGGGCCCCTGTAAACCCGGTACTGGACCTGCTGGCTACAACCCTGGCTGGGGTGAGATGAGCCAGAATCGGAGGACCTTACTCGCAGCACATTTGTGTAAGAGACCCAGCTTTTTCCTTCACTTAATGGACAGTTTGTCTCACTTTCACCAACTCTCACCTGCATGGGCGCCTCTTGGGATCTCCCTTTCTTCAGAGCCCCGGAGAGCTGGGACCCGCAGCTCTTCCCCCTGTTCCAGCTGGGCGACCGTGTCAGGTTTGGGTAGGGGGACTCCTGCTCGTGGGGTGAAATCAGATGAGATCAGAGTGCACTCAGGATTTCTCACAAGGAACCGTCTCTGATTATAACCGGGCCCCATGCCATGAAGGGGGTTACACGGAATCCAAATGGATGGGAACGTGGCCACTGAACCCACTTGGCAAAAGCAGAGGTCTGCATAGGGTGGGGGGGATGGGGGGGGCAGGGGTTGTGTCCCATCCCAAGGAGGAATTTCCAGGATGTTTGCTCTGGGGGACTTGCTGACTCAGACACGGCTGATATGAAACACTTGCCTGTGTCTGAACCTGCAGAAGCCAGGGCCCTTCCATAGATGGAGCAAGTCTCAGGAATTGAAAGCAGGAATTTTGTGTGCAAATGAGAATTAACATGCGCTGATAACTGTCATGCTTCTTGACAGCTGGAGGGATTGGGATGAAGTAGCGTCTACATTACATCTCTGACTCCCCTGTCTCATGGGTGGTAGTGTGGAGGTGAAAGTCACTTTCCCTTGGGATCTGCAGCCTTTGGGACTCAATTCCCTGATGTGCCCATGGAAGAACCCCGAGCAGAAGTGAAACTGGGCATATCAGAAATCCCACAGCTTCTAATAAGTAAGGGGGCAGGAATCCCTGACCGAGCGAGGTCACGGTCTCAGAATTCTGTGACGTCCCCGTAGAGGGCTCTCTGACCGGGGTCCAGCCGAGCCCCTGGCCCCTGGGTGAAATACACAGCCACCTCCTCGAAGGTCACCGCTGTATGTAACAAACTCAGAACCGGGTGCCCCAGCCACAATCCCATTATAAATAGTGGAGGAGTGCGGAAAGAAGAGGAAGCTCTGGGAGGGGCAGCCGCCCCTACCCTGCACAGAGAAGCCAGCAGGTTTCAGGGGCTGGAGGGAAAGAGAGAGCTCTTTATCCCCACCCCAGCAGAGGTGGTGGCGGGGGGCCTTACATTTATCTCACCCCTACTAGCCAGAGGACAGGAATCCCAACAATCTCTCGATTCCCAGCAGCTGGATCCGAAGAGACAGGGCATCTCCCTTCATGTTTCACAGCAGCCTTGGGCTGACAGGTTCAGGCTGCAGCAGTGGGAGTCTGGTCCATTTTCTCAGTCCTGTACAGGAAGGGGTTGTTTTCACCTCCAGAAATGGGCCCCTTCACCCTCCCCCCCACACCTGGGGGCGTTCCAAAAATCAGGCCTCAGGCAGGACATGTAGCAGCAGGTTTGCCCCTCCTGCCCCCACCATCACAGACCCACCAGCAGGCCCCTGAAAATCTCTCACCCGAGCCAGCTATGCCTCGGCCATTTCCCCGCCACTTCCCCGGGGAGAACGGAGAGACCTGCCGTGAAACGTGAGTGTTATTCGGCAGCCGGTCAGGGTCGGAGGGCGAATGCGGAGGTTTCCGATGGGGCTTTAGTCCATTTCACAACCGCATTCTCCCCACCGGTCCCCAGCTTTTTCCCTGCAGACAGGAGCTCGAGACGCGGCCATGATGGGAAAACCCTTGGTCACTTTATTGTGGTGCGCACACGAACCCTCCCACCAGGACCGAAGCCACCGAGACCATCTCAATAAGGCTGCGATTCCGTGACTTCCGCAGGCCAGTGCAGCTGGCCACAGGCCGGGCCCCGGGCAGCTGGCTGTGGGGAGCGCCTGAGTAGTGGCTGGTATGGCTGACCCCGGGGAGCGCCGGAGCAGCACCCGTCCCCGAGGGTGGCTGGAGCAGTGGGCTTGGGGGCAGCCCTGGGGGCCTCAGGGCAACAGCCTGCTGGGCAGCCAGCCCCCACCGCTGGAGCAGGGGCCCTGGGGAGCAGTGGGGCTCAGGAGTAGAGCTTCAGTCGGGGGATTTATAGCAAAAGCCAGAGACAGGTCCCAGGCCCTGAATTTTTGTTTATTACTGTGACCTGTCCAGGACTTTTGCTAAAAACACCCCGACTGAATCTCAGCCTCCCATATTAACCCTTGGCAGGCACAGAGTCCCCGACCCCACTGCTAGAAAGGAGCAGGATCCAAAGAGCCGCGTTGGGGGACCCCCCCACCCTGTTCCAGGCAGCGCGTCCCCCCAGCAGCAGGACCTGGCTTTTCCTCTCCCCGCCCCCAGGCCAGGCACTGCCCCGGGGCGGGGGGCCGCAGGGATTGGGGGGGCGGGAGCGGAGCCGGGAACCTCCCCCCCCATGGCTCCCGCTGCCTCCGCCCCTCACCTGCGGGCCCCGGGTGGGGGCTGGGGCGGGCGGAGCCCGGGGCTGGGTACCCCCGGCCGGGCCCAGAGGGGGGTCCGTGCCGGGCTCTCCCCGCACCCCCCGCGGGGACCAGCAGCGGCTCCACCCGGCTGTGAGCCCAGCCCACAATGGAGGCAGCCGCGGGCTCCGGGTCCCGTGGAAACGGGTCCCTGGGCAGGAAGTGAATCGGATTCACTGCGGCGTTCAGCCCGGCCCCGCCCGTGTCCCGCAACCCCCCCGCTGCTGCTGGCCCGGCCCAGGCCCGTCTCCTCGCGGGGACCCCCCGCGCCCCCCAAAGGTGAGCGGGACTCGGCTAACCAAGGACTGTCTGCTCTGTGGTCCAGCCAGCTAACAAACCCTTCTGCTGTCCCTGCAGATGTTTGCAGCAGGGTGGACACTCCCTTTGGAGGCACAAGGCTCTCCCTGGTGTCCAACCCAGGTGGACTCGCTGAAGGGGGCTCCCAAAGTGAAGCAGGGGTGCTGAAGACTCCAAGGTTCGGTCCCAGGAGGCGGTCAAGCCAGGTCACTTACCCTAGTCACAGAGTGAGACACTAAGTGGGTCTGGCACCATGAAGGGGCCTGCCCAGGGCCTGTGCCAGAGGCCCTGTGGGATCACTGGGATCCAGGATCCGCATGGAGCCGGAGCTGACCTGTGTCATGCAGTAAACCCTGCAGGGAGGCACTGCCTAGCAGGCTCCTCTGGGGGCTGCAAGAGTCTGGGCCTGGGTGCAGGGTTCAGGCCCGGCTACATACACAAAGGGAGAAGGTCCAGGCAGGGGGCACGAGAACCAGGAGGGGATGCTGGCAGGGCATTCGGGCTGAGCTGAGGTGCCCGGAAAGCAAGCAGATTGGCCCTGGGACATAGGCCCAGCTACCCCCTAGGAGCCCTGATGACACTACAGGATGCCAGGGAGGCCGCTCCAACTCGCTGGCTGGGCTGAGAGGTCCTGGGGGGCAGGGCCCATCTCCAGAGCTGGGTGTGGGGCACCATGGGCTCTCTGGGGATAGCTTCCGTCCTTTTGTTCCGCATCTGTGCGGAACTGAGCACTCGGGGGTCCTGGGCATGACTGGGGTTTCTCGGCCCTGCAGTGATCCAGCAATCGTCTGGGCTGTGGATGTGAAGTGGGTTCAAGCAAGGCGGGGAATTTTAGTCAGGACTCCTGGGTTCTATCCCCAGCTCTAGGAGAGGGGAGCGGAGTCTAGTGGGTGAGAGCAGGGGGGCTGCGCCGACCAGCCTGTTACAAGGTAGAACAGCAGCCCTGAGCCACGCTGAGAAGAGATGGACAAATTCCTGGCCAGACACTTGCTACTGTGTGCTGTGTCTGCACGGCGGGGCCCAGAGCGGTGCCAGTCCACCAGCAGGCCGTTGTGGGGCAAGGAATAGGACACGGGGGCCTTCGCCCTCCGGGGGGGCCAGCTCCAATCTGCTGTTAGTGGGCTGGCAGGTGGAGGGTGGGGCGGAGTGGGACTTTTCTGTAATATTTTGTATGAATACTGTATGCACCTCAGTCTCCCCTCTATGCTGCATCGGTGGGGGAAAATGTCTGTTTACTCTTTGCAGAGGCCCAGCGACCCAGAGCTGTACAGACTTCCTGCCTCTCAGGAAGGAGGCTGAGCGACAGTACTCTGGCCAAGAACAAAGGACTGAGGAGGAGCAAAACTAGAGACAAAGAGGGGAACGGGATAAAGACGCACAGAGCAGGACCTAAGGGGGCCACACAGCTTGGCTGGGGCTCGGAGATCCCGCAAAGGAACTCTGCTGTAACTTCCATTTCCTTGAGCTGTGTCGGCCTGCGCTGAGTTCCAGTCACCGAATAAACCCGCCTGCTTTGCCAAGGCTGGCTGAGTCCCTGCAAGTACTGAACGGGGGGAATCGCTCCCTTTGGGGGTTCAGGCCTCACAGAGGGCTCCAACCCAGATGGACTTGCTGAAGGAAGAGCTCGGTGTGAAGCAGGGCTGCTAAGCGGTGACACCATGTGGCTTTCCCTGAAGGTAGCGTGGGGCCCTCTGGGAGGGTCCGATACTCTGAAAGGATCTCCCAAGCTCAGTTCCAGGTCTGGGCCAATGAACTGAACCTGTGGAGACATGACAGGGGGGTGCGGAGAGGAGAGAGCCCAGGAGCTCAAGCGCTGGGATCCTGGGGTTCAATTTCTGGCTCTGCAAGTGACTCCATGTGTGAGCCTGGGCCAGTCACTGAATTCTCTGGGCCGCCCACCCCAGCTGTGCCAGTGGGACAATGGCCTGGCCTAGCCCTGCCCTGCCCCATGGTGGGTGGCGGGTGAATGCAGCAGAGATGGGAGGGGCTGAGAGTGGGGGCTTAGAAGCCCCATAGGGAGATGGATGGTGCGAGCGGTGAAAAGGCCAAGCTGTGCCTGACTCATGGAGACTGAGCCCCCCTGGAGTCTCAGTGGGATGATGGACCCTCTGACCCCCATGGTATGGGGTCCCTCAGCACTTCCCCAACAGTGCAGACCCCCTGCTGTGAGAATCGCACTAGGACTTCCCGGTGTCAGGGAAAGGCAGCTACAAGGTGCCCCCCAGCATTGTGGGGGTGCATTGGACCAGCGCTAATTGCGAGGGGAGAGCGCCCATACCCCACGCCCTGCAGCACAGGCCCCCCTAGGGCTGCGCTGGTGCAAGGACTGCAAGGGGAGAGCACCCCCTACAAAGTCCCCTTCAGCTCACTGGTTTCCATTCAGGTCCCCAGCCAAGGAGGGACCAGACCAAACCCTGCTCAACTGGCAAGTGGGGACACGACCCAGCGGAACCGGGGCGGGGGGGGGCATGGCCCCTCTTTTTAACACCCCTGCACAGGGGTGCCATTCAGAGGCAATGTGGAGGGTCATGTGGGGTCATGTGCTCCCCATTTCTGCCAGAGCTTGCTGGCCCTGCTGGGTCCCTGAGTGGCAGCTGCTGGAGCTGGTGAGGGGTGCCCCTGAGGGCATGGTAGGAGAACAGATGGGAACTACAGGGAGGGGAAACTGAGGCTAAGTGGGGGCTGCCTGGAGAGGACAAACCTTTAAATTGTGACCCCCACTATCAGCAGTTGGGTCTTGGCCCCCCACTTCTGGAAAGTTTCCTGCACCCTTGCCAGCTACGGCCGCCTGCCCTGGGGAAAACGCAGGGAGGATCTGGGGGCTCCTGGGGCTGCTGTTGCGCTCGCAGCTGGGGCTGGCAAGGGGAGGAGCCAGGCGTGGGTGGGCTGCAGGAGGGGCAGGGCCACTTGACTAAATATGCAGATATTGGTGCCAGCGGAGCATTGTGGGAGTCAGAGAGGGGGGAGACTGTGCTTCGTTTAGGCCCGCGATGCTTCGCGAGGGCTGGGGAAGCATATAGGCCGCGATTGGACGTGGTGCGAGGCACGCCAAGGACTAGGAATCCTGGTGCCATAGGTGGAGTATATGGCGCACACAGCCAACTGCGACTGGGAATCGTCATCACCAGCGAGCCCTGGCAGAAGAGTGAGTGTCCAGAGAATTGCTTAATGTTATGTTTGGTTGATGTGGTAACTCATGGTGTTGGATGCTATCAGGTGGGTGAGGATCATCTACCTAGAACACATCACTGGACATAAACAATACCAGGAGAGATGAGCTGGAGTGCCAATGGAAAATGCAGTTAGTAATTAACTGAAATACTTCCCTAGTGGGTTGTATTTTCTAAATGGACAACCTACCTATATTCTTGTGGCACCTTAGAGACTAACCAATTTATTTGAGCATGAGCTTTCGTGAGCTACAGCTCACTTCATCGGATGCATACTGTGGAAGCTGCAGAAGACATTATATACACAGAGAGACCATGAAACAATACCTCCTCCCACCCCACTCTCCTGCTGGTAATAGCTTATCTAAAGTGATCATCAAGTTGGGCCATTTCCAGCACAAATCCAGGTTTTCTCACCCTCCGCCCCCCCCCCCCCCCCACACACACACAAACTCACTCTCCTGCTGGTAATAGCCCATCCAAAGTGACCACTCTCTTCACAGTGTGTATGATAATCAAGGTGGGCCATTTCCTGCACAAATCCAGGTTCTCTCACCCCCTCACCCCCCTCCAATTACCACACTCCTGCAGGAGAGTGAGTTTGTGTGGGGGGGGGGACAGAGGGTAAGAAAACCTGGATTTGTGCTGGAAATGGCCCAACTTGATGATCACTTTAGATAAGCTATTACCAGCAGGAGAGTGGGGTGGGAGGAGGTATTGTTTCATGGTCTCTGTGTGTATATAATGTCTTCTGCAGCTTCCACAGTATGCATCCGATGAAGTGAGCTGTAGCTCACGAAAGCTCATGCTCAAATAAATTGGTTAGTCTCTAAGGTGCCACAAGCACGCCTTTTCTTTTTGCGAATACAGACTAACACGGCTGTTACTCTGAAACCTACCTATATTTTGTAATACTGAGGGACAATCTTCACTCATTGATATATTTGCTTCCCACAGCCAAGTCTCTGTATAACTTTTCATGAGTGATGTACCCAAATACTTCGATGTTAATACCTAAAGAGTATTGTTAAATTTATCCACCTTAATTTGGATTGTTGCTGATTATGCACTATGTGTACCTTATTACATTTAAAACAAACTTTGTAATTGTGGATAATCTAAGCACGATACTCAGATGTACAGACACGCTTTTCTTAACCTGTGTTCTGTATAATTTTTTAACATTAGCTTTAATAAAAATTTTAAATCTGTTCTTATCAGTTTAATATTTGATATGTTCTCTATTTGAGAACTGTGTATTAAATGGATTTTTGAAACAGGGAGCTGGATTAGGGGCTTACTCCATCCATCCCAAGCATCAACCTGGTATTGCAGTGTTTCCAGGAGTGATGTACTTTCCATCCGGGAGAATCTTCTGGTTAAAAGAAAGTGAAAAATATTTCTTATGTTAGTGTCTGCTTTGTAATGCTCATATATTACTCATTTATTTTGGGTTGGTTATTTATATTTTGTTTGAAATTGGGTCTCTCGCGTTGGGGGACTGCTTTTCTTACATTTACTATTGTTTATAGATCACTGAAGTGGCTCTCTTCTTATTTTGTTCTCTGTCTGTGCTCGCACAGATCCCCTTCATGCACTTTCCAAACGTGTGTGGTTTGGATCAGGGTTTCATCTGTGTCCCCATGGGAGAGAATGTGGTGGCAGCGGGGCGAAGCTTCGGGGAAAGGGGGGGGTTTAGGGGCGGGACTAGGGGGAAGGTGTGGCGCGAGGCTGAGCGCTTGGGGAGAAGGGGAATTGCGAAGGCAGGGGGAATGGGCGTCGTAAGGCTGGAGCCTCATGGGGAAGGAGTGGGGCAGGGCCTGGGGGAAGGCATAGGGCATCAGGGGACTCATGGAATGTGGTAGGAGGGTCACTGTTCAGGCACTGGTGGGCCCCCCACTTTTACAGACCAGAAATTCCATCACGCTGACCTGCACCCACCCCGCCACCAGAGAACTGCCCTCAGCATGATGTCCCTGCACAGCACAGCTCTCTATTCCTGTTTTCCTGAGCTGAGTGCAAAAGCTGGGGGTCAGCGCAGGGCAGGCATCTGGGTAGTGGCTAGACAAGGCGCTGGACTCGTGGTGAGCGAAGCTGTAAGTGTCTGCCACACGCTGCTGGACTGGTTCAGATAGCTGTGCCAGGGTCCAAAGGGGCACCGGGCTCCGGCCTAGCGCTGGCCCAGTCTCTTTGACCTGTCGCTGTAAGTGCTGACGCTGACAGATGGCGTTACATGTCAGTGGGCGGGTTATGCACATTAGCAGTGCCTGCCAGGAGCCCGGGAAGCCGGCCACATGAATTAAACGAAGCAGGCGGAAGGAATTCTCTGTCTGCGAGCAGAATCCTGTGCGGAGAGTTCTTGCTTTGAAGGGTTGTAGGGGAGTGATTTTGGGGCAGTGATTGCCACTTAGTTCCATAGTTCTCAAAGTCTTGTTAATGCTGCCTGGTGTCCGTCTGCGAGCTGCTCCTGCTGGTGTAGAAAGCGGCGGGAGCGGGAGGGCTGCGTCGTGTTGGAGTTCTCAGCTCCTCGGAGCTAAGACCAAGTGTAGGTAGTCTCTTGGTCTCTCAAAGGCTGTGACCAAGTGTCTTGATGTTTGGTCTCTTGGCCTTGAGATGAAAACCTTGTCTGTGTCTCTTGGACTGTGAAACATAAACGTTATCTTTTAAGTTACATGTGTTCTTACCAGTGTGATGTCTGATCTGTTCTCCATTGGAGAGCTGTGTGTTGGTGGTGGAGTAGGGGCTTGCTCTGCGCATTACACAAGTCAGCCTGGTATTGCAGCGCTTCCAGGAGCGGGGCCTCTCCCAGCTGAGAAAATCTTTCGGTTCAAAGAAAGTGAAAAGTGAAAACAATTGTGGGGTCAGTATCGGGATTGTGATGTTCCCATGTTTTGTCTTTGTTTCAGGCTGGTTATTAGTGTTTGTTTTTATCTGGGATCTTAGAATTGGGGGCTTGTTGCTTTTAGTTTTGTGTTACAGTCAGTTGTAGATCACTTAAGTGTCTCTCTTTTCATTTGTTTGTCTGTTGGTGTTCACACTGCTCTTCTTGGTGCACTTTCCAAAAGTATGTGGTTTGGATCAGCTGTTCATCTGTGTACCCCTGAAAGAGACATTTCTGACCCTTTCCCCTTGGGAAAATATCGTTGTTTCAGTGTAAGGAACAGTCTCTGTCAATGATTTCTCCAGACTAGGAGCAGAAGAGGAGAAAGATTTGAGTCAGAGTGGTAGAGTTTCAGGCCACAAGAAACTGCCAGATAATCTGATCTGACCCCCTGCACGCCCCAGGCCACTACCCCCCACCCAGTGAGTGACCCCTGCAAAGAGCCCAATCATCTGGATGGGACCATCTGTCCACTATTCTCTTGTCTGCCACAGGCAGAGAGTAGGAGGGACTGAGGTGCACCGGATCCTGCGGCCCCTGCAATGGCAGGGAATTGATTTGGGAGATACACCCAGAGGATTCGAGCAAGCGACCCAAGGTCCCTACAGTAAAATCCCTTCCCGAACCCCCAAAATGGCAATCCATCAGTTTGACCCTGAGCATGTGAGCAAGACACACCAGGCAAGCATCTGAGAAAGATCAAATATTGAGCCAGTGGGTCCGTGGCCAATCTCTGATGATTCAGAGTCCTACACTGTGCTGGGTTCTCAGTGACTTGCATTAACTCAGGAGAGAGAGAGATAAAGAAAAGAAAGAGGGGGGCCCCCAGAGCTAAGCGCTGCAGAGCAGAGGCTCCCACACTAGGCATCCCCTTCCAAGGAAGGCTGTTACTTGGGAGCTGGAACCTGTTCTCCGAATCCCACTCCATCTCTCCCAGCTCTCTCTCCCCTTCCTTCTCAGTTCAGCCCCAGGTGAAAGTTTCCCCCCTGAAATCGGGATCCCAGCCCCACCCCAAGATGCTGGTTGGTCCATGACGGGGTTTTACTCGTCAGGGACCGAAATCAAGCAGTCCAAGAATGGGAAGGCACAGCCGGAGACTGGTCCTTCCAGATCCTGGTGATGATGGAGATGAGCTCCCAGCCCGGAGGTGTCTACACCTGGCAGGTGGAGCACATCAGCCTGCAGCGCCCCCTCTTACTAGGGTAAGAGACTCTGAACCCGGCACATTCCCTGAGCCCTTGGGGCACCCCTAGCTCTGTGGAGCCCTCGGGAGACACGGGCATGTCTCAGACCTGTCCCCATCCCTGGGGGCAGAGAGCAGGGACGTTACAAAGGGAAGGAGAGGCTGGGCTTAGCCCAAACCACCCGTGCTCTTCTAGTCACAGAGGCGCAGGCCGACTCTGCCAGGGACAAGATGCTGGCTGGGGTCGGGGCTCTGTGCTGTGGTTGGTCTTCATGGTCCTGGAATTGCTCGTCTGCCTGAGGAATAAGAAAGGTGAATGGCTCTGGGACAGCACTGCGGCACCAGGAAATGACTCCCCAGTGGGGCCGTGACGAAATCACACTGGAGGGTTTCACTAGAATTTTGATTCACCACAATTTACTTTAGCTTCCCCTTCCGGCATGAATCAAGTTCTCTAGTGACCAAGGAGCTTCCTGCCCATCTCTCTGCCCACGGCCAGGAAGTGTGGGGCTAATCCCAGCTCCTGGCTTCCCATAAATCTGAGTCAGACCATTCCGACTCAGAGCTACAGTTGTGGCCCTCCTGGCCTCCCCTCCCGGTCTCCTCTCTAGCCCCCCACATTCCTGGAACATCACGGAGTTGCAGGCACAGTTGGTGGTGTCTGTAAATCAGCCAATTTCTCTCTAGTTATGAAACAAATACACTTCCCCTATTAAAAATATGGAGACCAAACTCACATGAGAAACGCAACAGCAATCCCACCCCTGAATTCTGAGGCTTATTTATTGTACCCTCTACAGTGCTTCCCTTTTTGCCTCAATGCATAAAAAGCATGTAATAACTTGCAGGTCAAAAGGCCGAGTGCATGATGCCCGCGTTTCTGTTACGTACGTGGGTACCCTCCGCCCCCACCTCCCCGCACACACCACCACCCTCAGTTCACCCTCCCAGCACTCTCACCATCTACTCACACCCTCAATACAGCCCCTGCCACCCCATCAGCCCTCACCTTCCTCACTTCGGCTGTAAGGATTAGGGCTTTTCCTCTAGCCACATGACTTCTGAGGAGACGCTGAGGGAACTGGGATTGTTTAGTCTGCGGAAGAGAAGAATGAGGGGGGATTTGATAGCTGCTTTCAACTATCTGAAAGGGGGTGCCAAAGAGGATAGATCTAGACAGTGGTAGCTGATGACAGAACAAGGAGTAATGGTCTCACGTTGTAGTGGGGGAGGTTTAGGTTGGATATTAGGAAAAACTTTTTCACTTGGAGGGTGGTGAAACACTGGAATGTGTTACCTAGGGAGGTGGTGGAATCTCCTTCCTTTGAGGTTTTTAAGGTCAGGCTGGACCAAGCCCTGGCTGGGATGATTTAGTTGGGGCTTGGTCCTGCTTTGAGCAGGGGGTTGGACTAGATGACCTCTTGAGGTCTCTTCCAACTCTGATGTGCTATGATTCTATGAAGCCTGAGGACTTTGTCTGCAGCCAGATTAGGAGAGCAGCAGCCATGAGCTATTACATCCTCACATCCCATCTAAACTACATTAAAACAGGGCAATATCGGGCTGTTAGGAAGGCTCCTGTCCTAATGGCACCCACCATCACCAGATAAAGGAACAGATCTTAAGGCGGTTAAAGAAAACTTAGTTTGACCCATTCTGTCTGGCAAGCAATCACTTATAAATAGTTGTGGGTGTAAAATCCCCATTTCTTTATGGTTTTGTCTTTATGATCCCCACTTCTCTATTGTTTTCTCTCTGGTCTCTGTCTGGTTCTTTGATTGTTTTTGTCTGTGACATGGCTCATTTTGCGGGGTGTGAATTAATTAAGGTGGTGAATGAATTAAGGTGGTAGGATTGGTTAGAGAATTTTGTTACACTATGTTAGGATTGGTTTGTAACATTTTAGTACAATGATTGGTTACAGTACAGCTAAGCAAGGCTCAAGTTTCACTATCTAAAGTGGGGTCCAAAAGGAAGTTCTTGGGAACCAACTCCAGGACACAGCTCCAAGGTCAGAGCTGCCAGACCTCAACACCCAGCCTCCCCAGATGACCTGATCCTGACTGTCCAGCAGGGAAAAGTTATCTGCCTTTTTGGGACTGGGAGTAGTGAGCATTTTAGGGTTAATGTATGCATTTTTGGGTAATAACTGTTGCTGACGAGAGGGTAAGTAGGATATTACTGTGAAAGGCTCTGTCACTGGTAAGAGACCCCCAAACCCGCAGTGTCAGGCTCCGCCCGAGCCCTTGGCATGGGGAAAGGGCGGGTGCCTACATTAAGAGGGTTACGCCTTGAGCCCTAGGGCCAGGGTAAAGGTGGGTGGCCCTAAAGGAGTGTGCGACTAACAGAGAATTGTGTGCTGGTAACACAGCCCCCCTGCGGTCCCCAGGCCATAGTTTAGCCCTCCCGCCCTCAACTCTGCTCCTCTGGGTTCTTCACCCTCCCCAGGCCTGGGGCCTGCCCTGGGGTCCCCTCTCTCCCACTTCCCAGGCTGGCAGGAGATCAGCCTGCCAGGGGCTGACAGCGGGAGCCTCTCCTCAGCCCCACAGCAATGTCCTGGGGAGAGAACTCAGCTGAAAAAATATATCGGTGACATCTGAGAGTTCTAGCCCCGGAACAGAAGTAAGGCTTCATTTGACTTAGAAATCGCATCTCTGGCGATGAATTGGGGAGCGTTGGCATGTCTGTCCCTGGCACAGCATTGCTCTGCAGGCGGCAGGGGTGCCAGATCCCAGGGGAGGGGGAACGGGCGGGAGAGGTGTCTCTCCCGGGGGCGGGGGGTGTTTCTGTGTAAGGGCCACACACCATTTGACCCTTCTGCTGTCTAGCACTGAAAGACAGCGCGGATGAGACTTCTGTTAACTGCCTGCCGGAGCTCAAATCCCGGGTCACCAGGCCTGAGTGCTAGGCCTGAGAGCGGCTCTGAGACAGCTGCAAGCAACTGCTCCGCCTGCCCGAGGTGAGGCCCAGCCGCTAACTGCTGGAGCCCCCAGAGCTGGGCTGAGCCGGGCGAGCTCAGGATGTGGCATCGCCGAGGTGGCAATAGAAACAGGTGGCAGCAGAGCCGGCGAAGGCCCGTGGCCAACGGGGCGGAGACACAGCCGCACAGCGGTGCACAGAGTGAACGGTGGCACCTGGGAGCCACTTGCAGTCATGGCCGCAATAGCAGCTGAGGCGTCCCTCATTGTAACCGGGGTGGGACGTGAACTCCCGCCCCGTGAATGCAGCTCTGAACGCCGGGTCTTTGCTGGCCAAGGACAGCAACCGTGAGAGGGGCGGGGGGGGGAGGGGAGAATGAGCCTTTGATTGTTGGACTTTCCCAACACAAAGTGAGGAGCTGAGGAAAGGACACTGCCCAACGTATTCTGACGGGGTGGGCGTTTGGCTCACGGTCATATGCTGATGACTAGTGGTGATGGTCTTTTACCACGATAGTGCCGGGCTCCTTTCCTCTTTCTATTAAAGGTTTTCTTTGCTATACACGACTCAGTGAGGGGGAAGCATTGGCTCTCAGAGGCGCCGGGGGTGGTGGTTAATTTTCCCAAATTACGGGTGGGGACTCAAGCAGGTTCTGTGCTGAATTGTTATGAGGAACCCCTCGATGCTGAACCCGGCCCTGGTTCCTGCCGACTCCCCCCGGCAGAAGGGTGGCATTTGTACGGCAGGGGCATGCAATGAAAGGCCGTCAGAGTCTCCACAGCAGGGCGAGGCCAGGACAGTCTGGCAGCTACCACCCCACACAGGAGTCAGGACACCTGGGTTCTGTTTCCAGCTCTGCTGCAGTTTCACTGTGTTACCTCGGGCAGGTCACGTCACCTCCCCATTTGCTTCTCTCTGGAACAGGGGTTAATGGTATTTCCTTGTTTGGCTGGTGTGTTAACTGTCAGAGCAAACCAGAAACCACAGAAGGAAATGGAGAGAAACCACGGTCTGCACAGCCCTGGTGCGAACACGTGGCCTTGCAGCGATAAACCGGCCTGGGCCGTGGCACTGCCACTCGTACCAGCCCAGGGACTGGACGCGCTGGTGTGTCAAGGACGGTCACTCGTGTGCTGCCTCGGGGCTCAAATGTCGACCCTAAAAGGTGCAAAACAACAAAGCTCCCGGCTGCAAACGCCGACAAGCCCCGGCATCGGCACTGCAGAGCACCCACGGCACAACCGCCCCGGACCGCCCCTCGCTGCGCGTCCAGGGGGCCGGGCGGCTGCTCCCCCGTAGCTCCTGCTGTCTCGCAGCGCAGGGCCCCGCTGCCTCTGCTCCAGGGCGGGTACCGTGATGGCGCCTGGCTTCCTTCGGCAGGACGTGGGGGGTCTGTCTGGGGCTACGACTGCCCTGGCCTCCTTCCCGCCGTCACGCAGTTCGGGGGGGGGTCACCCTGTGGGACTGCGCCCCCTGCTGGGGGGCAGCAATTGTGTGCTCATTCTGCGCTGGCAGAAATAGGACTCTGTGGGCGACAGGCTCAACCCCCAGACCTGCCCTCACCCCATCAAAGGGGTTTAGAGATGAGCCTGGCTGCTGAGGATGAATATGGGGAGAGGGAGGGGTCAGCAGGTAGAGGGAGGGGCCACTGGGAGGGAGGGCAGATGGCGGGGGGCTCTGCCCTCCCTTCCACTCTGACTCTTCACCCTGATCTCCCCCATCACTTGGGGCAGCCAGGCCCAGCCCCACAGGGCAGGCCTGTCACTGCAGCACGAGTGGGGGCGGACTCCCTCTCCAGGCCCCCAAACCTCCCCTCCACGCTAGGCCAGGTTTGGCTGCAGTGCCAGGGCAGAGGGTGCAGCTCTGGGCTGCCCCTGGGCAGGGTGAGGAGCAGGACGCTGGCCACCAAGGCGAGCCCTGCATACCGGCCTAGTTTGCCTAGGCGCGGATCCGGCCCTAGTTCTGACCTTGCCGCCGGGGCTCCCCCTCCCGCGCGGCCTCCGCTCCCCGACTCCCTCTGCCCTGATTGGCTCGGGGCTGGCAGCTGCGGGCACAGAGCCCAGCAGAGACACACAAAGGGAGAAGTTGGTGACGAGGCTTGTGGCCTGGGGAGGAACCGACAGCCTGTGGGCGACCCTGGGCCCCTCATCCCACCGCACGGACACCGGCCAGAGCCCGGATCCCCTTCCCCTGCCAGGATGCTGCTCCCTCTGCTGCTCCTCCCCTGGGCATGGGGGGCCCTGGCCGGTAAGTGGGGACCCCCCCTCCCTGCCCTTTTTGCTGCTGGGGGAGGTTGCGCCTGATATAATGCCAAGGCCAGGGTGGGGCAGCACCACATAAGAACGGCTGGACTGGATCAGACCAAAGGTCCATCTAGCCCAGTATCCTGTCTTCTGCCAGGGGCCCGGGCCAGGGGCCCCAGAGGGAATGAACAGACAGGAATCATGCAGTGATCCATTTCCTGTCGCCCATTCCCAGCATCTGGCAAACAGGGGCTAGGGACACCATCCCTGCCCATCCTGGCTAATAGCTATTGATGGACCTGTCCTCCAGGAACTTATCCAGCACTAGTGACCCTTGCTGGGGTGCAAGAGGAGGGGGGAGGCAGGTTAGGGTTCAGCAGGAAAACCGTGGAGCTGGGGAGCATTAACAAGACTGAGACGCCTTAATCTCTCTCCTCACCCACTTTGTCCTCCACTTGTTTCCTCTCCCCTCCCTCCCGCAGCCTCCCCTCCTGTTCCCCCAGGGTCTCTCACCCTCCGGCTGCTCAAAACCACCGTCTTCCACAACGCCAGTTCTAGCAACGTGGAGGGGATGGCCCTGCTCGGAGACCTGGAGACCCACTCTCTGGATTGCAGCACCTGCAGGATCCGCTTCCTGCAGCCCTGGGCCCACCAGGGCCTGACCCCGAGGCAGTGGCAGGACCTGGAGACAATGTTCCATCGCTACCTGTCCAACTTCATCCTTCTCATGAACAAAGGGGTTAAGGATGAAGGGGAGCACTGTGAGTATGGAGCGGTCCCCACAACCAGCAGGGAGCTGAGGACTGACACACTCACTGTAGTAACTGAGTGTGTCCTGACAGGGTGGATGGGGGTCAAGCCAGCCAGTTCCTGGCCCTTAGGCTGAATGGAGCCAGGGTGCCCTAGAAGGGAATAGCCCCATTTTCCATTCTCCACCCCGCTGAGCCAGTCCCCCAGCTCTGCAGCCAGATTGCAGCCTGTGCACCCTGGAGGGGAAAAGCCCCGTGTCCTGTCCCCTGAGCAGTGGCAAATGGTTTTTCACAGCCAGGTGCCCAACCAAAGGCCCTTCTTCATGCTACCGGAACCTGGCCAGCCTGAACACTGAGAACTGACACCTTCAACACATGACTTGGAAGGGCAGGAAATGCAGAGCTAAGCAAATCCCGCCCCGCACCCTCAGAACCAGCCCTGCCCCAGGGCATGGGACAGACCCAGCACGCCTCTTCTCAGCTGCTCAGCCCAGTGTCTGCACTGGGTGTCTGGTGCTGGAGCACTAAAGTAAGGTCCTCGGGGGAGACTTTCTCTCAGGAACCCCTTACCCACCTGCCCCCAAATTTGCACCACAAAGTCTCCCTTGCACCTTGCTGGGGCAGAGCTAGTTTCATGGCAACCTGCCTGGGCATGTGCATGTCATGACAGAGCGACAGCCGGCCCTGTGATCACAGCTCGCAGCCGCAGGAACCTCTCGGTGATGGGGCTCAGACAGATGCTCCTGGGGCTCAGAGGTTTCTGCCTCTCCGGCTGACGGAGTGTGAGACTCTCGGTGTGTCATGCCCTGAGGCTGCTGAGGAGACAATCGCTGGCAGAGGTGTGAACTGTCTGTGGGCACAGGTGCGTGTCACCGCCCGGCGTACGCACCAGAGACAGAACCGAGGCCCAGGGACTTTTGTAACGCTGGGAACCAGACTTGTCCTTGCTACCGGTGCAGAGCTGAGATCGGGGAGCCCAGGGATGTAAGTTTATTGAGGCTCAGGGCCATAATTTTCTCTAGAGCATCACAAATCACTTTTTAAAAAATTAACATTTAAAAGTCTGGTGATTTGGATAGGGGGTCTGTATCTCACAAAACCCATGAGCAAGGGAGCCCAAATTTGCACCACAAACTCTAAGGCCCTGATGGAGAGCAGCGATTTTCAAGCCAATCTGACTATGTGTGTGGAGCTCAGAGCACTTGGAAAACATCAGTTTTAAACAGAAACTGCAACGTGCCCTTAACTCCATCCAGGGCCGCCCCACAACCCTGGCCCCATCTTGTGGCCTAACATTCTCATTGCTCCTGACACGATGTCTTTATTCCCCCATCTTTCTATTTCTGCCCCCTGCCCCTGCCCCCCGGTGACCTCCTAATGACCCGTCCTCATTGCCCCTGCCCTTTCTGTGCCAGACCCCTTTGTTATTCAGGTCTCCGCCGGTTGCGAGCTCCACCTCAACGGCACCTCACGGCAATTCTGTGACTCTGCGGTGAACGGCGAGGATTTCATCAGCTTCAACATGGACTCGGGCACCTGGGTCACTCAGCGCAGGGATAAGTTGGTCCTCAAGCCACTGGACTTTCTTAACCAGGATAAGAGCACGTCTGCCACGGCTCAGTTCCTCCTGAGAACAACGTGTGTCAGTGAACTCCAGAGCTTTGTCCAGTATGGGAAAGAGTCTCTGGCGAGACAAGGTGAGGCTGGACACCACTCCCTGCTCACTGAGATGCAGCCACTTCTGGGGTGGGGTGCGGGGGGCTGTTTAAACAGGTGTCGTGTACCAGTGCAGCTATAGCTGGGGTGGAGCGCAGTCACGATTTCATAGCCACACTGCACAGCACTTTAAGACAGGACGTGAAGGGGGATTCCGTCAGCAATGCTAACTGCAGAACTGGGGTCTGGCCAGGACAGCGGGGCCAACGCCAGACCCCGGGGGATGGAGATGGGCTTGGCTAGTGAGTCCCTGAGGCTCAGACTGAATCGTCCCCTCTCCCCCGTCCCGTCTCTCTCCCCCTGTCTCAGAGCGGCCGGTCGCCGTGGTGTTTGCCCGAGCGCCTCCCCCAGCCGGGACCCCCGCGCCGTTACTGCTGGTTTGCCGGGTCACCAGTTTCTACCCCCGGCCCATCCGCGTGGCCTGGCTGCAGGACGGGGAGGAGGTGGGGCCGGGCGGGCGGCTGAGCTCCAGCGGGATCCTGCCCAACGCGGACCTGACCTACCAGCTGCGCAGCTCCCTGGCCGTGGGGCCGGGCGACGGGCACAGCTACGCCTGCCGGGTGGAGCACAGCAGCCTGGGGGGCCAGAGCCTGCTGATCCCCTGGGGTAGGTGTATGTCCCCGGGGGGTGGGGGGTGCAGTCGTAGTCTCTGGGGGCTTTTGCTGCCCATCTCAAGCAGGGTGGGGTCCAGGCAGTGAGACTGGGGAGAGGCAGAGGAGGTGTGGGGATGGATCGGGGGAGCAGGGAGGAGGAGCTGAGGGGAATGGGACAGGACTTGCACAGGAGGGGCAGGGTGGGGGCTGAGGGGAGAAGTAATGGGATGGGGTGGGGAGAGCTGTATGGAGTGTGGCAGAGGGGAGACAATGGGGCAGAGGTAGGGAGGGCTGGGGGGGTTGGGGAGAGAGGCAGGAATCCAGAGGCGATCGGACAGAGGGGACTAGGACTGGCATGCGGGAAGGCTGAGGGGCTGGGAATGTGGGGGGAGCGGTGAGGGTGGGAAGATGGGGGACAATGAGGGAACAGGGTCAGGGTAGGGGCATCTGAGGGCAGTGGGGCTGTTTCAGGGGAAGGTGGGATGGTGGGGATGGCAGAAGGAACAGGGCTGAGGTAGGGCAGGGCTGAGGGCAGTGGGTTGGGTGGGGGCAGCAGTGGGGACTGAGGGGGAGGCTGAGGGAAGTGGGTCGGGTGGGGGCAGCAGGGGGGACTGACGGGGTGGCTGAGGGAACAGGGTCAGGGTGGGGAGGCTGAGGGCAGTGGGTCAATTGGGGGCAGGAGGGGGGACTGCAGGGGAGGCTGAGGGAACCGCGGTGGGGTGTGGCAGGGCAGATGGCAGGGGGCCCAGGTGAGGAGATGGGGGGACTGCAGGGGAGGCTGAGGGAACAAGATGCCCATTCCCAGCACATCACCCCCTGTGTGTTACAGGGCACAGCAGGCCCTGGGGCCCCGGCCTGGCCGTGGGCATCACGCTGGGGGCTCTGGCCGTAGCCGCCGTGGCCGTGGTGCTGTGGTGGAGAATACGCAGGTGAGTCCTCTCCCTCTCTGGGGTGGGGGTGGGGAGGCCGTTATGCCCCATAACCCATCCCCCCTGCTCTCTCCATCCAGGGGCCACCGGGACGTCAGACCAGGAGAACCCAGAGCCTGAGGGGGCGGCACCGGCTTAGACGTGGGGATCAGCCCCCCACTTGGGGACATGGATCTTGGGGCTGAATCTGCCCCCAGCTCCACAGCAGAGGGCCCTGAGGCCCCATCTGGATTGGGGCACTGGGAGTTCAGGGCCCTGATTCGGGGATGGGATTCTCCTCCCTCTGGGACGTTTAGGACACGTTGGACGCTTGGGATCCAGGATCCACATGGAGCCAGCACTAGCCTGTGCCATTCAGGAAACGCTGCAGGGAGGTGCTGCTCAGCAGGCCCCTCCAGGGGCTACAGGAGCCAGGGCCTGGGGGCAGGGTTCAGGCCCAGCTACATACACAAAAGGAGAGGGTAAGGTGGGGGCCATGGGAACCAGGAGGGGATCCTGGCAGGGCATTTGGGCTGAGCTGGGGTGCCCGGGAAGCAAGCGGATTGACCGTGGGACATAGGCCCAGCTACCTCCTGACAACAGAATGGCCCATGGGATGCCAGAGAAGCCGCTCCAAGCCACTGGCTGGGTTGAGCGCTCCTGGGGGCAAGGCCCCTCCAGAGCTGGGTGGGGGGCACCACGGGCTCTGGGGATAGATTCTGTTGGTTTGTTCTGTGTCTGCGCAGCACCTAGCACAAGGGGTCCAGTGCAACCCTTCTGCCCATCAGAGCTGGCAGCCACAAGGTCCGTGTTCATTATCTCGGGGTTCCCTTTCAATGCAAAACCGGCTCGAGCCCCCACCCAGTGACCTGCAACAATTACACACACACCCCTGGGTGCCTCGAAGAGGCAATAATTCCCATCTCGCAAGCACAGAGTCTGAGTGTAGCAAAAAAAAACTTTTAATAAAAAGAGGGAAATAATGGGACATTAATTTGGGGAAACACCACAAACAGGGTTTATAAACCTATACCATGAGCAAAAGACCCACCACCAAGTTGGGCAGTGTCCTTTTCCCCTTGGGTTCTTAAGTCCAGCAACCCAAAAGTCCCATTAATGTGCCCATCCCTTCTCTGCACCCCACTCACAGTTGCTGTCCTTTTTCAGTGCATCCGCAGAGTTCACCTCCCACCTTGGGGATGGAGGTAAGGAGGCATCTCACTTGCTCCAGTCTCTGAGGGGCTCTGTTCTGGCCCTCTCCATCAGCCACCCTCCTGGTCACATCTCCCTGCCAGCTCACACACACTGGAGAGTCTCTTGCATCAGAGACACTATCCAAAAGCAGGTCTAATACTTAGACCTAAATATTAATAGCTGTAATTCTGTAACATATAAAACAGCTTTTTATTGAATCAAAATTAAACTTCCTACATAACTGAGAGACACCTGATACCTGTACAAAAGAACTCCTACATCCACCACCCCAATACAAACATCTAGCTCCACTCTCAAGTCACTAGGCTTTGAACCCTTGTCACCTGCCTAGCAAGTACCATTGAGTTGGAGGTGAGTCCCTCAGTCAAAAAATGACAAGTACAGTTCTGCTGTCCTTGAGTCACACAACCAGGATAACAACCCTTTATTACCCCTGCCCCAATAACAAAGAGACTGGGGATCCCACACGAGCCAAAAGTGACCGTTAGGCCAGCAAGCCCATCATGCTGAGCACCTAGGCAAGGTGGGTGGGCCCATGCAAATGAGATCAGCCCCGAAGTCCTTTTCCACAGCTCACCACCAGATGTAAGCATCGAGAAAGGGGCCGGGAGGTGGGCGTGAGGACTCCTGGGTTCTAGTCCCAGCTCGGGGAGGGGAGTGGGGTCTAGAGGTTAGAGCAGGGGGGCTGGGAGCCAGGGCCATCCCTACCAACTGTGCTGCCCTATCAGGTGGGAGCGGCCCCTCCACGGGGCGGGGTTCTGCGCTCGAGGGCTGCAGGGGAAGGAGCTGTGTGGGGGAAGAAGCAGGGCAGGGAGACTCACCTGAGAGGACAGGGGAGCAGGCAGGAGGCAGCAAGAACAGTGGAAACTGCTGGTGAACAGTGTGGTTTGGGGCAACTGCCCCGGGCCCCAGGCTTCGGGGGGCCCTGCAGGGCCCAGGGTGACCCGGGGGGTTAGCAGGCGGGCCTGGCGCCGGCAGCAGGGATCGGGACCACCCCCGCACTTGCCGATGGCGGGAAGCAGAGTGACGTGGCTGGGAGCCGGCGGAGTGGAGCAGACTAGGGCAGGGTCGCTCTGCTTCCCACCACCACCGGCGAGTGCGGGGGCGGGCCTGACACCTGCCGCCAGCGCCAGACCCACCGCTAATCCCCCACCCTGGGCTGCGTCACTCAGGGGAGGAGGCTTGGGGGACGGGGTGGGGTGAGGGTGGGGCAGAGGCAGGAAGAGATGGGCGGGGCAGAGCAGGGGTGGGGGCTTAGGGGAAGGGGTGGCGTGGGCATGGGGAGGAGCAGGGGCAGAGGGCGAGTTGTCCTGAGCCCCGCAGCCCCCTAGTGATGGCCCTTGCAGCAGGCGCAGCCCATGGCGGGGCCGGCCGGGGGATAGGGCTGGCCACCAGAGCCAGTGCTGCCACATACGCAGCACGCAGCTGCCTAGGACAACACGAAATTCGGGGCAATTTGGGGCCCCAGATTTCCTGGTGTCCTACGCAGCTGCATATTCTGCGAATGCCTAGGGATGGCCCTGCTGGGAGCCAGGACTTCTGGGCTCTATCCTCAGCTGTAGGAGGAGAGTGGAGATCCTGTAATAAAACCTGCTCAATGAATGGAAACAACCTTTAACTATGTACTGCCATCTGCATGACATGGCTGGACCCTCCCACCAGGGCCTACTGGGGTCCCCACAGTCACCGCTTGGAGTGTAATCAGCCCTGGCTGTGAGGATCCCGGAGCCCCAGATGCCTCATTCCTTGCACCTTGGATCAGAGGCTCCCAAAGGTTCCCCGAAGGCAGCAGAGTCAGTGAGACGGTATGTGGGGCTCAACTTGGGCAGGGAAAGGGTTAACACAGGAGGGGTTGCCCCTGAGCTTTGCTGGGACTGTAAGGTATCAGGAGAAAGGTTATGATCTGCCAGAAGTCATAGTTCTGTCTAGATATGTATATCCTCAATGCATATGAAATGACAAGAATTGTACGGTTTTCACTGAAACATGCTGTAAATTGGGGAATCAGCCAGATATTAGCTCCCCCAGAGGCAACAGCAAGGAAAGTGACCAATGCCCAAGCAGGGTGTGAGACAACCATCAACAGCCATTGTCCAGCAAGGGAGCAACAATGCAATGACTCACCTGCCTGAGGCCACACCAGGGGAATTGCTCAGCCTGACCTTGGAGACTCGCTATTGCTCCCAGACATGCCTGGACTTGTGCTCCCCAAGCACGTGAGACTGAGGGTATAAAATAGAGACCGTGTCCAGAAGGGGCCTTTCTCCTTCACCCACCTACACTGCAAGCAACAAGGACACTGAAGACTTGAGACTCCAAAGACTGGCCCAGATTTCAGTCTGTATCCTATGGACTGCAATATCCAGTGGGGTGAGAAAAACGGCTTCATCTAGTTGTTGCCCCATCTATGAGGGTTGAGAGTTCAGACTGTGCGCTTAGGTGTTTATTTCTTTTGGCAACTAACTCTGACTTTTTGCCTATCACTTAATACCACTTAAAATCTATCTTTTATAGTCAATAAACTTGTTGACCTGTTTAACTTTACCAGCGAGTTTGCCTGAAGTGAAAGGTAAATTGCTGTTATTGAAGGCTGGTGTATATCCACTTTCCATTGATGAAGTGGTGAACCAATTAATAATATACACGGCATATTCCTGAGGTACAGGGCTGGGAGGTGGGGGGATCTGGCTGGTGCCTCCTGGTGTGATTCAGGAGTGGCTCTGGGAGCATTCATGCAATCCAGCTGGGTGTGGGGGGCTCCACATGTGGTTGTGCTGAGTGATAACAGCGCCTGGCGGGGTTGCTGCTGGTCACTAGCAGGGCATTGTGAGAGACAGCCCAGGCTGGAGAGGGTTCAGGGGGCACAGCGGTCCCACAGTCCCAGGCTGCACCCTGGGGGCATCCCGTCACACTGGGTACTTGGAGACACATCAAGCCCCTCTCCACCGTCTCTGGCTAGGCTAACTATATGTAGCTCCATATGGCTTTCCCAAAGAGGCAGGTTTTTGAGCCTTGACTCATCTTTGTAGCTCTTCTCTGAGCCTCTCCAGTGTCTCCATGTCCTTTGGGCAAGGCAGAGCCCAGAACTGGACCTGGGAGCCAGTGCCAGTCTCACCAGAGCCATATGCAGTGGTGACCCCACTGATGTGCTCCTGCTCCCCCTCTTCCTGTGCATACAGCCCACATCGTGCGTGCCCTGTTCACCACACTCTGCACTGGGCGCTCATGGCCAGCCATGGCCTCGACGTCCTTGTCAGTCTCCTCTAGTCCCCTCCTGCAGTACTGAGGCTTCCCTGGCTCCCAGCAGGGAAGGTGCCCCTGCTGATGTAGGCAGCCTAGGGTTCAACTCTGCAGGTTAGCTCACTGGTTGTGGTTGCCCGTCTCTGTTCGTGTCCTTGGCACGAATGCCACTGGGAGCCCTTTGCACTTTGACAGGCCTTTCCCGAGCCTGTTTCCCCCCCAGACTGCGTATGGGTCACTTACAGTCCAGATAACAGTGTGCCTAGCACGGGGGTCCTGGGTTTCTCCAACCCTCAGCCCAGCTGACCACCCTTTTACCCAAGGAGAAACCCTGGTGCTGCCATTGTAGAGAGAATTTTTCAAATCGCCATTTTGTTTGCTTATGTTGTGGTTTGTCCACCATTGTGGTACCCCTTCTTGTTGGGCCAGTTGGTGCCCTTTTCAGTGAAGGTGGGAAAGATGCTGTTGTGTGACCTAAATAATCTGCCCAGTAACAGGAGGACACAAAAGGTCACACACACTTCAGTTGAAAAGCAGCCGGCAATTGAGTAGGATGCCCCTGGAAGGATGGGACTGAGAAACCTGCATCATGTGACACTGTACCTGCCCCATGAGGCATTGCAAGCCCTTCCCAAAGCACCCTGCGGCCAGTTGCACAGTGGGATTGGTACCCACAGGGCACTGCTCTCTGTGTCGATGCAAGAGCTGCTAGTGTGGATGCGCTCTGCCGACACAAGGAGCACAGTGTGGACATGTAACGGCAGTTTAATTAAAGCTGTGGCTGTATGTCGTCATAACTTTTGTTGACAAAACTCTGTAGACCTGGCTTAGGACTCATAAAAGGGTGCACACTGGAGATGTGCCATCTGGTCAAGATGACTCCAGAGCAGTAGAGGGCACAGAGGCAAACACAGGCTGAATTGGGTGTGAAGCAACACACTGGGGGATAGATGTAGGAGGAGTGGTTGGGTTGGGGATTGGTTGGGATTGTTGGGGATTGGTCCTGCTTTGAGCAGGGGGTTGGAATAGATACCTCCTGAGGTCCTTTCCAACCCTGATATTCTATGATTCTATGACTGCCAGAAGTGGTGTAGGTGATCCAAAATAAGGATGTGTGCACACAAACCTTGTACCGATAGAACTCATGCCAGAGTACAGTAATGTCACTTCCAAAGAGGATTCATTAAAGAGGGATAAGACAGCAGATAAATAAATGGAGCTGGGCTGTTCTCAGTGGTGGCAGATGACAGAACAAGAAGCAGTGATCTCAAGTTGCTGTGGGGGAGGTCTAGGCTGGATATTAATGTAACCCTTCTGCCCATCAGAGCTGGCAGCAACAAGGGCTGGATTCAGTATCTAGGGGTTCCTTTTCAACAACACAATGCAAAAACAGCTCGAGCCCCGCCCAGTGATCTGGGATAATTACACACCACCTGCCTGGGTACCTCTAAGAGGCAATACTTCCCTTCTTGCAAGCACAGAGTCTCAGTGTAGCAAAAAACCTTTTAATGAAGGAAGGAAACAATTATGTTAGGGTAACACCACAAACAGGATGCATAAACAGAAATCATGAGCAAACAAGTCCAGAAACACAAAAGTACCATTAATGTACCTGTCCTTTCCCTGCACTTCACTCCCAGCTGCTGCCCTTGATGGTGCATACCCAGAGTTCAGAGGTGCATCCACAGAGTTCACTTCCCAACCCGGGCAGAAGGGGCAAGGGAATAAGGAGGCACCCTACGCACTCTGCCCCAGGGATACTCACTGCCTGCACTGGTACCCAATTGCCACACCTCACTACCAGCCTTGCTACTCCACTAGCGCTGTGCCAAGATGTCTTCAGGACCCCCACATATCACAGCTCTTAATGATTTCAGCTGCTAGTGAGGAATCATATATGGGGGGAGTGCATCATAGATACTGTCCCAAACAGTTCTAGTACCTAGACCTAAAGATCAGCAGCCCTACTCTACAACAGATAGCAAAACTTTCAGTTCTATCTATTAGCTGTGTTATTACACAGGGCTTTGGAACCCATGTCCCCTGCCTAGTGAGTGCTGTTCCGCTTAGGGTGAGTCCCTTAATTGGACAATGCCAAGTACAGTTCTGTTGTCCTTCATTCATACAACCAGTATGATGACCATTTATTACCCCTGCCCCAATAACAAAAAGACTGGGGATCCCACACCAGCCAAAAGTGACCATTTAGGCCAGCACATCCTGTCATGCTGAGCACCTAGGCAGGGTGGGTGGGCCCATGCAAATGAGATCAGCCCCTCAAGTCCTTTTCCACAGCTCACCACCAGATGTCAGGGGAGAGCTCATTCAGACTCTGCTTACATTAGGAAACACTATTTCACTAGGAGGGTGGTGAAGCGCTGGAATGGGTTCCCTAGGGAGGTGGTGGAATCTCCTTCCTTAGAGGTTTTTAAGGCCGGGCTTGATGAAGCCCTGGCTGGGATGATTTAGTTGGGGATTGGTCCTGCTTTGAGCAGGCGGTTGGACTAGATGACTTCCTGAGGTCCCTTCCAACCCTCATCTCCTATGATTCTATGATAACATTTCCTAAGCAAGCCTTCTTTATTCTTAAGTTAAAAAGCATTACAAAGAAAACATTGAAAACAACAAAAGAACCTACATGCATGCTAATAACCTTACCAGAGTTAGCCCCACTTCTAACATGCTTTCTGGCTGCAACAGTTCTTCAGCCACCCTGGGACATTACCCGGGTACTATCTGGACTGATGGACATCCACATCCCCTCAATTCTCTAACCTGGGATGAGAGCAACCACTCCTGGTCTGTTCTCACAGAGCCTCCAGCATGGAAATCACCCCAGATATACTATATGTGTGCTCTTCGCCAGCCACTACTGAATTCTATTAGAGAGAGACACGAGCAAATTCCCAGTCCCAGACTTGGCCCCAGAAATGTGTGTCGCACCCTCCTGGACAATACAAGCCCATAGAAAGTCCACTGTTTTATTAATAGAGAATGCGAGGCCAGGGGTCAGCAGCCTTCGGCACATGGCCCATCAGGAGCTGTGAGGAGCAGCGGCCAGCATGTCCCTGCAGCCCGTACCACTTCCAGCAGCTCCCATTGGCTGGGAACAGTGAACTGCGGCCACTGGGATCTGCGGGGGGCCGTGCCGAGGATGGTCCACATAAACAAAGTGTCTTGCAGCCCGCCAGCAGGGTTACACTGATGGACCATGTGCCAAAGGTTGCCAACCCCTGTGCTAGGCACAGACCCTGTTATCTCAAATGGAAGTTCCCAGACACTTCGATCCAAAGACACTGTCTGAGAAAATAAAGCAAGTTTATGAAGTAGTGGTTAGTTCTGGGAGCCAAGATCCCCTACTGAACTTGCCTGTGCCCTCTGGGTAGGCCCCGTCTCCCCACCAGGCCCAGAGCTACATTGAATCCCTGCCCTGGGAGCCCTGTGCCAGGGAGCTGTGTGATCTGGGTCATCGGTTATAACACAAATCGTGGGTTCCAGCTCCCCCCGGGGAGGGGAACCTGACCCCCTCAGTCCCCCCTAGGGGGACTCCTGCAACCATTTCTTCTATGAGGTCCACTCCCCGTCTCTAGTCAAGCCTAAATTAATTGTATCCAGTTTGATACAGACAGCCCCCCAACCTGAAGCAAATACTCACCAGCAACCACACACCACACAACAGAACCACTAACCCAGGAACCTATCCTTGCAAAAAAGCCCGTTGCCAACTGTGCCCACATATCTATTCAGGGGACACCATCACAGGGCCTAATAACATCAGCCACACTATCAGAGGCTCCTTCACCTGCACGTCCACCAATGTGATATACGCCATCATGTGCCAGCAATGCCCCTCTGCCATGTACATTGGCCAAACCGGACAGTCTCTACATAAAAGAATAAATGGACACAAATCAGATGTCAAGAATTATAACATTCAAAAACCAGTCGGCGGACACTTCAGTCTCTTTGGTCACTCGATTACAGACCTAAAAGTGGTAATTCTTCAACACAAAAACTTCAAAAACAGACTCCAACGAGAGACTGCTGAATTGGAATTAATTTGCAAACTGGATACAATTAACTTAGGCTTGAATAGAGACTGGGAGTGGATGGGTCATTACACAAAGTAAAACTATTTCCCCATGTTTATTCCCTTCCCACCCCCCTCCGCACTGTTCCTCAGACGTTCCTGTCAACTGCTGTAAATGGCCCACCTTGATCATCACTACAAAAGGTTCCGCCGCCCCCCCCCGCCCCCCGCTCTCCTGCTGGTAATTGCTCACCTTAAGTGATCACTCTCGTTACAGTGTGTATGCCCCCTGTATTTTCCACTGCATGCATCCGATGAAGTGAGCTGTAGTTCAAGAAAGCTTATGCTCAGATAAATTTATTAGTCTCTAAGGTGCCACAAGTCCTCCTTTACTTGATGAAGGAATCCATCAGCAATCGCATCCAGGAACATCTGAGCCCGATTATTATTACTAGCACTTGTCCTCCAGTCTGTATCTGGGAAGTTAAAGTCTCCCATGATCACGCAGTTCTCATTAGTATTTACTTCATTAAAAACATTAAAGAGGGCTCGATCCATATCCACATCAGATCCCGGCGGTCTATAGCACACTCCAAGCACTATCCCAGGGGAGGCTCGAGTAGTTTTCTTCCCCAATGTGATTTTTGCCCAGACGGACTCTGTCTTATCCATTCCACCGCTGATTTCTTTACATTCTACCTCCTCATTGATAGACAATGCTGCTCCACCACCTTTACCTTTATTTCTGCCTTTCCTAAACAGCACATATCCTTCAATACCCATAGTCCAGTCATGACGACTGTTCCACCCTGTTTCTGTTATCCCTAGAATATCTGGTTTCACTTCCTGCACCAGTAGCTCTAGTTCCTCCATTTTGTTACCTAGGCTCCTCGCATTGGTGTACAAACATCTTCATTTTTGCTGTTTGGCCTCGCTCACGTTCTTCACCCAATGAGGCACGGTCATTCTACAGCCAGTATCACCTATTAGACTGGTGTCCACACTGCCCTTCCTCCTTATAGCCATTCTCCTACCCATGGCTGTATCCTTTCTTACTTTGTTTTCTTCCCTCTCAAGGCTAAAATCCGGCTTGGAGATTACCTGGACATCTCCCAACCATCTCCCCCAAATTCCTAGTTTAAAGCTCTCTTGATCAGTTGTGCCAGTCTCCACCCTAGAAGTCTATTTCCTTCCCTACTCAGATGAAGTCCATCCCGAGAGAACTGTCCTCTGTCCATGAATGCCTCCCAGTGGCCAGCGTCCCAAAGACCTCCTTCTAGCACCACTGCCTGAGCCATCTGTTGATAGTCATAATCTTGTCACACCTTTGATGCCCTTCTCTAGGAACAGGCAGAATCCCACTACAGATCACCTGAGCCTCGATTTCCTTAAGCGTCTTCTCCAGCCTGGCATAGTCTCCCTCGATACGTTCCAGGGAGAATCTAGCCGTATCATTTGTTCCCACATGAGGGATGATCAGTGGATTCTTTTCTGCTCCCGTTAGGATCCTCTTCAGCCTCAGGTCCACATCCCGTATCTTAGCACCAGGCAGACAGCACACCCTTCTGTTCTCTGGATCAGCTCTGGTGCCAGGCCCATCTGTTCTTCTCAGATGGTGCTCCGCATGATGGGACTGCTGGCCTAAATGGTCACTTTTGGCTGATGTGGGATCCCCAGTCTTTAAGGTGCCACCGGACTCCTCGTCGTGTTTGCGGATACAGACTAACACGGCTACCCCTCTGATACCGGTCTCTTTGTTATTGGGGCAGGGGTAATAAAGAGTTTTTATCCTGGTTGTGTGAATCAAGGACAGCAGAACTGTACTTGGCATTTTTTCCTTGAGCGACTCACCCCGAACTCAATGGAAGTCGCTAGGTAGGGGACATGGGTTCCAAAGAGCGGTCAGTTGGAAAGGCGGGTAGGTGGTGTTGGCTGTCTTGTGACTAGTCTGCTCTCACTTCTGTAATAACAAAGCTAATTTATATTCAGCTGAGAGTCTTGTTACAAGCTGCAGCCCCTGCTACCTAGGCCTAAGTATTAGGCCTGCTTTTGGACATGGTTTCTGATGCAAGAGGCTGCCTAATCTACCATTGTTTGCTGTACACCAGCAGTGAGGCTCCCCCCCTAATCGCTGTAATCACTGACAGCTGACTTGGTAGGTGGCTGGTAGAGAGGTGTGGTTGGTGAGTGAGTGGGTGGCTGGTGGGGAGGCCTAGCTGGAGGGAGGGGGGCAAAGCAGAACCCCACAGAGAAGGGTGGCAAGTGAGGGCCTGAGCAGCAGAGCGAGTAAACTGCCTCCTTACCACCCCAGCATGGGAGGTGACCTCTGCAGATGCACCTCTGAACTCTGGGTCTGCACTGTCTAAGGATAGCAACAGTGAGTGGGGTGCAGAGGGAAAAAGGACACTGCTTTGGTGGTGGGTTTTTGGCTCATGGTTTATGTTTTTTATAAACCCTGTTTGTGCTGTTTCCCCAGATTAATGCCGCATTATTTTCCTCCTTCCATTAAGTTTTTTTTTTGCTAAACTCAGACTCTGTGCTTCTCAAGAGGGGAAGTATTGCCTCTTCCAGGCGCCCAGGGGGATGGTCTGTAATTCTCCCAGGTAGGATTGCCAGCTGTCCCGGGACCGGACACCATTTTGCGGTGCCGGTGTCCCCATGTGTGTTAAAGGCATTCCTAGTCCCAGGTCACTGGGTGGGGGCTCGAGCCAGTTCTGTGTTGTATTGTTGAAAGGAAACCCCTAGATACTGAACCTGGCCCTTGATGCTGCTGGATTACCACAGGGTCGAGGAACCCCAGTCGTGCCCAGGACCCCCTAGTGCTCGGTTTCGCACAGATGCAGAACAAAATGGTGGGGGAGGGGGGGAGAGGGATAGCTCAGTGGTTTGAGCATTGGCCTGCTAAACCCAGTTCAATGAGGGATCTGGGGCAAAAACTGGGGATTGGTCCTGCTTTGAGCAGGGGGTTGGACTAGATCACCGCCTGGGGTCCCTTCCGACCCTGATAGTCTATGATTCTATGAAAAGGACAGAAGCTATCCTCAGAGAGCCCATGGTGCCCCATACCCAGCTCTGGAGATGGGTCCTGCACCCAGGACCTCTCAGCCCAGCCAGCGAGTTGGAGCGGCCTGCCTGGTGCCCTGCGGGCCATAGTGTCGTCAGGGCTCCTTGCAGATAGCTGGGCCTATGTCCCAGGGCCAATCCGCTTGCTTCCCGGCCATCCCAGCTCAGCCCGAATGCCCTGCCAGGACCCTCCTGGTTCCCGTGTTGTACTTAAAGTTCTGTACAGGATCTTTTCAGGGGGGATAAGGCAAAGTGCCACATTTATTGGTAATCCATGTATCAATCAACACTGTATCATAGGCACATGATATATATTATACTCATGGACTCACACACACACACACACACACACACACACACGCACGCGTACCCCATCTTGTTGCTGTTACCACCTAGTCGCTCCCCTTAACTTCAGCGGCCAGGTGAGTTAGATGGGGGAGGGGGTGGAGCCGAGCTTCTGTCGATCCTGATTGATGCTCCAATATTCACAAGACGAGACCCGGGGTCCTCTGCAAGACACCTCACATTTATAGCAGCTTCCCTCTCATGCAAATCTACCCCAGATGCAAAATCTGTGTCTGTGCCCATTGGTCACCCGTGGCACTTCCTTCTGGGTGTGGTCTTAATGCTGCCACATTTATTTTCAAAGAAGAGGGTGTTTTCAAAAGAAGGTGTCAATATGTCTGCTCTTCTGTAGTGAGCCCACTTGACAAGTTTTATTGTTCTTGGGTCTGGCTTCCATCCCCCCTCCAAAGGTTGCAGCTGTCTGGAGGTGCTTGCCTTCCACGCCTTACTCATTCACACCTCATTCATTCAACAGGGCAATTGATTAAAAGGGGGGAGATCTTATGCTACTCCTAGTGAAAAGACATTTTTCTTCTACCTTAACTATCCTTAGGGGCTATAACATTATACCAAGGCTCAATACAAAGTTTCTATACAAGGATTTGATACAAAGTTCCTATATCAAATACAAGGTTATATGAAGAGACATAATACAAAGTCATACAGAGTTATGCGAAGATGCTTAATGCAGAGATTTATCGACACCCATGACCCCCACCTGTCCCCTCTCCCTTTGTGTATGTAGCCGGGTCTGCACCCTGCCCCCAGGCCCTGGCTCCTGCAGTCCCCCGAGGGGCCCGCTGGGCAGAGCCTCCCTGCAGGGTTTACTGAGTGGCACAGGCTAGTGCTGGCTCCATGTGGATCCTGGATCCCACCACACCCTCACATGTCCAACATGCCCCAAATGTCCCAGAGGGAGAAGAATCCCACCCCCACCCAGTGCCCCGATCTCCCAGTGCCCCGACCCAGACGGGGCCTCAGGGCCCTCTGCTGTGGAGCTGGGGGCAGATTCAGCCCCAAGGTCCATGGCCCCAAGTGGGGGGCTGATCCCCACGTCTAAGCCGGTGCCGCCCCCTCAGGGTCTGGGTTCTCCTGGTCTGACGTCCCGGTGGCCCCTGGATGGAGAGAGCAGAGGGGATGGTTTATGGGGCGTAACGGCCTCCCCACCCCCACCCCAGAGAGGGAGAGGACTCACCTGCGTATTCTCCACCACAGCACCACGGCCACGGCGGCTACGGCCAGAGCCCCCAGCGTGATGCCCACGGCCAGGCCGGGGCCCCAGGGCCTGCTGTGCCCTGTAACACACAGGGGGTGATGTGCTGGGAATGGGCATCTTGTTCCCTCAGCCTCCCCTGCAGTCCCCCCATCTCCTCACCTGGGCCCCCTGCCATCTGCCCTGCCACACCCCACCGCGGTTCCCTCAGCCTCCCCTGCAGTCCCCCCTGCTGCCCCCACTCGACCCACTGCCCTCAGCCTCCCCACCCTGACCCTGTTCCCTCAGCCACCCCGTCAGTCCCCCCTGCTGCCCCCACCCGACCCACTTCCCTCAGCCTCCCCACAGCCCCCCCTGCTCCCCCAGCCCCAATCCACTGCCCTCAGCCTCCCCACCCTGACCCTGTTCCCTCAGCCTCCCCGTCAGTACCCCCTGCTGCCCCCACCCGACCCACTTCCCTCAGCCTCCCCACAGCCCCCCCTGCTCCCCCAGCCCCAATCCACTGCCCTCAGCCTCCCCACCCTGACCCTGTTCCCTCAGCCTCCCCTGCAGTCCCCCCTGCTGCCCCCACTCGACCCACTGCCCTCAGCCTCCCCACCCTGACCCTGTTCCCTCAGCCTCCCCGTCAGTCCCCACTGCTGCCCCCACCCAACCCACTGCCCTCAGCCCTGCCCTACCTCAGCCCTGTTCCTTCTGCCATCCCCACCATCCCACCTTCCCCTGAAACAGCCCCACTGCCCTCAGATGCCCCTACCCTGACCCTGTTCCCTCATTGTCCCCCATCTTCCCACCCTCACCGCTCCCCCCACATTCCCAGCCCCTCAGCCTTCCCGCATGCCAGTCCTAGTCCCCTCTGTCCGATCGCCTCTGGATTCCTGCCTCTCTCCCCAACCCCCCCAGCCCTCCCTACCTCTGCCCCATTGTCTCCCCTCTGCCACACTCCATACAGCTCTCCCCACCCCATCCCATTACTTCTCCCCTCAGCCCCCACCCTGCCCCTCCTGTGCAAGTCCTGTCCCATTCCCCTCAGCTCCTCCTCCCTGCTCCCCCGATCCATCCCCACACCTCCTCTGCCTCTCCCCAGTCTCACTGCCTGGACCCCACCCTGCTTGAGATGGGCAGCAAAAGCCCCCAGAGACTACGACTGCACCCTCCACCCCCCGGGGACATGCACCTACCCCAGGGGATCAGCAGGCTCTGGCCCCCCAGGCTGCTGTGCTCCACCCGGCAGGCGTAGCTGTGCCCGTCGCCCGGCCCCACGGCCAGGGAGCTGCGCAGCTGGTAGGTCAGGTCCGCGTTGGGCAGGATCCCGCTGGAGCTCAGCCGCCCGCCCGGCCCCACCTCCTCCCCGTCCTGCAGCCAGGCCACGCGGATGGGCCGGGGGTAGAAACTGGTGACCCGGCAAACCAGCAGTAACGGCGCGGGGGTCCCGGCTGGGGGAGGCGCTCGGGCAAACACCACGGCGACCGGCCGCTCTGAGACAGGGGGAGAGAGACGGGACGGGGGAGAGGGGACGATTCAGTCCGAGCCTCAGGGACTCACTCGCCAAGCCCAGCTCCATCCCCCGGGGTCTGGCGTTGGCCCCGCTGTCCTGGCCAGACCCCAGTTCTGCAGTTAGCATTGCTGATGGAATCCCCCTTCACGTCCTGTCTTAAAGTGCTGTGCAGTGTGGCTATGAAATCGCCACTGCGCTCCACCCCAGCTATAGCTGCACTTCTACACAAAACAAGGGGTCCCTGTTTAAAAAGCCCCCCGTACCGCACCCCAGAAGTGGCTGCATCTCAGTGAGCAGGGAGTGGTGTCCAGCCTCACC